>NC_134564.1:10799156-11157721 GCF_025594145.1 Primulina tabacum | reverse complement strand
TTCTAACGTTCGGTGATATCGATGTTTCGGATCAGATTCACTCCGATTGTGTAGATTTCGATCAGACCAGACCGAAGTTTAGGAATAAGATGTACGCCACCACGATTGGGAGAGTAGGTGGAGACCTGTTACATCTTATTCACACACCGGGATCCCTAGAGTTAGAGTTGAGTTGAGTCAAGATATGAATTGAATTGAGTTGCGTGTTATTTTTTTGGTTCCAGAGATTATGGAACCCATTGTTACGGCATGCTTATTTTGATTTAGTTTCACAGACTATGAAACCTATTGCTATTGATTTCTGCATGATAATATGCTTTATATTTAATTGTGATATGCATGTATACATGTTTTATTCTGGGATTTATTCTCACCGGAGTATCCGGCTGTTGTCTTGTCTGTATGTGTGCATGACAACAGGTGGGGCAGGATCTGGGTCAAGAAGATGAGGAGAGAAGATGAGTTAGAGGTGATTCCGGACTTATTTAGACTTGGTTTAATACTGAAATTAGTAGTTGAACCTTAGACTAGTTTGAATAAGTGTTGTACATTATTGTACTTGTATACTGAGATGTATTAGTTAATTCCATTACGTTCCGCACTTATAATTTTAAAAAGAAAACTTTTTAGACCCTCTTTCTTAATTGATAATTAAATCCCAAGATGATTAAGAAGATGATGCGTTCGGGTCCCCACAACAGGTGGTATCAGAGCGATAGATCCTTTAGACTGAGATAGAAGAATGAGCGGGGTAGATGAGTTTCTTGCCTTGCATGTGATTGCTAGCATGAGATTTATTTTAATGTTGATTACATTATATATGCTAGCATGATACTATGATTACTGCTTTGAAATACATGTTTACCTGATTATCCGAGTGAGTGGTATGTATTATTGAGTATGAATCTGATCTGATTCATGATCAGCAGTAAGATGATCGAGAAAGAATGGAACAGGTTTGTAGTATTTGGGTTACTAATGGTTTTGGTAATTAGATATACCTCCTAGAAGAATTCCAGAACGGGGCAATACTTCGGTTGAACAGATAGATATATCAGAAACTCCGATGAAAATACAGTTGAAGAATTTCAGTCGTTCAACCGCCGATTTTGAGGGGTACTGAGATGTCTGAAGAGTGTCAGAATTGGTTAGATGACATAGAACTGTTGTTTGATTTGCTTAAGTATTCAGATAACAGAGAATTAAATAGGTGCCCAACCAGTTATGATAGGCCGCAGGAGTTTGGTGAATTACAATCAAGGGGTATTAGAACAACGTGGTACTGTGATCACGTGGGAAGTCTTCAAAGCTAAATTCTATCGAAGATTTTTCTCATTTCATACCGGGAAGATAAAAGAGTAGAGTTTGAGAATTTGAGACAAGGCCAACTGAATATTAAAGAATATGTTGCTAAATTATCTACTCTACTGCGTTTTGTTCCTAAGATAGCTAGAAATGATGAAGCTGTAGCTGAGCGTTTAATCTGACTCGATTATACGATGTCCACTGTATCAGAAACACCATATATGATTCCTATTCAATTCTGATAACATCATAATTTCAAACGACATAAAACATAACAAAACTTACGCCGAGGTTGTAGCAGTCGTCGCTAGGAACTCGGTACTGTACTCGGATTCAAAAACACGGACGGATTTTGCGTGACGTTCAATTTCGCAAATCAGGAATTGGAGCTTCGGTTTCTCTCTTCTTTCATTTCTGAAGAACAAATTGCTTGTGCCTATATAGATATATACACGTTCACGCATGCAAGGCAAGTGGCATCGTGCATGTTCTGCACGTTGTGCGCATATGCGTGCACAAAGTCGCACATATGCGCTGGTTGTTCGTACACCAGCATTTCGTCTTCTCGCGCATATGCGCCAATCACTTCCGCTATGCGCCGAACATTCTGTCCAGCACGCGCATGTGCGCCATCTACGTCGCGCATATGCGCCGACTCTCTGGAATTCTCCCTTGGCTTCTCGCATGGCTCGCGCATATGCGCGCCTTCCGCCGCATGTGGCCCGAACTCTCTGGACGTTCCGCGCATGTGCGCGTATTGTGGTCGCGCATGTGCGCCCAACTCTCTGGACCTCTCTCGCGCATATGGTGAATCTAAGTCGCGCATGTGCGCGCATGGTTCTTCTTCCTCGCGCAGTGCGCCCATACATGTCGCGCATGTGCGGCGGGGACTCTTGATGTACCTCATGTCAAATCTTCTTTCGGCTCTCCCGGTCTGATCTTTTCTGTCTATAATCATATCAATTAATCAATAAATCATTTCAGATTAATCTGGATTACAGTAATTAAAATCTCAGGCCTTACATTTTCCCTCTCTAAGATATGATTTCGTCCTCGAAATCACAGACAATCAATTCAGATAAGGAAGAATTGTATACTAGAGGTTACTTCAAAAATTTATTCTATAAAATCATTCTTAAATCTCAATCTCATATCAGATTCTGTCTCTTTTAATACCCTGCTAACTTTACCGTATTTCCAACAACAGAGTAGTCTTCATTCTCAATTTCATTCTTCTCTTTCTCCTTGATTTCAATCTGAAGAAGATTTAAGAAGTATAATATCGTCATACTACTTAAGATCATTTGATAAAATTAATTGCAAATACTGGCTATACAATATCCGTATATACCAATCAATAGCACCTCAACTCAATCTCGGCTTCAAATACCAACAGTCACACTTGACGTTGGCATAATTCATATCAACTCCCGAGCTACCTTCCTTTGCTTCTCAATCAGTTTCATTTTCTTATCAGATCTTTGATCCCGTCAAATCCAGTCTCAGGCATCACCGCAGTATTATCCCCATACGAAGGAAATCCGCAGTTACTGTACAATACCTCGACTAAAGCTATCTCGATACTCATCTAATAGCTATTATTGTACAATAATTCATAAAGTGACAAGATCTCAGGTCACTAGTGTTAAAATCCAGCACTACGTTCCTGGATATCCTCCAGTATCTAGATAGTTCGCTCCGACTATCCGTCGATCTATAAACCATAGATAAAAACATGCTATACATTCTGTTAAAGGTACGAAATCAACCAAAAATCACGGTATGATATATCAACTCTAGCATTCAATACAATCTGACCCTTTTTTTGACATACCTCTCAGTCGTCTTGTCATATCTGTACGTAATCCTGTACAATATAACATATAGATTTGAATAATCGTTCAATCATAACACATCCTGGTACATTGTTGGCACGATTTCGGTAAGTCTATTACCAGATCCATAGAATTATACTCCTATTTCTATTCAGGAATCGATAATATGTAAACCAATCTTCTGTTTCTATCTTCCTGTCCTCATCTGTCAACGATTTAGTCATTTCAATACAAATTCTGACATAACTGATTTCGTTTATTTACTTCAAAATGTCATTTCGAATCATCACACATTTCCTGTTATCAGAATAATACTAATTTACTACTATGTGCCTCTGACAAACCTGTTATTTCAAATTCGAAATATCTGGCACAAACAATCAGCTAATTATATAAAATAAAGCATTACCTACCTGGTGTTCTGATTGACACACTGTTCTGACTATCGAAATCAAGTTCTGAACAGTCTGATCAATCTTCTGAACTGCTGTAATTTTTAAAATCAGTTCTTAGTCGGCTTGAACGTTCTGAAGTTCTGCCATTATCAATGTCGTTTTCAGCCACTGATCACTGTCTCAACTATGCTACATCAATCAGTATACTATCTTCGGATATCACAGACTCTGAATACAATCTGTTGCAATCTGGATTCATAGCCGAACAATTCTGTATACAACAATCTCAGTTCCCAGAATATCAATACAAATTTCACTGTTCGATTCAATCAATCATACGCAGCAAATATATCAAAATATCATAGATAAAACGAGCATAAGTTCATCAGAACACTTCGGAACACAGGACTTATCAACCCATACACAGAACTGTAGTATTTTCCAGAGAAACACATAATCATGTAACTCTAACTCTCAGGCAGCAAATCTTCTAACTGACACTTCAATTCTTTCAATTCAATCAATATCAGTCTGTACAGAAGTCTAAAATGAACTTCATACCTGATATCAATCAAGGCTGAAGTATCTCTCTCTGATATAAGACAAACCCGGAATTTCATCTGGAACGACTATAGCAACTCTCCTCCTACTGACAAGTCATTCCCAGATAGGCTCAACTTCAGTAATCAACTGAATACATAAGGAATTACTTCATTCTTTCGATAATAATCGAATCATACATAATACTGATATCAAGGAATTCAAAATCGAGAATCCTTACCGTATATCATTCGTTCATCGGCCATTTCAGGTCCGAATCTTACCACCTCCTGGAAAGAATCTATAATAGTTATGTACTTGCTAACACATCAATATCATAATGTGGTCAGAGTCAGATAACACAAGTACAATACAATCTAATTCAATCTCATTCTCTTTTTACTGCAGTACACAATATATCACAGAATTCACTGATATCAATTCCTCTCCCCAAAAGGTAAAAAGATCAATACTACAGTAATACAGACCCCGCAGGTACAACATATATCAATACAACTCAGTCAAAGATAATCGTAGGAAATGCATTAGTATATATCAATACATATGCAACATAATCATAAAGATTATTACCTGCCACTATCTCATCGTGTCCTGGGTCTGTTCCTCGATCACTACAACCAGATGATTCTGTTCCCTGAAATCTTCGGGAACCTCTCTGGACAGACTCTAGCAAAGTGTCCCTGCTGTTTACAGATATTGCACCTACCAGTCACTCCCTGGCACTGCTCCATGGGATGTCTCCCTCGCAAGTCCTGCAATAAACTCATGTATAACTCGGACTAGAACCACTGGAGCTAGATGAACCGCTCCCTAAATTCTTGAACTGCTTCTTTCGAGCTTTCAGCAATCTTGCTTCCCACGTACTGCCACTATCCAATCGGAGAGGGAATTGTTGTGTCTGGGGTTGCATTGCACACAACCTTTCTTGTTGTCTAATCAGACTCGCCTCAGCTCTTTTTGCTCTATTCAAAGTATCAGCAAAATGGTAAGGGCGCTGCATATTTATCAATGCAACTATCTCTGAATTCAATCCTTTGATGAACTGCTCAGTTACAGCTTCATCATTCCCAGCTATCTAAGGAACAAACGCAGTAGAGTAGAGAATTTAGCAACATATCTTCAATATTCTTGGCCTTGTCTCAAATTCTGAAACTCTGCTCTCTTGTCCTCTCGGTACGATCCTGAGAAGAATCTTCGATAAATTCATCTTTAAAAACTTCCCACGTCATCACCGTACCCCGCTGTTCTAATACTCTTTTGGTTGTAATCCACCAACTCCTAGCGACCTCGTGTAACTGATTGGGCACCAGTTTAATTCTCCGTTCATTTGGATAATCAAGTGAAGCAAACAGTATCTCTATATCATCTAACCAATTCTCACACTCCACTGACGTATCATTACACTTCAGAATCGGCGGTTGAACGATTGAAACCTCTTCATCTGTGTTCCATCAAAGTTTCTGTCTCATCCATCTGATCAGTCGAATACTTCCCAATTCTCGAATTCTTCTTGGAGGTATATCTGATTACCACAAGGATTAGTATCACATGAGATAACATCTCAGTCCCTTTCTGATCAGCTTACCTTCTGATCAAGAATTGGTTCTGATTTATTTTCAAATCAGACATATTACCAAATCAACTTAGGTTTTCAGGTAACATGTATTTAAAAGCAGTAAACATAATAGCATGCTAGCATACACAATGTAATTCCACATTATAAGTAATCACATGCTAGCATCACATGCAGGAAAGAAAACTCAATCTATCCCGCTCACTCTCTTCTATCTCAATCTCAAGAACCTACAGTTCTAGAACCTACTGTTCTGGAACCAATGCTCTGATACCACCTGTTGTGGGGACCCGGACGCTAATTCATTCCTTAATCGTCTTTAGGAATAATTCAAACAATTATAATAAACAGGGTCTAAATTTTTTTTTAAAATACAAAGCGAAAACGAATGTAATTCAATTCAGATTACATACTAAACGTAAACATATAATCTTGTATTATCTACAAGAATTCAACTAGGTTCAACTATATATCAGTGCTGAATCCTAAGTTGCTTCGAAGCTCAGATCTCCACCTCTCTAGTCCAGCCTGTTCTCTTCTTGACCCTGATCCTATCCCACCTGTTGCCATGCACACATACAAACAAGACAACAGCCGGATAACTCCGGTGAGAATTACATTCTCAATATAAATCATTTATACATGCAATCATAAAAAACAATATTAAAGCATATAACAGATATTTCTAACATGTATTCAATCAGAATATAAATCCATATCAAGAATAAATCATATTCTAAACATGTACCATCATCAGGAACATAATTCATCATGTACCATATTCAGGAACACAATAAACATAACTCAATATTAACTGTCAATTAGACTCATGATTCTACATTTAAGACTAGACTCACCTAGTCTAGAGATCCCGGTTTCCAGAAGTTGGCATTCCCATATCGACCAACAGTAATAGAAAAGACTCCAGTTCTATCCACGTTGATAGGGTATCGATCACCAGTAATAGAAGAAATACCAGTTTTATCCACATCGATATGGTCGATCACCAGTAATAGAAGAAGCTTGGATTCTATCCACATCGGTACTGTGAGGCTGCCTAAAACTCCTTTCTTGAAAAGTTGCGGAAAATTAAAAATTTTCTTTTTAAAAGAACTTAAATGGCCTCATTCATAAAATCACTTGTGAATCAAGTTCCATATTTCAAAATATTGCAGCGGAAGAAAATTAAAGTTTTGCCAACCACAACGATTTAAAAATATCCAACGACTGATAAAATTGTTTGCGGAAAAAATAACAACTGCTGCTCTGAGGTCCTCGGGTGCCACTACTGCCGACCTAAGCTGGCTCACTGGTCCCCGCCCTCGGCCCTGGCCTCATCAGTACCTACAACAATCAAGTCTATGAGCCTAAAGACTCAGCATGCATATATCACAGGTAACGAGTAAAAATCTGAATTAAAATATGCATGAGTTAACATATCCTGTCCTGAGGCATACTGAAAATAATCTATACTGAGCAATTATAATACGTGCATAACTGAACTGGAAATCACTGTAAAAATATTTGCTCCTTGGAGCCTGTACTGAAATATCTGGTAAAATTTTCTGTTGAGATTATGTTTTACGCCTGTGGCCACTGCACTAAGCTGAACTGATCGGTAACTGGCTACCGGGGAGGCTGAAACTGAACTGAGCTGGCCGGTCACTGGCGACCGGGTGGTACCATACTGAACTATCGGTCACTGGCGACCGTATAAAATAACACTCCCACATAGTGAATGAACCACAAGCCATATCGCATAAATCTCAAAAAAATCATTTTCTATTTAATGCACGTAAAATAATTAACTGGCATGAAAATTCCTGTAATTTTTACCAACTGGATTGGATTGGATCGTTCCCAGGCTGCTGCAACCTAACTATGCCATGAAAAATATGCAATAGCTTAAACTTGACCAACGATGCAATTTACGTTCAAAAGATGCGACTATGACGCCTAATGACTTCGCATTTAATCATGACTCCGAGCCAACCTGAACCGACACTGAACCGACGTATAGTCATGATTAAAATACGCTGAAAAATCATAAATAATGTTCCTAAAATGATAGGGTTAAATCTAGGTGGAATGGAGGCCAAAACACGAAACGCTCTTTCGAGAGTCAATTTGGCACATTGCACCGTAAATTCTCGTACGACCTCAAAAATGATCCAAATGACAAACGGTCAAAAACATGACCTTCCTAACTAATGAGGCACTGTCCAGTCCAAGGCCATGGCTAAAAGCCAACCAAGAACTCGAACGAGCCTCTGAACCGACACGCAACTTGCTGTAATTTCCAGCAGCTGCGCAACTACAAGACTTGCTTTGGTTTCGAGGCTATCGGCCATTAGGGGTGAACCACCGACCAGAGACTCTTACCACATCCCAAGGAATGATTTGAACCATGGCTAAGGGCCATAGGCCAGCCACAATCCGCATCACACCAAATCTTAACCGAAGGGTCCAACCGAGAGCATCTGAATGCGTGTGTAGTGTTTTATGCTATGATCGATGTCTTGCGTCTTCCAGTGGCCATTTGATTGACCATGGCACGATCTAGACATCTAGGAGCATGATATGAACCGTGGCTAAGGGCCATAGGCCAACCAAGATCCATACAAGCAACAAAAGAAACGAAACCAAAAGCTTCCAAGAAACCGAGCCGAAGGGGTATAGGGGCTGTGTGACGTTTTTTATTAAAAACCGATGAACCATGGACCAAGCCCACCAAAAGGGCAACTTAGTCACGTCTTAGACATGCTAGGGAAGTGATCCAACCATGGCTATAGCCCTTGGGGCAGCCAAGATCAGATCCTTCCTCCATGACACAAACTGAATTTTTCGAACAACATTTCTGCACCTATGGGGACTTGCTGTCATTCTGAATTTCCAGCAAGCATGGGGCTGGTTTGAATGGACCAACATGGTCTGATGGCATCCTACTACATGATATGATGCCTTGGGAGCCTGAGTCGATCCAATACCTGAAACTCACAAAACAAAAAACCGTGAAGCTTGCCAAGGAAATCGAAAATTCTGCATGTGTGGTTTCAAAATGTTTTGACTTGGATCTCGATTTTTACTTGAATAAACATGATTATGTACTGAAAATAAATGATAATATGACTTGATTGAGGTTTGAAAGAAATCTAGACATGCCTGGTTTGGTTTTGAAAGAAACGAACGAAACAACGACGACGCGGCACGGAGGAGGTGGAGCGCTTCTCTTTTCTACCTTACCTTGCTCTCGATTTTTCTTTCTTCTTTTTGGCTAGGTACCTCACGATTTTTCTACTGAAAATGAGTGTGGATTACTCTGAATTTTCGAAAAGGAGAGGGGGGAAAATGGTTATGAGGGTGAGGAGAAGGGTGCACAATATAAGGAAGAATCAAGACCAAGTCCACTCCCCTTTGAATTTTAAATTTTGAATTGATATCAAATGAGTTGGTGGATGCTTCTAGGAGGTAGTGGCCGAAATTTTTCTTATTTCTAGTCTAGGATATGTCCATTAATTAATTAAATTGTGCTCCCAAAAATCCTAGAATTATCCTACTAATTACATGCAAAGAATTGGTCAAAGTTGATGAGTTGGAAAATGAATCCTCTAGCACTAAGGGTGGCCGAAAAATGCATAATAAAATAAGGGGAATGTTGATTATCTAGTCAACTAATAATCCTTGAAAGCCTTACTAATCCTTTAAATAATTTAGTGAGCTAACCCCTTAATTTAATAACTTAAATGAGTTCATTTCTTAATCACCTCAAATAATTAAATTAAATTCTCAACCTCCATTTCTAACTTAAATGAACTTGGTTGCTAGCTAATTAACTTCTGGAAATATTTCTCGAATCTTAAATTCTATCTCAAAACTCCAACTCCGGTCCGGCTCACTGAAAATGTAGAACCCGTAACAGTAGACGTATAAGCCATGCATAATTCTAGATTTTTAAATTTAATTGACTTCATTGCATGATTATTTTAAATGCATTTATTTGAAGTTAATTATTTTATATTTCAGTTCAGTAGTTTGATTTTTAGCATTTCAGTATTTCAGTGAGGCCGGACCGGAGTTGGAGTTTTGAGATAGAATTTAAGATTCGAGAAATATTTCCAGAAGTTAATTTAGCTAGCAACCAAGTTCATTTAAGTTAGAAAGGGAGGTTTGAGGATTTAATTTAATTATTTGAGGTGATTAAGAAATGAACTCATTTAAGTTATTAAATTAAGGGGTTAGCTCACTAAATTATTTAAAGGATTAGTAAGGCTTTCAAGGATTATTAGTTGACTAGATAATCAACATTTCCCTTTATTTTATTGCATTTTTCGGCCACCCTTAGTGCTAGAAGATTCATTTCCAACTCATCAACTTTGACCAATTCTTTGCATGTAATTAGTAGGATAATTCTAGGATTTTTGGGAGCACAATTTAATTAATAATGGACATATCCTAGTCTAGAAAAAGCTAAATTTCGGCCACTACCTCCTAGAAGCATCCACCAACTCATTTGATATCAATTCAAATTCAAATTCAAAGGGGAGACTTGGTCTTGATATGATCCTATTTTGTGCACCCTTCTCCTCACCTTCATAACCATCACTCCCCCCCCACCTCCACCGAAAATAACCCCTTTTCAGTAGAAAAAACGTGATAAGCTAGGAGAAAGGGAAAAAATCGAGAGCAAGAAGGTAAGAGAAGCGCTCCACCTCCTCCGCCGCGTCGTCGTCGTTTCGTTCGTTTTCTTTCGAAACGAAACCAGGCATGTCTAGATTTCTTTCAAACCTCAATCAAGTCATATTATCATTTATTTTTCAGTACATGATCATGTTTATTCAAGCAAAAATCGAGATACATGTCAAAACATTTTGAACACACATGCAGAATTTTCGATTTCCTGGCAAGCTTCACGTTTCTTTTGGTTTGTGAGTTTCAGGTATTGGATCGACTCCAGGCTCCCAAGGCGGCTTGTATACATGTTAGGATGCATTAGGACCATGTTGGTCCATTCAAACCAGCCCCATGCTTGCTGGAAATTCAGAATGACAGCAAGTTCCCATAGGTGCAGAAATGTTTCGAAAATTCAGTTTTTGTCAAGGAGGAAGATCTGATCTTGGCTGCCCCAAGGGCCTATAGCCATGGTTGGATCACTTCCCTAGCATGTCTAAGACGTGACTAAGTTGCCCTTTTGGCTTGGTCCATGGTCATCGGTTTTTTAATCAAAATCACAACAGCCCCTTTCCCCTTCGGCCTTCATTTTTCAGCATTTTGTTTCTTCTTTTGTTGCTTGGTGGATCTTGGTTGGCCTATGGCCCTTAGCCACGGTTCATATCATGCTCCTAGATGTCTAGATCGTGCCATGGTCAATCAAATGGCCACTGGAACGACGCAAGACATCGATCATAGCATAAACACTACACACGCATGCACGTTGCTCTCGGTTGGACCCTTCGGTTAAGATTTGGTGTGATGCGGATTGTGGCTGGCCTAGGGCCCTTAGCCATGGTTCAAATCATTCCTTGGGATGTTGGTAAGAGTCTCTGGTCGGTGGTTCACCCCTAATGGCCGATAGTCTCGAAACCAACGCAAGTCTTGTAGTGCGCAGCTGCTGGAAATTACAGCAAGTTGCTGTGTCGTTCAGAGGCTCGTTTGAGTTCTTGGTTGGCTTTTAGCCCATGGCCTTGGACTGGACAGTGCCTCATTGAGTTAGGAAGGTCATGTTTTTGACCGTTCATTTGGATCATTTTTGAGGTCGTACGAGAATTTACGGTGCAATGTGCCAAATTGACTCTCGAAAGAGCGTTTCGTGTTTTGGCCTCCATTCCACCTAGATTTCGACCCTATCATTTTAGGAACATTATTTTATGATTTTTCAGCGTATTTTAATCATGACTATACGTCGGTTCAGTGTCGGTTCAGGTTGGCTCGGAGTCATGATTAAATGCGAAGTCATTAGGCGTCATAGTCGCATCTTTTGAACGTAAATTGCATAGTTGGTCATGTTTAAGCTATTGCATATTTTTCATGGCACAGTTAGGTTGCAGCGAGCCTGGGAACGATCCAATCCAATCCAGTTGGTAAAATTACAGGAATTTTCATTATGCCAGTTAATTATTTTACGTGCATTAAATAGAAAATGATTATTTTTGAGATTTATGCGATATGGCTTGTGGTTCATTCACTATGTGGGAGTGTTATTTTATACGGTCGCCAGTGACCGATCAGTTCAGTATGGTACCACCCGGTCGCCAGTGACCGGCCAGCTCAGTTCAGTTTCAGCCTCCCCGGTAGCCAGTTACCGATCAGTTCAGCTTAGTGCAGTGGCCACAGGCGTAAAACATAATCTCAACAGAAAATTTTACCAGTATTTCAGTACAGGCTCCAAGGAGCAAATATTTTTACAGTGATTTCCAGTTCAGTTATGCACGTATTATAATTGCTCAGTACAGATTATTTTCAGTATGCCTCAGGACAGGATATTTAACTCATGCATATTTTAAATTCAGATTTTTACTCGTTACCTGCGATTTATGCATGCTGAGTCTTTAGGCTCACTAGACTTGATTGTTGTAGGTACTGATGAGGCCAGGGCCGAGGGCGGGGACCAGTGAGCCAGCTTGGGTCGGCAGTAGTGGCACCCGAGGACCTCAGCAGCAGTTGTTATTTTTTCCGCAAACAATTTTATCAGTCGTTGGATATTTTTAAATTGTTTGTTGGCAAAACTTTATTTTCTTCCGCTGCTATTATTTAAATATTGAACTTGATTCACCAGTGATTTTATGAATGAGGCCATTTAAGTTCTTTTAAAAAGAAAATTTTTAATTTTCCGCAAATTTTCAAGAAGGAGTTTAGGGCCTTCACAGTTGGTATCAGAGCGGTGGTTCTGTATAGGGTTTCACTACTACTGACCGCGAGAAGCTCACGAAGCCACGCCTTTGGTCTGTAAGTTTTTCAGTTCAGCATTTTGTTCAGCATTTTAGTTAAGCATGAATTATTTTGTCAGCATGCTTCCAGATTTTCAGTATTTCAGAGTTCATTTAAAATAAATTATGGAATTATGCATGTTAGTTACGTATGGGTTATGTTGGAACAGTATGCCCCCTAGACGCATTTTAGAGCGCAACAGAGAGGAGGAGCCTCGCCGAGAGGACAGGAGGAGCGTAGACCGGAGGGAGACCTACCACCTCCTCCACCGCCCCCACCGGACATGAGTGCCCAGATGTTAGCTGGGATGGCACAGTTCTTCGCACAGTTTGCGGGGGGCAATGCCGCAGCCGCAGCCGCAGCCAGGCCGACAGGGCCCGAGGCTGTATGAGCGATTCATGAAGATGCGCCCGAAGGAATTCTCTGGGGCATCTGACCCCATGGTTGCCGAGGGATGGATCAAATCCCTCGAGGTTATCTTCGATTTTATGGAGCTGGGGACGCAGACCGAGTCCGATGTGCCACCTACTGTTCACTGGAGACGCCCGCTTATGGTGGGAAGGAGCTTCGGTAGCCCTGACATTGGCTACACTTTCTTGGACCCGCTTTACGGAGGTTTTCTACTCCAAGTATTTTGCTGAGGAGGTTCGCACCAGGCTGACCACCGAGTTCATGAGTCTGAGACAGGGGGATATGTCGGTTACGGAGTTTATCCGTAAGTTCGAGAGGGGCTGTCACTTTGTGCCCCTGATAGCGAATGATGCCAGAGCCAAGCTGATGCACTTCCTGGTGGGTTTACGGCCGATCTTGCGCCGGGATGTTAGGGTATCTGACCCTGCTACTTATGAGGTTGCCGTCTCCAAGGCCTTAGCCGCAGAGCAGGATCTGCGGGATATCGAGAGGGATCGCCAGGGCAAGCGCCCAGTCCAGGCACCGCACCGCCCTCCTCCTCATCAGCATCAGCAGCAGAATAAGAGGCCTTTTCATGGACCGCCCAGGAACCGAGGCCAGCAGCAGCAGCAGCACAGCGGGGACGCCCAGCCCCGAGGACTCAGGAGCACCCAGTCTGTCCCAGGTGCTCACGTCGCCATCCTGGAGCATGTATGGCTGGCTCAGGAAAGTGTTTTAAGTGTGGCAGTCCAGACCACATGTTGCTGCAGTGCCTCAGAGGAATCTGCCTACCCAAGGCAGAGTTTTTGCTCTCCATGCCGCGGAAACCAACCCTGAGACTATGTTGTTGACAGGGAGAATTTTTATATCTGGTTCCGCTACCAAGGCCTTGATAGATTCAGGGGCCACTCACTCATTTATTTCGGAGGTCTTTGCAAACTTTCTCAAGATCCCAGACCATGTGCTAGATACAGCCTTTTCAGTAGTGTTGCCGTCAGGCGAGGGAGATGGCAGCCACCAATGTTATCCGAGATATAGACCTGAGCTGCACGGTAATCTTGTTTATGCGGATCTGATTGTGCTAACCGATGCCGGAATTTGACATCATCCTAGGGATGGACTGCTATTGAGGAACAGATTGTTGATAGACTTCCAGCGGAGATCTGTTCTTGTCCGACCGCCTGGAATGGAGCAGTTCTTATTTGAGCCGGACAGGTACTTTTCTTTACCGCGCATTAGTTCTTATTTCAGCTATAAAACTCATGCATAGAGGGTGTCGTGCATTTCTAGCAAACCTTTTTATCTGTCCCCGAGGAACCCAGCCAGTCAGCCTCAGATGTTCCGATAGTTAGAGATTTCTTAGACGTTTTTCCCGAAGACGTCTCTGGTATGCCACCAGAGAGAGAGGTGGAGTTTTCCATTGAGCTTATGCCAGGTACGGCTCCGATATCCAAAGCGCCGTACCGACTAGCACCGACAGAGATGGCAGAGCTTAAGAAGCAGATTCAGGAACTTCTCGACAAGGATTTCATTCGCCCGAGCTTTTCTCCAGGGGCGCGCCGGTCTTATTTGGTAAAAAGAAGGATGGCTCGATGAGGCTTGCGTTGACTACCGGGAGTTGAACAGGGTTACAGTGAGAATAAATACCCACTGCCGAGGATTGAGGATCTGTTTGACCAGTTGCAGGGAGCTTCGATTTTCACCAAGATAGATCTGCGTTCTGGTTATCACCAGTTGAGGGTGAGAGGTGGTGACGTTTCGAAGACAGCTTTCAAGGACTCGTTATGGTCACTACGAGTTCCTTGTGATGCCGTTCGGTCTGACGATGCGCCAGCGATCTTCATGGATCTCATGAATCGCGTATTTGAGCCGTACCTCGACCAGTCTGTGATAGAGTTCATAGATGACATTCTCGTCTACTCCAAGAATCGGGAGGAGCACAGCAGGCATTTGACCACAGTGTTGCAGACATTGCAGAAGCACAAATTATTC
The DNA here is from genome assembly GCF_025594145.1 of Primulina tabacum. Classification (NCBI taxonomy): domain Eukaryota; kingdom Viridiplantae; phylum Streptophyta; class Magnoliopsida; order Lamiales; family Gesneriaceae; genus Primulina; species Primulina tabacum. The sequence continues at coordinate 11,142,746 of NC_134564.1, read as the reverse complement.
GCAAAGTTCAGTAAGTGCGAATTCTGGTTAGAGAAGGTGGCGTTCGTGGGCCACATTGTTTCTAGCAGTGGCATTGAGGTAGACCCGGCGAAAGTTGCAGCAGTCAGAGATTGGGTTGTGCCTCAGAATGCATCAGAGATCCGCAATTTTCTTGGGCTAGCAGGATATTATAGGAAGTTCATTCAGGGATTCTCATCATCGCCGTTCCACTTACAGCACTGACCAAGAAAAATGTGAAGTTTGTGTGGAGCGAGGAGTGTCAGAAGAGCTTCGATACTTTGAAGCAAGCTCTTATTTCAGCACCAGTTTTGGCCATGCCATCAGGGCCGGCGAGTTTGTCCTTTATACCGATGCTTCGAAGCTTGGTTTAGGTGCAGTTTTGATGCAGCATGGGAGAGTGATAGCGTATGCTTCTCGACAGCTGAAAATCCACGAGAAGAATTACCCTAACCCATGATCTGGAGTTAGCGGCCGTAGTTTTTGCTTTGAAGATTTGGAGGCACTATCTGTATTGGGAGAAGTGTCAGATCTTTACCAACCATAAGAGCCTCAAGTATTTCTTTACGCAGAAGGAGCTGAACATGCGTCAGAGGCGTTGGTTGGAGCTTGTGAAAGACTACGATTGTGACATTAGCTACCACCCGGGTAAAGCTAATGTAGTTGCGGATGCTTTGAGCAGGAAAGTCGCAGTGATGGCTCATTTGACGATGCAGAAACCTCTTCAGATTGAGATGCAGAGGTTTGATCTTGAGACTTACCCTCGAGATAGAGTTCCTCGTGTATCTACCTTGACTATCCAGTCCTCTCTTATTGACCGTATTCGCAGCGGTCAGGCAGCAGATGAGCAGTTGGCACAGTGGAAGAAGAGAGATGAAGCCAAGGACAGTGTTTTGTATTCAGTCAGCGACGGTATTGTGAGATACCGAGATAGGATATGGGTTCCTAGTAGTGATTCTATCCGAGCAGACATCTTATCAGAGACCCATACGTCCCCGTACTCCATTCACCCTGGGAGTACGAAGGATGTACAAGATCTGCAGCTATTGTATTGGTGGCCAGGAATGAAGAAGGACATCAGGCGTTTTGTATCCGAGTGCCTGACTTGCCAGTTAGTGAAGGCCGAGCATCAGAGACCAGCAGGTTTGCTCAAGCCTCTTCCTATTCCCGAGTGGAAGTGGGAGAACATTACCATGGACTTTGTGACCGGATTGCCGAGGTCAGCTAGAGGATCGAATGCTATCTGGGTGATTGTAGATCGTCTTACCAAATCAGCGCACTTCTTGCCTATTAAGACGACTTTCACCATGATTCAGTATGCAGAGCTGTATATCCGAGAGATAGTCCGACTCCATGGTATTCCAGTTTCTATCGTATCCGACAGAGATCCCAGATTCACTTCCTCGTTTTGGAAGAGTTTGCATTCGACTATGGGTACGAAGTTGCTGTTTAGCACAGCTTTCCATCCGCAGACAGATGGACAGTCGGAGTGAGTTATTCAGATCTTAGAGGATCTTCTCCGTGCTTGCGTCATTGATTTCTCTGGGAGTTGGGAGTCGAACTTACCATTGGTAGAGTTCACCTATAACAACAGTTTCCAGTCGTCTATAGGTATGGCTCCGTATGAAGCGCTGTATGGCCGCAAGTGTAGATCTCCTGTTCATTGGGATGAAGTAGGAGAAAGAGGAGAGTTGGGTCCAGAGATTGTTCAGCAGGCAGCAGATGTAGTAGTCAAGATCCGTGATAGGATGAGGACTGCTCAGAGCCGACAGAAGAGTTATGCCGATCAGCGGAGGAGAGACTTAGAGTTTGCAGTGGGCGATCATGTCTTCGTGAAAGTGGCACCTATGAAGGGTGTCATGAGATTTGGCAAGAAAGGGAAGCTCAGTCCGAGATTCATTGGACCGTTTGAGATCCTTGACAGAGTTGGGACGCTTGCTTATCGTGTGGCTCTTCCGCCAAATCTGGCCGGAGTACACAATGTCTTTCACGTCTCCATGCTGAGGAACTATATGGCAAATCCTTCGCATGTGCTGAATTTCGAGCCGTTGCAGCTTACTCCGAACTTATCTTATGAGGAGAGACCCGTGCAGATCCTAGACAGACAGGAGAAGAAACTTCGGAACAAGTTGGTTAAGCGAGTCAAAGTCAAATGGCTCAACCATTCAGAGGAGGAAGTTACGTGGGAGTCTGAGCCGGAGATGAGAAGTCGATACCCTGAGTTATTCGGTGAGTTCTAATTTCGCGGACGAAATTTATTTAAGGGGGGAAGGATTGTAGAACCCGTAAGTCAGTAGACGTATAAGCCATGCATAATTCTAGATTTTTAAATTTAATTGTCTTCATTGCATGATTATTTTAAATGCATTTATTTGAAGTTAATTATTTTATTATTTCAGTTCAGTAGTTTGATTTTTAGCATTTCAATTATTTCAGTGAGGCCGGACCGGAGTTGGAGTTTTGAGATAGAATTTAAGATTCGAGAAATATTTCCAGAAGTTAATTTAGCTAGCAACCAAGTTCATTTAAGTTAGAAAGGGAGGTTTGAGGATTTAATTTAATTATTTGAGGTGATTAAGAAATGAACTCATTTAAGTTATTAAATTAAGGGGGTTAGCTCACTAAATTATTTAAAGGATTAGTAAGGCTTTCAAGGATTATTAGTTGACTAGATAACCATCACTTCTCATTCATTTTATTGCAATTTTCGTTCCCCATAGTTGCTAGACAATTTAATTGCCAACTCATCAACCTTTTGACCATTTCTTTGCATGTAAGTTGTAGGATAATTATAGGATTTTTTAGAGCACAATTTAATTAATTAATGGACATATCCTAGACTAGAAAACAAGCTAAAAATCGGCCACTACCTCCTAGAAGCATCCCACCAACTCATTTGATATCAAACCATAATTCAAAATTCAAATTTGGGAAGACTTGGTCTTGATATGATCCTATTATTGTGCACCCTTCTCCTCACCTTCATAACCATCACTCCCCCTCCACCTCCACCGAAAATCAGACCCCTTTTCAGTAGAAAAAAAACGTGAATAATAGCTAGGGAGAAAGGAAGAAAAATCGAGAGCAAGGTAAGGTAGAAAAGAGAAGCGCTCCACCTCCTCCGTGCCGCGTCGTCGTCGTTTCGTTCGTTTTCTTTCGAAACGAAACCAGGCATGTCTAGATTTCTTTCAAACCTCAATCAAGTTATATTATCATTTATTTTTCAGTACATGATCATGTTTATTCAAGTAAAAATCGAGATCCAAGTCAAAACATTTTGAAACCACACATGCAGAATTTTCGATTTCCTTGGCAAGCTTCACGATTTCTTTTGGTTTGTGAGTTTCAGGTATTGGATCGACTCCAGGCTCCCAAGGCGGCTTGTATACATGTAGTAGGATGCATTAGGACCATGTTGGTCCATTCAAACCAGCCCCATGCTTGCTGTAAATTCAGAATGAAAGCAAGTCCCATAGGTGCAGAAATGTTGTTCGAAAAATTCAGTTTGTTGTCATGGAGGAAGGATCTGATCTTGGCTGCCCCAAGGGCCTATAGCCATGGTTGGATCACTTCCCTAGCATGTCTAAGACGTGAATATGTTGCCCTTTTGGTGGCTTGGTCCATGGTTCATCGGTTTTTAATCAAAACGTCACAACCAGCCCTATACCCCTTCGGCTTCTTCATTTGTTCAGCTTTTGGTTCGTTCTTTTTGTTGCTTGGTATGGATCTTGGTTGGCCTATGGCCCTTATCCACGGTTCATATCATGCTCCTAGATGTCTAGATCGTGCCATGGTCAATCAAATGGCCACTGGAACGACGCAAGACATCGATCATAGCATAAACACTACACACGCATGCAGGTTGCTCTCGGTTGGACCCTTCGGTTAAGATTTGGTGTGATGCGGATTGTGGCTGGCCTATGGACCTTAGCCATGGTTCAAATCATTCCTTGGGATGTTGTTAAGAGTCTCTGGTCGGTGGTTCACTTCCCTAATGGCCGATAGCCTCGAAACCAACGCAAGTCTTGTAGTTGCGCAGCTGCTGGAAATTACAGCAAGTTGCTGTGTCGGTTCAGAGGCTCGTTCGAGTTCTTGGTTGGCTTTTAGCCCATGGACTTGGACTGGACAGTGCCTCATTGAGTTAGGAAGGTCATGTTTTTGACCGTTCCTCATTTGGATCATCTTTGAGGTCGTACGAGAATTTACGGTGCAATATGCCAAATTGACTCTCGAAAGAGCGTTTCGTGTTTTGGCCTCCATTCCACCTAGATTTCGACCCTATCATTTTAGGAACATTATTTTATGATTTTTCAGCGTATTTTAATCATGACTATACGTCGGTTCAGTGTCGGTTCAGGTTGGCTCGGAGTCATGATTAAATGCGAAGTCATTAGGCGTCATAGTCGCATCTTTTGAACGTAAATTGCATAGTTGGTCATGTTTAAGCTATTGCATATTTTTCATGGCACAGTTAGGTTGCAGCGAGCCTGGGGACGATCCAATCCAATCCAGTTGGTAAAATTACAGGAATTTTCATTACGCCAGTTAATTATTTTACGTGCATTAAATAGAAAATGATTATTTTGAGATTTATGCAATATGGCTTGTGGTTCATTCACTATGTGGGAGTGTTATTTTATACGGTCGCCAGTGACCAATCAGTTCAGTATGGTACCACCCGGTCGCCAGTGACCGGCCAGCTCAGTTCAGTTTCAGCCTCCCCGGTAGCCAGTTACCGATCAGTTCAGCTTAGTGCAGTGGCCACAGGCGTAAAACATAATCTCAACAGAAAATTTTACCAGATATTTCAGTACAGGCTCCAAGGAGCAAATATTTTTACAGTAATTTCCAGTTCAGTTATGCACGTATTATAATTGCTCAGTACAGATTATTTTCAGTACGCCTCAGGACAGGATATGTTAACTCATGCATATTTTAAATTCAGATTTTACTCGTTAGATGCGATTTATGCATGCTGAGTCTTTAGGCTCACTAGACTTGATTGTTGTAGGTACTGATGAGGCCAGGGCCGAGGGCGGGGACCAGTGAGCCAGCTTGGGTCGGCAGTAGTGGCACCCGAGGACCTCAGTGCAGCAGTTGTTATTTTATTCCGCAAACAATTTTTATCAGTCGTTGGATAATTTTTAAATTGTTATTGTTGGCAAAACTTTATTTTCTTCCGCTGCTATTATTTTAAACATTGAACTTGATTCCCCAGTGATTTTATGAACGAGACCATTTAAGTTCTTTAAAAAGAAAATATTTAATTTTCCGCAAATTTCAAGAAAGGAGTTTTAGGCCCCTCACAGAAAATACTGAAATGCTAAAAATCAATCTACTGAACTGAAATAATGAAATAATTAACTTCAAACAAATGCATTTAAAATAATCATGCAATGAAGTCAATTAAATTTAAGAAAACCTAGAATTATGCATGGCTTATACGTTTACTGATTTACGGGTTCTACAATCCTCCCCCCCTTAAATAAATTTCGTCCTCGAAATTAGAACTCACCGAATAACTCAGGGTATCGACTTCTCATCTCCGGCTCAGACTCCCACGTAGCTTCCTCCTCTTAACCAACTTGTTCCGAAGTTTCTTCTCCTGTCTGTCTAGGATCTGCACGGGTCTCTCCTCATAAGATAAGTTCGGAGTAAGCTGCAACGGCTCAAAATTCAGCACATGCGACGGATTTGCCATATACTTCCTCAGCATGGAGACGTGAAAGACATTGTGTACTCCGGCCAGATTCGGCGGAAGAGCCACACGATACGCTACCGTCCCAACTCTGTCAAGGATCTCAAACGGTCCAATGTATCTCGGACTGAGCTTCCCTTTCTTGCCAAATCTCATGACACCCTTCATAGGTGCCACTTTCACGAAGACATGATCGCCCCATGCAAACTCTAACTCTCTCCTCCGCTGATCGGCATAACGCTTCTGTCGACTCTGAGCAGTCCTCATTCTATCACTGATTTTGACTACTACATCTGCTGTCTGCTGAACAATCTCTGGACCCAACTCTACTCTCTCTCCTACTTCATCCCAATGAACAGGAGATCTACACTTGCGGCCATACAGCGCCTCATACGGAGCCATACCTATAGACGACTGGAAACTGTTGTTATAGGTGAACTCTACCAATGGTAAGTTCGACTCCCAACTCCCAGAGAAATCAATGACGCAAGCGCGAAGAAGATCCTCCAAAACCTGAATAACTCGCTCTGACTGCCCATCCGTCTACGGATGGAAAGCTGTGCTAAACAGCAACTTTGTACCCAAAGTCGAATGCAAACTCTTCCAAAGCGAGGAAGTGAATCTGGGATCCCTGTCGGATACGATAGAAACTGGAATACCATGGAGTCGGACTATCTCTCGGATATACAGCTCTGCATACTGAACCATGGTGAAAGTCGTCTTAATAGGCAAGAAGTGCGCTGATTTGGTAAGACGATCTACAATCACCCAGATGGCATTCGATCCTCTGGCTGACCTCGGCAATCCGGTCACAAAGTCCATGGTAATGTTCTCCCACTTCCACTCGGGAATAGGAAGAGGCTTGAGCAAACCTGCTTGTCTCTGATGCTCGGCCTTCACTAACTGGCAAGTTAGGCACTCGGATACAAACGCCTGATGTCCTTCTTCATCCCTGGCCACCAATACAATAGCTGCAGATCTTTGTACATCTTCGTACTCCCAGGGTGAATGGAGTACGGGGACGTATGGGCCTCTGATAAGATGTCTGCTCGGATAGAATCACTGCTGGGAACCCATATCCTATCTCGGTATCTCACAATACCGTCGCTGACTGTATACAAAACACTGCCCTTGGCTTCATCTCTCTTCTTCCACTGTGCCAACTGCTCATCTGCGGTCTGACCACTGCGAATACGGTCCAAAAGGGAAGACTGAATGGTCAAGGTAGATAGACGAGGAACTCTACCTCGAGGGTAAGTCTCAATATCAAACTTCTGCATCTCAGTCTGAAGAGGTTTCTGCATCGTCAAATGAGCCATCACTGCGACTTTCCTGCTCAAAGCATCCGCAACTACATTAGCTTTACCCGGGTGGTAGCCAATGTCACAATCGTAGTCTTTCACAAGCTCCAACCAACGCCTCTGACGCATGTTCAGCTCCTTCTGCGTAAAGAAATACTTGAGGCTTTTGTGGTCGGTAAAGATCTGACACTTCTCTCCATACAGATAGTGCCTCCAAATCTTCAAAGCAAAAACTACGGCCGCTAACTCTAGATCATGGGTAGGGTAATTCTTCTCGTGGATTTTCAGCTGTCGAGAAGCATACGCTATCACTCTCCCATGCTGCATCAAAACTGCACCTAAACCAAGCTTCGAAGCATCGGTATAAAGGACAAACTCGCCGGATCCTGACGGTACAGCCAAAACGGGTGCTGAAATAAGGGCTTGCTTCAAAGTATCAAAGCTCTTCTGACACTCCTCGCTCCACACAAACTTTACATTTTTCATGGTCAGTGCTGTGAGTGGAACGGTGATGGATGAGAATCCCTGAATGAACTTCCTGTAATATCCTGCTAGCCCAAGAAAACTGCGGATCTCTGATGCATTCTGAGGCACAACCCAATCTCTGACTGCTGCAACTTTGGCGGGGTCTACCTCAATACCACTGCTAGAAACAATGTGGCCCAAGAACGCCACCTTCTCTAACCAGAATTCGCACTTACTGAACTTTGCGAATAATTTGTGCTTCTACAATGTCTGCAACACTGTGGTCAGATACCTGCTGTGCTCCTCCCGACTCTTGGAGTAGACGAGAATGTCATCTATGAACACTATCACAAACTGGTCGAGGTACGGCTGAAATACGCGATTCATTAGATCCATGAAGATCGCTGGCGCATTCGTCAGACCGAACGGCATCACAAGGAACTCGTAGTGACCATAACGAGTCCTGAAAGCTGTCTTCGAAACATCAGCACCTCTCACCCTCAACTGGTGATAACCCGAACGCAGATCTATCTTGGAGAAAATCGAAGCTCCCTGCAACTGGTCAAACAGATCCTCAATCCTCGGCAGTGGGTATTTATTCTTCACTGTAACCCTGTTCAACTCCCGGTAGTTAATGCAAAGCCTCATCGAGCCATCCTTCTTTTTCACGAATAAGACTGGCGCGCCCCATGGAGAAAAACTCGGGCGAATGAACTCCTTGTCGAGAAGTTCCTGGATCTGCTTCTTAAGCTCTGCCATCTCTGTCGGTGCTAGACGGTATGGCGCTTTGGATATCGGAGCCGTACCTGGCATAAGCTCAATGGAAAACTCCACCTCTCTCTCTCGTGGCATACCAGAGACGTCTTCGGGAAAAACGTCTAAGAAATCTCTAACTATCGGAACATCTGAGGCTGACTGGCTGGGTTCCTCGGGGACAGATAAAAAGGTTGCTAGAAATGCCCGACACCCTCTATGCATGAGCTTCCTAGCCTGAACATATGGAATAATGCGCGGTAAAGAAAAGTACCTGTCCGGCTCAAATAAGAACTGCTCCATTCCAGGCGGTCGGACCAGAACGGATCTCCGCTGGAAGTCTATCAATACTCTGTTCCTCAATAGCCAGTCCATCCCTAGGATGATGTCAAATTCCGGCATCGGTAGCACAATCAGATCAGCATAAACAAGATTACCGTGCAGCTCAAGGTCTATATCTCGGATAACATTGGTAGCTGCCATCTCCTCGCCTGACGGCAACACTACTGAAAAGGCTGTATCTAGCCCAATGGTCTGGATCTTGAGAAAGTTTGCAAAGACCTCCGAAATAAACGAGTGAGTGGCCCCTGAATCTATCAAGGCCTTGGTAGCGGAACCAGATATAAAAATTCTCCCTGAAAGATCGGAACTCTAAGTTGAATCCCACTACAAGATCTAAACTTATAGACATGCAAAGGTCTAGGTTCCTCTAGCTTAATTTCCCCGAAATAAATCTGAGTAGAGCATGCAATTCTATGACAGTTCTAAGTTCAAAATCTAAATCCCGATTCCCAAAACACGAAAATTCAAATAATTACTTAAAGTTTAAAGGTACCTGTCAACAACATAGTCTCCGGGTTGGTTTCCGCGGCATGGAGAGCAAAAACTCTGCCTTGGGTAGGCAGATTCCTCTGAGGGCACTGCAGCAACATGTGGTCTGGACTGCCACACTTAAAACACTTTCCTGAGCCAGCCATACATGCTTCAGGATAGCGACGTGAGCACCTTGGACAAACTGGGTGCTCCTGAGTCATCGGGGCTGGGCGTCCCCGCTGCTGCTGCTGCTGCTGCTGGCCTCGGTTCCTGGGCGGTCCATGAAAAGGCCTCTTATTCTGCTGCTGATGCTGATGAGGAGGAGGGCGGTGCGGTGCCTGGACTGGGCGCTTGCCCTGGCGATCCCTCTCGATATCCCGCAGATCCTGCTCTGCGGCTAAGGCCTGGGAGACGGCAACCTCATAAGTAGCAGGGTCAGATACCCTAACATCCCGGCGCAAGATCGGCCGTAAACCCACCAGGAAGTGCATCAGCTTGGCTCTGGCATCATTCGCGATTAGGGGCACAAAGTGACAGCCCCTCTCGAACTTACGGATGAACTCCGTAACCGTCATATCCCCCTGTCTCAGGCTCATGAACTCGGTGGTCAGCCTGGTGCGAACCTCCTCAGCAAAATACTTGAAGTAGAAAACCTCCGAAAAGCGGGTCCAAGAAAGTGTAGCCAAGGTCAGGGCTACCGAAGCTCCTTCCCACCATAAGCGGGCGTCTCCAGTGAACAGGTAGGTGGAACACCGGACTCGGTCTGCGTCTCCCAGCTCCATGAACTCGAAGATAACCTCGAGGGATTTGATCCATCCCTCGGCAACCATGGGGTCAGATGTCCCAGAGAATTCCTTCGGGCGCATCTTCATGAATCGCTCATAAACAGCCTCGGGCCCTGTCGGCCTGGCTGCGGCTGCGGCTACGGCTGCGGCATTGCCCCCCGCAAACTGTGCGAAGAACTGTGCCATCCAAGCTAACATCTGGGCACTCATGTCCGGTGGGGGCGGTGGAGGAGGTGGTAGGTCTCCCTCCGGTCTACGTTCCTCCCTGTCCTCTCGGCGAGGCTCCTCCTCTATGTTGCGCTCTAAAATGCATCTAGGGGGCATACTGATCCAACATAACCCATACGTAACTAACATGCATAATTCCATACTTTATTTTAAATGAACACTGAAATACTGAAAATATGGAAGCATGCTGACAAAATAATTCATGCTTTAACTAAAATGATGAACAAAATGCTGAACTGAAAAACTTACAGACCAAAGGCGTGGCTTCGTGAGCTTCTCGCGGTCAGTAGTAGTGAAACCCTATACAGAACCACCGTTCTGATACCAACTGTGAGGCTGCCTAAAACTCCTTTCTTGAAAAGTTGCGGAAAATTAAAAATTTTCTTTTTAAAAGAACTTAAATGGCCTCATTCATAAAAATCACTGGTGAATCAAGTTCCATATTTCAAAATATTGCAGCGGAAGAAAATTAAAGTTTTGCCAACCACAACGATTTAAAAATATCCAACGACTGATAAAATTGTTTGCGGAAAAAAAAAATAACAACTGCTGCTCTGAGGTCCTCGGGTGCCACTACTGCCGACCTAAGCTGGCTCACTGGTCCCCGCCCTCGGCCCTGGCCTCATCAGTACCTACAACAATCAAGTCTATTGAGCCTAAAGACTTAGCATGCATATATCACAGGTAACGAGTAAAAATCTGAATTAAAATATGCATGAGTTAACATATCCTGTCCTGAGGCATACTGAAAATAATCTGTACTGAGCAATTATAATACGTGCATAACTGAACTGGAAATCACTGTAAAAATATTTGCTCCTTGGAGCCTGTACTGAAATATCTGGTAAAATTTTCTGTTGAGATTATGTTTTACGCCTGTGGCCACTGCACTAAGCTGAACTGATCGGTAACTGGCTACCGGGGAGGCTGAAACTGAACTGAGCTGGCCGGTCACTGGCGACCGGGTGGTACCATACTGAACTGATCGGTCACTGGCGACCGTATAAAATAACACTCCCACATAGTGAATGAACCACAAGCCATATCGCATAAATCTCAAAAATAATCATTTTCTATTTAATGCACGTAAAAAAATTAACTGGCGTAATGAAAATTCCTGTAATTTTTACCAACTGGATTGGATTGGATCGTTCCCAGGCTCACTGCAACCTAACTATGCCATGAAAATTATGCAATAGCTTAAACTTGACCAACGATGCAATTTACGTTCAAAAGATGCGACTATGACGCCTAATGACTTCGCATTTAATCATGACTCCGAGCCAACCTGAACCGACGTATAGTCATGATTAAAATACGCTGAAAAATCATAAAATAATGTTCCTAAAATGATAGGGTCGAAATCTAGGTGGAATGGAGGCCAAAACACGAAACGCTCTTTCGAGAGTCAATTTGGCACATTGCACCGTAAATTCTCGTACGACCTCAAAAATGATCCAAATGACAAACGGTCAAAAACATGACCTTCCTAACTCAATGAGGCACTGTCCAGTCCAAGTCCATGGGCTAAAAGCCAACCAAGAACTCAAACGAGCCTCTGAACCGACACAGCAACTTGCTGTAATTTCCAGCAGCTGCGCAACTACAAGACTTGCGTTGGTTTCGAGACTATCGGCCATTAGGGGCGTGAACCACCAACCAGAGACTCTTACCAACATCCCAAGGAATGATTTGAACCATGGCTAAGGGCCATAGGCCAGCCACAATCCGCATCACACCAAATCTTAACCGAAGGGTCCAACCGAGAGCATCTTGAATGCGTGTGTAGTGTTTATACTATGATCGATGACTTGCGTCGTTCCAGTGGCCATTTGATTGACCATGGCACGATCTAGACATCTAGGAGCATGATATGAACCGTGGCTAAGGGCCATAGGCCAACCAAGATCCATACCAAGCAACAAAAGAAACGAAACCAAAAGCTGTCCAACCGAAGTAGCCGAAGGGGTATAGGGGCTGTTGTGACGTTTTGATTAAAAACCGATGAACCATGGACCAAGCCACCAAAAGGGCAACTTAGTCACGTCTTAGACATGCTAGGGAAGTGATCCAACCATGGCTATAGGCCCTTGGGGCAGCCAAGATCAGATCCTTCCTCCATGACAACAAACTGAATTTTTCGAACAACATTTCTGCACCTATGGGGACTTGCTGTCATTCTGAATTTCCAGCAAACATGGGGCTGGTTTGAATGGACCAACATGGTCCTAATGCATCCTACTACATGTATATAAGCCGCCTTGGGAGCCTGGAGTCGATCCAATACCTGAAACTCACAAAACAAAAGAAACCGTGAAGCTTGCCAAGGAAATCGAAAATTCTGCATGTGTGGTTTCAAAATGTTGACTTGGATCTCGATTTTTACTTGAATAAACATGATCATGTACTGAAAAATAAATGATAATATGACTTGATTGAGGTTTGAAAGAAATCTAGACATGCCTGGTTTTGTTTTGAAAGGAAACGAACGAAACAACGACGACGCGGCACGGAGGAGGTGGAGCGCTTCTCTTTTCTACCTTACCTTGCTCTCGATTTTTCTCTCTTCTTTTTGGCTAGGTACCTCACGATTTTTCTACTGAAAATGAGTGTGGATTCACTCTGAATTTTCGAAAAGGAGAGGGGGGAAAAATGGTTATGAGGGGTGAGGAGAAGGGTGCACAATATAAGGAAGAATCAAGACCAAGTCCACTCCCCTTTGAATTTTAAATTTTGAATTGATATCAAATGAGTTGGTGGATGCTTCTAGGAGGTAGTGGCCGAAATTTTGCTTATTTTATAGTCTAGGATATGTCCATTAATTAATTAAATTGTGCTCCCAAAAATCCTAGAATTATCCTACTAATTACATGCAAAGAATTGGTCAAAGTTGATGAGTTGGAAAATGAATCCTCTAGCACTAAGGGTGGCCGAAAAATGCATAATAAAATAAAGGGGAATGTTGATTATCTAGTCAACTAATAATCCTTGAAAGCCTTACTAATCCTTTAAATAATTTAGTGAGCTAACCCCTTAATTTAATAACTTAAATGAGTTCATTTCTTAATCACCTCAAATAATTAAATTAAATCCTCAAACCTCCCTTTCTAACTTAAATGAACTTGGTTGCTAGCTAAATTAACTTCTGGAAATATTTCTCGAATCTTAAATTCTATCTCAAAACTCCAACTCCGGTCCGGCCTCACTGAAAATACTGAAATGCTAAAAATCAATCTACTGAACTGAAATAATGAAATAATTAACTTCAAACAAATGCATTTAAAATAATCATGCAATGAAGTCAATTAAATTTAAGAAAACCTAGAATTATGCATGGCTTATACGTCTACTGATTTACGGGTTCTACAGGTATAGTATCGATCACCAGTAATAGAAGTAACTCCGATTCTATCCACATCGATATAATATCGACCATCAGTAATAGAAGAAGTTATGATTCTATCCACATCGATATGATATCGATCACCAGTAATAGAAGAAGCTCGGATTCTATCCACATCGGTTTAGTATCGATCACCAGTAATAGAAGGAACTCCGATTTTATCCACATCGGTATAATATCGACCATCAGTAATAGAAGAAGTTATGATTCTATCCACATCGATACGGTACCGATCACCAGTAATAGAAGAAGCTCTGATTCTATTCACGTCGATATAATATCGATCATCAGTAATAGAAGAAGTTATAATTCTATCCACATCGATAGCCAAACATCCGGTGACAGACTTTGGCACTATCGCCAATACACTATCTTGTGACATCGTGCAATGTGCCCGAGGCAATCCCACCACTATCAGGCACTTCTGTCACAAGATTACTCGTCTAACACCTGCTGTCTATAAATCAAGAGAACAAGTACATCAATCAAATCAATACAATAAGGTAAAGTATGTGATTTAGGGAAACTCGAGCCAAACCTCACTCGAGTTGTGCAATCCCAACTTAACATTAATTTATACCTTTATCTTCTCGGTTCGACGAAGATGAAGTATCGAAGTCAACTCTGTCCATACCCAATCTGCTAATAACAATCGAATAGATACAATATCAGTATATAACTCAGTTCAAAACCTGTTCTGATTAATATTCAAATCAAAACATAATTTAATCAATGCCAATCGACATATGATATCACAATACCATCTAAATCAATACCGAATCTGATCAATATCAATCAACTGATGTTTCGAAGGTATAATAATATAATCTCGATAACCCCGTCAATTTCAACATCACAGATATAATACCAGAACTCAAAATTAATATCGGTAGAAATCAGAATCTCAACGATGATATAAATCTGATATCGATTCTCAATCAAATCGACTCCAAAATTCATAACAATTACATAAACAGTCTGTTCTTTAATCTGACTTCGATTATACGATGTCCACTGTATCCGAAACACCATATATGATTCCTATTCAATTCTTATAACATCATAATTTCAAATAACATAAAAACATAACAAAACTTACGCCCAGTTGTAGCTATCGTCGCTAGGAACTCGGTACTGTACTCGGATTCAAAAACAGACGGACGGATTTTGAGTGACGTTCAATTTTCGCACATCAGGAATTGGAGCTTCGGTTTCTCTCTTCTTTCATTTCTGAAGAACAAATTGCTTGTACCTATATATATATATACACGTTCACGCATGCAAGGCAAGTGGCGTCGTGCATGTTCTGCAAGTTGCGCGCATATGCGCGCACAAAGTCGTGCATATGCGCCGGTTGTTCGGACCAGCATTTCGTCTTCTCGCGCATATGCGCCAATCACTTCCGCGCATATTCACCGAACATTCTGTCCATCACGCGCATGTGCGCCATCTACGTCGCGCATATGCGCCGAACTCTCTGGAATTCTCCCTTGGCTTCTCGCATGGCTTGTGCATATGCGCGCCATCCGCCGCGCATGTGCGCCAAACTCTCTGGACGTTCCGCGCATGTGCGCGTATTGAGGTCACGCATGTGCGCCCAACTCTCTGGACCTCTCGCGCATATGCGTGAATCTAAGTCGCGCATGTGCGCGCAAGGTTCTGTCTTCCTCGCGCTTGTGCGCCCATACATGTCGCGCATGTGCGCGGGGACTCTTCTTGCACCTCATGTCAAATCTTATTTCGGCTCTCCCGGTCTGATCTTTTCTGTCTATAATCATATCAATTAATCAATAAATCATTTCAGATTAATCTCGGAATACAGTAATTAAAATCTCGGGCCTTAAAGAATCAGAACTGAATTCGAGAATTTTGGCAGTTCAGAGATTTAACCAGAATGTTCAGAACTTAAATTCGATAATCAGAGCAGAGCATCGATCAGAGTGGCAGATATGTGATTTTTACCATATGAGAATGATTATCTTGTGATATCAAATGTTTCAGAATTGCACGACAGAATTTGATATCGATAGTCAGAATCGAATACCAGGTAGGTATATATATTTTTTATTTATATTATTAACTGATTTGTTTGTACCAAATAGTTCGAATCTGAAATGACAGGTAGTGTCCGAAATGCACCGTAGTTGATTCAGTTTTCATTTTGGTGAATGAGAATGCATGATATTCGAACATATAGTTTTGACATAGACAGATTAAATCAGTTGTGACAGAATTTGTTCTGAAATGTTGGCAGAATTTGTACTGAAATGTCTGAATCGCCAATAAATGAAGATAGAAAGATAGAAATCAGAAGAGTTATTACAGAATTGGTATATTTCTGACTAGACATGGGGAGTATAATTCGATCAATTTCGTAATGAGATTACTATAATACTTTCCAGATTGTGATATAATATGATTGTGATTGACAGATTGTTCAATCTATATCTATTAGTTTGTACAAGATGACGTACAAACATGACCAGATGACAAAGATCGATGTCAAAGAAATGGTCAGATTGATCAGAATGTTAAAGTAGATTATATTAGATTTTAAATTTTTATTTGAGTTGTACTTGTGGCCGAATATACCATGAGCTCTATCATTTATTATCCACCGACTGACAGATAGCCAGAGCGTACTATCCGGATATTGAGAGATATCCAGGGAGTTGTAGTGCTGGATGTTAGCACTAGTTGACATGACATATTGTCACTATATGAATTATTGTATAACGATAGCTATCAAACGAGTATTGAGATAGCTACAGATGAGACATTGTACAGTGAGTACTGCGGATTTCCTCTGAATGGGAATGATATTACGGTGATATCTGAGATTGAATTTGATAAAAGCATAAATCTGATAAAGAAAATGTAGCTAATTCAGAAGAGAATGAAGATAGCTCAGACCAGACAGACCTAATATGCCGACATCGGATGGTGACGATTGGTATGTGGGGCCGAAGATTGAGTAAATCCTGGACTGGGATAAACAGATTTGATAACAGCTGATGATATTGATTTGGTATGAGCTGTTGATTGGTATATACGGATGTTGTATAGCCAGTATTGTGAGATTGATTCTTTCAGAGTTATTTCGAAGGGTATTATGATATTATGCTCCTGAATTAGTATTCCAATTTAGAATCACAGATCCGTACAAGAAAGATATTTTAGAATGAAGACTATTCTATTATTGAAAATACAGTAAGTTGACATGGCATTAAAGAGACTATCTGAAAGAAAGAATTTGTCATGAGATTAAGATTTCAGAATGGATTCATTGAGATAAGTTTCTGATTTAAACTCTGTATACATTCTTCTGATATGTCTGAATTGATTACTTGCGAGTTCGAGGACGAACTCAGATCTAAGAGGGGGAGAAATGTAAGGTCGGAGATTTTATTTGTAACGACCCATTACAGGCCCAGTGGACCGCCCATACGGCCCACTGCCCCGATCGACCCAAGGCTATCCCGATCTTGGGCTCTGCTCTATGGGCCTTGGCCCATCTATGGAACTCTTTCCCTCACGGGCTTTCCATAGGCGTCGTACGGGTTACTCATATCGAACCAAAGACCACATGGATAAATAGGTATTTAGCACAATCCTGAGAGTTCTATGAGTAACCCGTACGACGCCTATGGAAAGCCCGTGAGGGAAGAGTTCCATAGATGGGCCAAGGCTCATAGAGCAGAGCCCAAGATCTAGATAGCCTCGGGTCGATTGGGGCAGTGGGCTGTATGGGCGGTCCACTGGGCCTGTAATGGGTCGTTACATTAATACTGTGATATGAGATTAATCTGATATGATTTATTTATTAATTGAGATGATTATAGACGTAACGGATCAGACCGGGAGAGCCGAAAGAAGATTTGACATGAGGTGCAAGGAAGAGTCCCCGCGCACATGCGCGACGTGTTGGGCGCACATGCGCGAGGAAGACAGAACCTTGCGCGCATATGCGCGGTTTGAGGGCGCGCATATGCGCGAGGTGTCCATTAGGCTAGGAGAGTACTCGGTGCATATGCGCGACGTAGATGGCGCACATGCGCGTGATGGGCAGAATGTTCGGCGCATATGCGCGGAAATGATTGGCGCATATGCGCGAGAAGACAAAATGCTGGTTCGAACAACCGGCGCATATGCGCGACTTTGTGCGCGCAACGTGCAAAACATGCACGACGCCACTTTCCTTGCTGCATGTCTGGTATGTATATATATATATATATAAGCATGCGAATTCTCTTCAGAATGAAGGAAGAAAAAGTCGAGAGAATCTTAAGAAAGCTCCAAGTTCCTTACGTATGAAATTTGAGTGTTATGCAAAATCCGCCCATTCGATTTTAAATCCGACTTTAGTACTGTGTTCCTATCAACGCAGGCTACAACTGGACGTAAGTTTTGTTACGTTTAGACATGATTTGAATTTATGATATTGTCAGAATTGAATACGAATCAGATATGGTGTTTCTGCTACAGTAGACATTATATAATTGAAGTCAGATTAAAGAATAGCCTGTTTATGAAATTTTTATGACTTTCGGAGTGGATTTGATTGAGATTTGATATCAGAGTTGTGTTGTTACTGATTTTAAATGTACCGTTATTGAGATTATGAATTGTACTGATGCTGAATATGAATTCTGATATTATATCTGTGATGTTGAGATTGGCGGGGATATCGAAACTGTATTGTTATGCCGTCGAAACATCAGTTGATTTAGAGTGATCAGATTCAGTAATGATTTCGATGATATCGTTGATATGAATTAGATTGTACCTTGTTCAGATATGGATCAGATTATATACTGATTTGAGTATTGATCAGAACAGGTTTTGAATCGAATTATATACTGATATTGTATTTATGTGATTGTCATTGCCATACTGGGTATGGACAGAGTGGAATACAAGACTTCGTCTTCATCAGACCGGGAAGACAAAGGTATAATTCATGTTTTGTTTGGGGAAGACACAATTCAAATGAAATTCAATTTGAGTTTCCCAGCAAAATCACATACTTGTTTTGTTTGTACTTTATTTTTTTTTATATATATGTACTGAGATAGGAGTATCATTGGTAGATACGCCAATTTTCTAAACGTTCGGTGATATCGATGCTTCGGATCAGATTCACTCCGATTGTAGATTTCGATACAGACCAGACCGAAGTTTAGGAATAAGATGTAACGCCACCACGATTGGGAGAGTAGGTGGGAGACCTGTTACATCTTATTCACACCGGGATCCCTAGAGTTAGAGTTGAGTTGAGTCAAGATATGAATTGAATTGAGTTGCGTGCTTATTTTATTTTGGTTTCAAAGATTATGGAACCTATTGTTACGGCATGCTTATTTTGATTTAGTTTCACAGACTATGAAACCTATTGCTATTGATTTTATGCATGATAATATGCTTTATGATTTATATTGTGTATATGCATGTATACATGTTTTATACTGGGATTTATTCTCACCGGAGTATCCGGCTGTTGTCTTGTCTTGTATGTGTGCATGACAACAGGTGGGGCAGGATCTGGGTCAAGAAGATGAGGAGAGAAGATGAGTTAGAGTGGTGATTCCGAACTTATTGTAGACTTGGTTTAATACTTGAAATTTAGTAGTTGAACCTTAGACTAGTTTGAATAAGTGTTGTACATTATTGTACTTGTATACTGAGATATATATTAGTTAAATTCCATTACGTTCCGCACTTACAATTTTAAAAAGAAAAATTTTTAGACACTGTTTATCTTAATTGATAATTAAATCCCAAAGATGATTAAGAAGATGATTAGCGTCAGGGTCCCCACACGCGGTGTTGGGGCAGTAAAGTTAGTGCACCCGCGGTACAAAACATAGTGCACCCACGGTTGTTCTTCTGGAATTGTGGAAGTAGTACAACACGCTTAGCGCACCCGCGGTCCAAGGGCCAGCGCACCCGCAGCGAGACGTGCAGCACTTGGCTCGACGGGCACCTACTGTAACACATTTCACACAGAAAAATCGAAGGAAATCCTCTGAAAATCCCTTCAAACTTCACCTTGGGTTTCAAGTTAGGATTTTGTGGAATCCGTCCGTCTGATTTGTAATCTGACTTCAGTACCGAGTTCTTAGCGACGACAACTACAACAGGACGTAAGTTTTTTTGAATTCTGGTATCATTTGAAATTATGATACTGGGGGAATTGTTATTTGACCGATATATTGTGTTCTGGGTATACTGATCAGTATATAATTGAAGTCAGATCAAAAAACGGACTGTTTATGTAATTGTTATGATTTTCGGAAGTGATATGATTGAGATTGCGCAGATTTGATGTTATGACTTGTTATTATTGAAGATTATGATTCGTATTGATATCGATTATGAGTTGTGATATTATATCTGTGATGTTGAGATTGACGGGGTTGTTGAGATTGTATTGTTATGCTGTCGGAACATCAGTAGATGGATTTTGATCAGATTTAGTATTGATTGAGATTGTATCAGGATATCGTTGACATTGATCAGATTATGTTTGATTTGTGTATTGATCAGAACAGGTCTTGAATTGAGTTGTACATTGACACAGTATATTCGATATTGTCATTTCAGATTTGATATGGACATATTTGACTTCGAGACTTCGACTTCGTCAGACCGAGAAGAGAAAGGTATAAATTGATGTTGATGCGGGATTGCACAACTCGAGTTGACTTGACTTGATTTTTCCAAAATCACATACTTCACTTTATTACAGTAATATTTGCAATTGATTGAAATTGATATCTTTAATCGATTGAATTATCTATTGAGTCATAGGTGGATACGCCTAGGCAGAGACGATTGGTCTTGTGACAGGGGTGTCTGATAGTGATGGAATCACCACGGGCACATTGCACATTGTCACAAGATACTGAGTTGGCGAAAGTTCCAAAGTCTATGACGGATAGGTCAAGACACCGGACATTTGGTTATATCGAAGTGGATAGAATTGGAGTTTCTTCTATTACTGATGTTCGATATGGAAAGAGCCAAAGTCCGCGAATAAGAACGTGCCACCACCCCGATCGGGAGTGTAGGTGGGTGTATGTTCTTATTCAGATCGGGATCCCTAGATTAGGACGAGTCGAGTCAGAGTCCATGAGTCACTGAGTGTGATTCAGAGTTTGTGTTGATTCATGTGTCGGATTTTTTACATGTTATATTCAGAGTTTATATTGATTTATGCTTCTGATTTGATACATGTTATGAAATATCTATTTCATGCTTTTATATCTGTTTATATGAAATGCATGTATACATGATTTATACTGGGAATGTAATTCTCACCGGAGTTATCCGGCTGTTGTCTTGTTTGTATGTGTGCTTGACAACAAGTGGGACAGGATCAGGATCAGGAAGAGGATGAGAGATTATAGTTAGCGTGGATTTCCGGGCCCAGAATCAGAATAGGATTCAGCACTGGATGTATAGTCGTTGAACCTAGTTGAGATAGTAAAAAGTAGTACATCATTTGTACTTTACTCTTAACATGTATATCAGATAGATTACTATTACGTTTCTGCATTTATATTTAAAAGAAAAAAAATTTAGTCCCACTTTTCTTAATTGTTATTTGACTTTAATAATGATTAGGACTTGAATTAGCGTCCAGGTCCCCACAGCAGGTGGTATCAGAGCGATAGATCCTTTAGACTGAGATAAGAGCTAGTGAGCGGGGTAGAATGAGTTTTCTTTCCTTGCATGTGATTGCTAGCATGTGATTTAATATAAAGTTGAATTACATTGTATATGATAATATTACAATATGTGTTTACTATACATCTTACCTGAATATCTGAGTTGATTTGGTAATGTGTATTATTTGAGAATGAATCAAAACCGATTTTGATCAGAGGTAAGCTGATCAGAAAGGGACTGAGACGGATTTGTCTCATATGATTGCTGACTTTTGTGATCATCAGATATTCCTCCTCGAAGAATTCCAGAACGAGAAAGTAGGTGACTGATCTGATGGATGTGTCAGAAACTCTGATGGAAACACAGTTGATGAGGTTTCAGTCATTTCAACTGCCGATTCTGAGGGGTATTGAGACGTCGAGTGATTGTGAGAGTTGGCTTGACGATATCGAGATGCTATTTGATTCACTCGAGTACCCAGACGAATGGAGAGTTAAACTGATTGGGCACCAGTTACGGGAAGTCGCAAAGAGTTGGTGGATTGCAACCAAAGAAGCCCTAGAACAGTATGGTACAGTGATTACGTGGAAAATCTTTAAAGTAGAATTCTATAAAAGGTTTTTCCTGGGTTCGTATCGAGAGGACAAGAGGGCAGAGTTTGAAAATTTGAAACAAGGTCAACTAAACATTGAAGAATATGCTGCTAAATTCTCTACTTTACTACGGTTTGCACCTCACGTGTCTGGAAATGATGAAGTTGTAACTGACCGGTTTATTAATGGATTGAATCCTGGAATATTTGCATTGGTAAACGTGGAGCGGCCCTATACTTTTTTTGACGCCTTGAATAGTGGAAAGAGAGCTGAGGCAAGTTTGATTCGACAACAAGAAAGGCTGTATGTAATCCAATCTCAGAAACAGCAACAATCTCCAGTCCAATTCCTGCAATCCCCTTTGAAATTGGAGGTTGGTAGTAGTAGTATTGGGAAAAAAGAACAGTTGAAAGCTTGAAAGAAGCAGTTTAAGAAGTTAGGGAGCGGTTCATCTAGCTCCAGTAGTTCTAGCTCGAGTTATACCGGGGAGCGGTATAATCTGCTACAGACTGTGCCAGAAATGAGAAGTGAATCGGGGATCACGATCTGATACGATTGACTTCGGCACACCATGCAATCTAACCACCTCTCTGATATATATCTCGGCCATCTGATCATGTCGATATGTCATTCTGTACGGAATAAAGCATGCAGATTTGGTCAATCTGTCAATAATGACCCAAATCGCATCACAGCCC
Source organism: Primulina tabacum (assembly GCF_025594145.1). Lineage (NCBI taxonomy): Eukaryota > Viridiplantae > Streptophyta > Magnoliopsida > Lamiales > Gesneriaceae > Primulina > Primulina tabacum. The sequence continues at coordinate 11,120,341 of NC_134564.1, read as the reverse complement.
CGGGATGATCGTGGTAACTTCGTAACGAAATCCATGGAAATGTGATCCCATTTCCATTCAGGAATAGATAAACTCTGAAGTAAACCTCCGGGGTTCTTCCTCTCGGCCTTCACCTGTTGGCAATTCAAGCACTTAGACACAAACTCTGCAATATCTGACTTCATCTGTTTCCACCAAAATTTTGTCTTCAGATCGTTGTACATCTTTCTGCCACCAGGATGAATACTGAACCGACTACAGTGCGCTTCTGACAATATCTGTTGTTTCAAATCTGAAACATCTGGCACTACAAGACGGTTATTCACATACAGAATATGATTATGTACCTGATATTCTGACTGATGTCCTGATCTGACCATCTGAATCGACTTCTGAATATTCTGATCAGTTCTTTGTGTTGCTTTAATTCTCAAAATCAAATCTGGCTCAACTTGAATCGTAGCAAGTCGTAGTGGTCTACTATCTGTATCAAACGCTAATCCAAACAAACAGCAATCTTTAATCATATTCGAAACACCTATCGTCGATAAGGATAGGGAACATACCTTTCGACTCAAGGCATCTGCTGCTGCATTCGACTTTCCTAGATAGTATTTGATCTCGCAATCAAAATCCTTTAACAAATCAAGCCATCTACGCTGTCTCATGGTTAACTCTGACTGAGAAAACAGATACTTCAGGCTTTTGTGATCAGAGTAGATTTCAAACTTTTCGCCATAGAGATAGTGTCGCCATATCTTCAGAGCAAATACGATGGCCGCCAATACAAGATCATGAATTGGATAACGAATCTCGTGTGGCTTCAGCTGTCTAGAGGCATATGCGATTACATGTCCTCGCTGCATCAGAACACATCCTAACCCTCAGTGAGATGCATCACAATATACGACGAAATCACCAGTACCTGAAGGTATCGTCAACACTGGAGCACTAGTCAGTCGTTTCTTCAACTCCAAGAAGCTAGACTCACAAGCTTCAGACCACACAAATGGCGCATTCTTCTGTGTCAACTAGGTAATCGGTTTCGCGATACTAGAAAAATCTCTGATAAATCGTCGGTAGTATCCTGCTAGACCCATGAAACTGCGTATCTCTGGTACAGAAGTCGGTCTAGGCCATCTGATCACAGCTTCAACTTTACTCGGATCCACAGAAATACCATCTCCAGATATGATATGACCCAAAAAGATAACATGTCTCAACCAAAACTCACACTTTGACAGTTTAGCATACAATTTCTCTGTTTTCAATGTCTGCAACACAATTCTTAAATGCTGGGCATGATCAATCTCACTCTTGGAATATACCAAAATATCATCAATAAAAACAATAACAAACTCATCTAGATACTTCTGAAAGATACGGTTCATCAAACTCATAAACACCGCAGGAGCATTCGTTAAACTAAAGGGCATGACAATAAATTCGTAATGTCCATACCTGGTTCGGAACGCTGTCTTCGGTATATCAACATCTCGGACTTTCAGCTGGTGATATCCAGATCTCAGATCGATCTTGGAATAGATAGAGGATCCCTGCAACTTATCAAATAAGTCGTCGATACGAGGCAATGGATATTTGTTCTTCACTGTTGCCTTGTTCAGTTGTCGATAATCAATACACAATCTCATCGAACCGTCTTTCTTTCGAACAAATAATACCGGAGCACCCCAAGGAGACACACTCGGTCTGATGTAACCCTTGGCTAATAAATCTTCGAGCTGTTCTTTCAATTCTTTTAATTCAATAGGCGCCATTCTATAGGGAGCTCGAGATATAGGGACTGTACCTTGTATAAGATCAATGCTAAAATCAACCTCTCGGGCTGGAGGTAACCCTGGAATCTCGTCTGGGAATACATCCGTAAACTCACGTACCACTAGCAAATCTGCCAATGACGGACTCGGTTTCAGTAAATCTAATGAATATATAAGGAACCCCTCTGCTCCTTTCTGCAACAATCTACTCATAGTCAAAGCAGATACTAAGGGAATCCGAGATCTGGAACCCTTACCGTAGAATTTCAACTCGTCAGCCATCTCTGGTCTGAACCTGACAATCTTCTGGAAACAGTCTACAGTGGCTCGGTACTTGGTTAACATATCAATCCCAACAATACAATCAAAACCAGCTATCCCAAGCACAATACAATCTAAATCAATCTCATGACCTTCAAACTCTAGTATACAATGTCTAACTGAAGTCACAGATATAATACCACTTCCCAACGGAGAAGAAATAGACACTACAGTAGCTAATGCTTCGACAGGCAATGAATGTAATAATGCAAAACGTTCTCATATTAATGTATGAGATGCACCTGTATCTATCAAAACATAGGCAGGATAACCGCAAAAAAAACAGTTACCTGCGATCACATCGTCCGGTGCATCTTGGGCCTGCTCCTCTGTCAGTGCAAAGACCTGAGCCTGTTGTCTGGGAGGCTGGCTCACTGTTTGGCTACCTCTGGCTCGGGGCTGGGTCTGTGTAGGGTTTGGTTGGAAGGAATGGACGGACGAAGCTTGCCTCTCAGGCTGAGCTACTGATGCAGATGACCCTGCACCCTGAAATCTCTGTGAACCTTTCTGTGGACAGACTTTGGCGAAATGTCCCTACTGCCTACATATGTTACATATGCCCATCACACCCTGACACTGCTCGGTGGCATGTCGGCCTCTACAGGAACTGCAATACACACCTGTATACTCTTCACTCTGGCCAGGACATCTCTGTCGTGACCCACTGAAGCTCGATGAACTGCTCCCTGATCTCTTGAACTGTTTTTCCTTTGCTTTCAGCTAATTTTTTCTTCTGCTGCTGCTACCACCGCTCTCAAATCTGGGAGGGGTTGAACTGAAGGTTGTGGCGGTCTCGGAGTAGGAGCGACATAGGAAGTGCTTCGTTGCCTAAGCAATCCAGCTTCTTCCCCCTTGGCACGGTTCAATGCTTCAGCAAAATTATTGGGCCTACCGGTATTCACCAATGTAAAGATTTCTGGATTCAGGCCATTGATAAACTGATCCGCAACGGCTTCGTCATTGTCTGCGACATGTGGAGCAAATCGGAGCAATGGAGAGGACTTAGAAACATACTCCTCAATGTTCAGCCGTCCCTGTCTCAAATTGGCAAATTCAGCACCTTTGTCTTTTCGGTAGGACACGGGGAAGAATCGCTGATAGAACTCAGTCTTGAACACCTTCCAAGTAATCTGAGTGCCACGATGCTCCAATGCTCTTTTCGTAGTTAGCCACCATTTCTTTGCCACTTCTTGCAGTTGATGCCCAATTAATTTCACTCGTCAGTCATCAGTGTATTCAAGTGAATCAAATAGCATATCTATGTCGTAAAGCCAACTTTCTGAAAGGGGATCGGTTACGGTGACCGTAAGCGCAACGGAAGTTTAAAAATCGAATTTTTACAAGAAAATTTCAGCCACCTCTTTGTTTGTGTAGCAAATACAATAAAACACCAATATCATACATAGGGTGTTGAGAAAATTGTTACCTATCAACCTCTTGAGGTTGATGATGGCACCAACCAAGTTGTAAACAACTTGGCTCTTCAAGGATGACAAATCTACAAGCTCTCCTTCCTTCAAAATTAGGCACACCACTTGCTAGGTAAATCCCCTCTTAATTTGCACTAGAAAATTAAGAGGATTTTTCAAGGAGAAGAATATTTCTTCCTCAACACTTGAAGAAGAAAAGAAGAGGAAAAACTTGGAGAGAATTGTGCTCAAGTTTCAGCCAAGGTGGTGTTGAATGAGGGAGGATGAGTTGTCTTGGTAGTGCAAAAAGTTGATCCAAAAAGGTTGCATGCCATGCATTAATTTAGTCAAAAGTATTCCCCAACTCTTCACCTCCCAAGCATGCAATGTGACTTGGGCTTGTAACTATTACAAGGCCCATGGACTATTTAAATTGTCTCAAACATATTTGAGCCCAATTAGACTTTACTTGATTTTACTCAAGTCCACTAGTTAAATAATTATTTCCAATTGTGCTCTACAAGGCCCAATGTTATTTAATTAATTCAACACTTGAATTAATTTAATTATTTGGACTCTACTAGGCCCACTAGTGTTTAATTAATTCAACACTTAATTAATTTAATTTAGTCCATAATAATGTTTATGAAATCACAATTTTCAAATACATTATTTACTTGGCCTATTTTTAATTTAGGAACACATTCAAAAATTAAAAATTACATTTCTCTCATAGAATTCATACTTCTATTTTTCTCAACGCTTATAAACTCATTTATAAGCCGTTCAACACATTGAACTATTTTTACTTCTCAACGGGATCTAAAAAGCTAGTACTTGTGTGGCCCTCAATGGTTCATTGATACAACTAGCCGTGGGTTCACATCTCCATGTGATTCGGACTAAACATGTCCTTATTTGAGCATACCCCAATTGCTCCATTCTTACTTATCAACTCCTTGATAACAAGAACGTCAGAACTCATGTCTGATAGTACCCAACCAATCATTTTAAACGCCTAGCAGCATCGCTTACATGATTCCCTAGGTATCAAATGATAGTGCCTGCAAGAACCATTCAATTATGGTTAACGTACAGTACGGTCCCTTCAACTCATATATCCCGACCGATTCGACAACCATTGGTATATCGAGAGTTGTCAATGAATCGATACTATGTGTCATGTCGTAGTTGCATCGATGGTGTAATCTAAGAAACCCCTTTCTTAATTACCACCATACTATGATCAGAGATTTCAAACTACATATACATGAGAACACATAGGATATCCATACCCGAAGGTAAGCGGTGAATCCCCGACTACAATTCATCGACTCCTATATGTTTCGACAAAACACCCAACCTTGCCACCTGATGACCCCATGAGAGTCGGTAAACAAGTCAAAGTGTAATTCTAGCACATAGAGTCTCAATGTTGTCCCGAGTCATAAGGACTAATGGTGTACAACCATAAACTAGGACTTTTCCACTCGATAAGTGAGAACCACTTGGAAAGTCCTTTTATGGAGGGTTGTTCAGTGCACTCTACAAGGAGCACCTATCTGCATGCTCGGACATCACAATGTCCCCTACAAATGAAACATGGTACTCACATCGCAGATACTAGTCTCGAACTCTAGCGGCCTATATCCTTCTTAGCGGCGACTGAATCGACTAGGAACTGTTTAGAATATACAGTATTCCAAATACGAGTTTCATGATACTCATCATATGAGCATCTCATATTATTTCTACTATTTGTATACTCAAGGACTTTATCTATGCAACTAGCATGGGTATACAGATAAAGAAGTGCCAAAATGATAAATTCAAATATTATTTAAATAAAGACTTTTCATCCATAGAGTTTAATCATGAACCCTCGGCCAACACTTGGCTCGACGGGCACCTACTCTAACAATCTCCCACTTGCACTAGAGCCAACTACCCATATGCTTCAAACCCATCGATTCGCGATGTTTCTCGAACAATGGTCCAGGTAAAGGCTTAGTTAGTGGATCAGCAACATTATCTGCGGAGCCGACTTTGTCAATCGTGACATCTCCTCTCTCCACGATCTCTCTGAGGATGTGGTATTTTCTCAATACGTGTTTGAACTTCTGATGAGACCTCGGCTCCTTTGATTGAGCAATGGCTCCCGTGTTGTCACAAAACACCGGGACAGGAGCAACTCCATTAGGAATGACGCCAAACTCTTGGACGAAATTCCTTATCGAAACAGCCTCCTTTGGTGCAGCTGATGCAGCAATATATTCTGCCTCAGTGGTGGAATCCGCTGTACTGTCTTGCTTGGAACTCTTCCAAGAGACAGCAGCACCATGAAAGGGGATCGGTTACGGTGACCGGAAGCGCAACGGAAGTTAAAAATTTTGATTTTTCATGAGGAAATTTTCGGCCACCTCATTGTTTGTGTAGCAAATACAATAAAACACCAATATCATACATAGGGTGTTCAGAAAATCGTTACCTATCAACCTCTTGAGGTTGATGATGGCACCAACCAAGTTGTAAACAACTTGGCTCTTCAAGGATGACACTATCTTCAAGCTTCCTTTGAGCACTCCTTGCTCAACTATTAAGCCCACCACCAACTAGGTAGATCCCCTCTTAATTTGTACTAGAAAACTAAGAGGATTTTTCAAAGAGAAGAATTTTCTTTCCTCAACACTTGAAGAAGAAAAGAAGAGGAAAAACTTGGAGAAAAAATCCCACAAATTTCGGCCATGCTTGTGGGGAGGGAGGAGTGAATGAGTTGTCTTGGTTTGTGAAAAAGTAGAGACCAACTTTTGCATGCCAAGCCTTGGTAACCCAAAAAGTAGTCTCCAACTCTTCACCTCCCATTCATGCATATAGTATATGGTTTTTAACAAATTAAAAACTCATGGACTTAATTTAATTATCTCAAACATTTTTGAGATTAATTAAAAATTACTTGAATTTACTCAAGTTCACTAGTTAAATAATTTATTTAAATTGAGCTCTACAAGACTCAATATGATTTAATTAATTCAATACTTAAATTAATTTAATTATTTGGACTCTACTAGGTCCACTAGTGTTTAATTAATTTAACACTTGAATTAATTTAATTTAGTCCATAATAATGTTTATGAAAATCACAATTTTCAAATACATTATTCACTTGGCCAACTTTTAATTTAGGAACACTTCCATAAATTAAAATTTACATTTCTCTCATAGAAGTCATACTTCTATTTTTCTCAACGCTTATAAACTCATTTATAAGCCGTTCAACACATTGAACTATTTTTACTTCTCAACGGGATGTAGAAAGCTAGTACTTGTGTGGCCCTCAATGGTTCATTGATACAACTAGCCGTGGGTTCACATCTCCATGTGATTCGGACTATAAATGTCCTTATTTGAGCATACCCCAATTGCTCCATTCTTACTTATCAACTCCTTGATAACAAGAGCATCAGAACTCAAGTCTGATAGTACCCAACTAATAATGTTAAACGCCCAGCAGCATCGCTTACATGATTCCCTAGGTATCAAATGATAGTGCCTGCAAGAACCATTCTATTATGGTAAGCGTACAGTACGGTCCCTTCAACTCATATATCCCGACCGATTCGACAACCATTGGTTTATCGAGAGTTGTCAATGAATCGATACTATGTGTCATGTCGTAGTTGCATCGATGGTGTAATCTATGAAACCCCTTTCATAATTACCACCATACTCTGATCAGAGATTTCAACCTACATACACATAAGAACAAATAGGATATCCATACCCGAAGGTAAGCAATGAATCCCCGACTACAATGCATCGACTCCTATATGTTTCGACAAAACACCCAACCTTGCCACTTGATGACCCCATGAGAGTAGGTAAATAAAATCAAAGTGTAATTCTAGCACATAGAGTCTCAATGTTGTCCCGGGTCATAAGGACTAATGGTGTACAACCATAAACTAGGACTTTACCACTCGATAAGTGAGAACCACTTGGAAAGTCCTTTATGGAGGGTTGTTCAGTGCACTCTACCAGGAGCACCTATCTGCATGCTCGGACATCACAATGTCCCCTACCAATGAAACATGGTACTCACATCGCAGATACTAGTCTCGAACTCTAGCGGCCTATATCCTTCTTAGCGGCGGCTGAATCGACTAGGACTGTTTAGAATATACAGTATTCCAAATATGAGTTTCATGATACTCATCATATGAGCATCTCATATTCTTTCTACTATTTGTATATTCAAGGGCTTTATCTATGCAACTAGCATGGGTATACAGATAAAGATTTTCCAAAACAATAATTTCAAATATTATTAAAATAAAGATTGCTTATACATAGAGTTTCCTTGTGAACACTCGGCCAACACTTGGCTCGACGGGCACCTACTCTAACAATCTCCCACTTGCACTAAAGCCAACTACCCATATGCTTCAAACCCATTGATTCGCGATGAATCTCGAATAATGGTCCAGGTAAAGGCTTAGCTAGTGGATCAGCAACATTATCTGCGGAGCCGACTATGTCAAAAGACACTTCTTCCTCTTTCCACAATCTCTCCGAGGATGTGGTACTTTCTCAATACATGTTTGGACTTCTGATGAGACCTTGGCTCCTTTGCTTGAGCTAAAGCTCCCGTGTTGTCACACAACACCGGGTGAGTAGCAACTCTATTAGGAATGACGTCCAACTCTTAGACGAAATTCCTTATCCAAACAGCCTCCCTTGCTGCATCTGATGCAGCAATGTATTCGGCCTCTATGCTGGAATCCGCAGTATTGTCTTGCTTGGAACTCTTCCAAGAGACAGCAGCACCATTGAGCATGAATACAAACCCAGAGGTTGACTTCGAGTCATCGATATCGCTTTGGAAGCTAGAGTCGGTATAGCCTTCCAATTTCAATTCTCCACCCCATAGACCAAGAACAATTTATTGGTCTTTCTCAACTACTTGAGGATGTCTTTCACAGCTTTCCAGTGTGGAAGACCAGGGTTTGATTGATATCTACTCACTACACTTAGTGTGAAAGCCACGTCAGGACGTGTAGATATCATCCCATACATGATGCTACCAATCGCAGATGCATAACGAATGCTTGTCATCGCCGCTATCTCTGCATTAGTCTTGGGAGATAGACTTGGATAGGGACACGCCATGACACATTGGTAAATGTCCTCTCTTGGACTCATCCATCGAGAACCGCTTCACGATGGTATCAATGTATGTGGACTGGGTGAGACCAAGCAATCTTCTTGATCTATCTCTATAGATCTGTATTCCCAATACAAAAGATGCTTCACCCAAGTCCTGCATCGAGAACTTACTTGCTAACCATATTTTAGTTGATTGCAACATTCCTACATCATTCCCAATGATTAGAATGTCATCAACATAAAACACCAGGAATGTCACTACACTCCCACTGATCTTCTTATACACACAGGGTTCCTCATGATTCTTATCAAAACCAAACTATTTGATTGTACTGTCGAATCTGAGGTTCCAACTCCTAGATGCCTGTTTTAGACCATAAATAGATCTTTGAAGTTTGCATACCATATGCTCACTTCCGATAGATGTAAACCCTTTGGGTATGTAAATCTCTTCCTTAATATTCCCATTAAGCAAGGCTATCTTAACATCCATCTGCCATATCTCATAGTCATACCATGCAGCTATTGCTAGCAAAATCCTTATGGACTTGAACATTGCAACTATAGAAAAGGTTTCCTCATAGTCAACTCCTTGTCTTTGAGTATATCTTTTTGCCACCAATCGCGCCTTGAAGGTCAATACCTTCCCATCCGCCCCAAGTTTCCTCTTGTAAATCTATTTACACCCTATGGGAACAATTCCCTCAGGTGGATCCACGAGATTCCACACTTGGTTCGAATGCATGGAATTCATCTCAGATTCCATTGCTTCAAGCCACTTGGATGAATCGGCATCATATAACGCTTCCTTGAAGGTACTTGGATCAGATCCATAGTTAGGCTCATCATGGCCCTCTTCAAGAAGCAGACCATACCTCATAGGTGGTCTCGAGACTTTCTCGAATCTTCTAGGAGCTTGTATCTCCTCTCTTGGCTCTTCGGGTGTGGGTTATATAATTGTGGGTGTCTCTCGAACCTCTTCGAGTTCTATCATCTCCCTTTTTCTATCCAATAGAAATTCCTTTTCCAAAAAGGTTGCATTCCTAGAGACAAACACCTTTGTTTCTTTGGGATGATAGAAATGATATCCAACCGAATTCTTTGGATATCCCACAAAGTAACATAAAATGGATCGACTATCCAATTTATCTCCCACTACCTGCTTCACATAAGCAGGGCACCCCCATATTCTAAGACAAGAATATTTGGGTGGCTTAGCCATCCATATCTCATATGGTGTCTGCCTTTAAATGGACATTTAGTGGAATATCTTTCAATTTTAAGTTATAGAGATCGTTTTCAAGTTCTCTAGTACCAATCAAACATTCATTCTTGTAAATGTTGCAAACACCTTTGCTAAATAAAAGAGAATATCCATCTTTATCAACATAGAAATGGAAACAATGTTTTTCACCAAATCCGGTACAAACAAAACATCTCTTAAAATTAACTTAAAATCATTGTTCATAAGCAAGTAAACATCTTTAATAGCTTTGGCAGCAACTCTTGCTCCATTGCCCATCCTCTAGAAGGTCACACCTTCCTTAAGCTTCCTACTTCTTCCCATCACCTGTAAATCATTACAGAGATGTGAACCATAACCGGTATCTAATACCCAAGAAGTAGAGTTAATTGAAATGTTTACTTCAATTTAGAACATACAGTTTCCAGAACTCTTCTGGGCAAGATATTCCTTGCAGTTACACCTCCAATGTCCAGGCTTCTTGCAGTGATGACATACATCATCAGTCTTGTCAGCCTTAACTGGTCTGGCTGCCTCAACGGAATTCGGAGATTGCCTCATCAAGGGCACGTTCTTCTTGGGACGTTGGAAAGAACGCTTCTTTCCATTCTCATGTGGATCAATCTTCGTACCAGATGAAGAACTTACATAAAGAACCAACTTCTCTTTCTTGATGGTTGATTCAAATGTAACAAGCATATTCACCAACTCCTCAAGGGTCGGCTCCATCTTGTTCATGTTGAAGTTCACCACAAAAGGATCAAATGAGCTAGGCAATGATAACAGCAACACGTCGGTGGTCAACTCCGAAGGCAAGATCAGATCCATGCCAACGAGCTTGTCCACGAGCCCAATCAACTTCAGGCCATGCTCATGGACCGAGGCCCCATCTCGCATGCACAGAGTGATCAGCTCCTTGACGATAGCATGCCTAAGAGGCCGTGTTTGCTCACCAAAGAGCTCCTTGAGATGCAAATGAATGTCAGCAGCACTCTTTGCATCCTCAAAACGCCTCTGCAGCTCATCATTCATAGAAGTCAGCTTATAACACCTGGTTATCAAGTCATGGTCACACCATTCCTTGTAAGCCTGCAATTCCTCAGGAGTGCAGTCAGTCGGAGCCTCAACAGGGGGCGACTCAGTCAGTGTATATGCTACCCTTTCCGAATTCAAGACGATTTTTATGTTTCTTAGCCAAGTGAGGTAATTAGGTCCAGTTAATATGTGTTTGTCGAGTATTACGGATATCGGATTGCGAATCGAAGACATTGTCAATTTGTACTGAAAAGTAAAAACAGATAAATGTTGATGACTATTTTAAAATATTTAGTAAGATATGAAGTTTGGACTTTTACTTCATAAATATTTGCTCCCACTGTTTTGACATTTTCACTACCCTCTAGTGAAAACGGAAAACTCCTTTCCTCAGTAAGTACGTAAGGTCCAATTAGCGAATTATGATCCCGAATAATATCAGCCAATCACAATTCCTAAAAGGTAGTTTCCAATTGCATCACAATGCAACCCTCTACGTAAACTTTTGTCTCACGTTTGATTAGGACCCAATAATATGATGTCGTTCATCTTCACGTGTCAATCCTTACCCATCGATGTTGAACCTTAATGGACGGTCGCCATGAGTTCCCCCAATAATATGAGCCGAAATCATGGGAGTTCCACGTAGTTCACATCACCATGTCAATGGATGTCACAGCTTTCCGGCACCCAAAGCTCCCCCAATAATAAGAGCCGAGCCCCGAGTACGGGTAGCGTTCATCATGCACCCATTGTCGATGGAAGACAAGGAAATTATAAACAAATTTATAATTCCCCTTTTCGGGCTTGATATTAATTTTGAATCTTATTCAAAATGAGGGTTTTTAATTTTGAAAGGTCTCATCATTAATTTTATTTAAAAGCTCGCCATGTTTGATCGTATGTTTGCCGGATTCATGCAACTTTGTTATTATCATAATTATAACGCACATACTCATTATTTATAACATATCATGCATATATTATAAACAGTAAACAAAACAAGAATGATCAATCGCCCCAATACTAACGGACCGTGTGAGCTAAACACGGGCCTATGTCAAATCCTAGGGAAATGCACGGGATGCAAATGCAACTATTACATAAACTTCCAATATTTACATGTCTTCGATCTTCATAATCATCATGGCCACCATCTTCCAATCTTGATCATCAACTATACTAATATTTACAAATAAATATCCATGGCAAATAGGGATACATCTCATGGGGTGGGAACGGGCCATAAACCAAGCCCACTTTAAATTTGATAATTATTACAATCATTCAACACAAAATATCCTAGCATACACCTAGCAAATTAGGCTTGGGCTTTTGATCATCCTTCATGCACAATATCACATATCATACACCATCAATTAATTATCAGAATAATTAATTGATCCAATATTATATATCTTGATCCAATCACTAACCGCCACGATTATAAACTAAATTAACAAAGTATACAAACACCTTTGTCTACTTTCAAATTAATTTATTTATAACCGAATTTCTTGTAAATCACCATTTACTATAAATATTTAAAGTCCAACTTAAAATATTTATTTCATGAGAAAATATTTGCAATTTTTGTAATTTTAAACTTAAGGGTCCAAAAACTTATTTTTCACCAAAAACATTTTGGCCCATTTAAAATTCACAAATATGTAAACCATCTAATGGCCCAACAACATTAAGGCCCATGACACTTTGATTATCCAAAACACTTTTGGAAACCCTAATCGTCATCGCCGTCGCCGGAGCTCCGTCGCCGGATTCCGGCCAACTTACCAAAAATTTTTTTTTTAATTAAAAACATGGGGCTGTCCGGGCAGCCCCTCGGGCAGCCCTAGCTGCCCGAAATGGGCAGCCCCTCGGGCAGCCCAAGCTGCCCGAAATGGGCAGCAACTTGCTGCCAAAAATTCCCCCGAAACCGGCCTTGATTCGATGCAAAATTTGTTCTCATGCGGTTAGAAATCCATCTCAACATAATATCTTGTAAATGTTACACAAAATCGTAACCATAGCTCGGATACCACTTGAAAGGGGATCGGTTACAGTGACCGGAAGCGCAACGGAAGTTAAAAATTTTGATTTTTCATGAGGAATCCCTTTCTTAATTACCACCATACTCTGATCAGAGATTTCAAACTACATATACATGAGAACACATAGGATATCCATACCCGAAGGTAAGCGGTGAATCCCCGACTACAATGCATCGACTCCTATATGTTTCGACAGAACACCCAACCTTGCCACCTGATGACCCCATGAGAGTCGGTAAACAAGTCAAAGTGTAATTCTAGCACATAGAGTCTCAATGTTGTCCCGGGTCATAAGGACTAATGGTGTACAACCATAAACTAGGACTTTTCCACTCGATAAGTGAGAACGACTTGGAAAGTCCTTTTATGGAGGGTTGTTCAGTGCACTCTACTAGGAGCACCTATCTGCATGCTCGGACATCACAATGTCCCCTACCAATGAAACATGGTACTCACATCGCAGATACTAGTCTCGAACTCGAGCGGCCTATATCCTTCTTAGTGGCGGCTGAATCGGCTAGGAACTGTATAGAATATACAGTATTCCAAATATGAGTTTCATGATACTCATAATATGAGCATCTCATATTCTTTCTACTATTTTTATACTCAAGGACTTTATCTATGCAACTAGCATGGGTATACAGTTAAAGAAGTGCCAAAATGATAAATTCAAATATTATTAAAATAAAGACTGTTCATACATAGAGTTTAATCATGAACCCTCGGCCAACACTTGGCTCGACGGGCACCTACTCTAACAATCTCCAACTTGCACTAGAGCCAACTACCCATATGCTTCAAACCCATCGATTCGCGATGCTTCTTGAACAATGGCCCAGGTAAAGGCTTAGTTAGTGGATCAGAAACATTATCTGCGCAGCCGACTTTGTCAATCGTGACATCTCCTCTCTCCACGATCTCTCTGAGGATGTGGTACTTTCTCAATACGTGTTTGGACTTCTGATGAGACCTCGGATCCTTTGATTGAGCAATGGCTCCCGTGCTGTCACAAAACACCGGGACAGGAGCAACTCCATTAGGAATGACGCCCAACTCTTGGACGAAATTGCCTTATCCAAACAGCCTCCTTTGGTGCAGCTGATGCAGCAATATATTCTGCCTCAGTGGTGGAATCCGCTGTACTGTCTTGCTTGGAACTCTTCCAAGAGACAGCAGCACCATGAAAGGGGATCGGTTACGGTGACCGGAAGCGCAACGGAAGTTAAAAATTTTGATTTTTCATGAGGAAATTTTCGGCCACCTCATTGTTTGTGTAGCAAATACAATAAAACACCAATATCATACATAGGGTGTTCAGAAAATCGTTACCTATCAACCTCTTGAGGTTGATGATGGCACCAACCAAGTTGTAAACAACTTGGCTCTTCAAGGATGACACTATCTTCAAGCTTCCTTTGAGCACTCCTTGCTCAACTATTAAGCCCACCACCAACTAGGTAGATCCCCTCTTAATTTGCACTAGAAAACTAAGAGGATTTTTCAAAGAGAAGAATTTTCTTTCCTCAACACTTGAAGAAGAAAAGAAGAGGAAAAACTTAGAGAGAAAATCCCACAAATTTCGGCCATGCTTGTGGGGAGGGAGGAGTGAATGAGTTGTCTTGGTTTGTGAAAAGTAGAGACCAACTTTTGCATGCCAAGCCTTGGTAACCCAAAAAGTATTCTCCAACTCTTCACCTCCCATTCATGCATATAGTATATGGTTTTTAACAAATTAAAAACTCATGGACTTAATTTAATTATCTCAAACATTTTTGAGATTAATTAAAAATTACTTGAATTTACTCAAGTTCACTAGTAAAATAATTTATTTAAATTGAGCTCTACAAGACTCAATATGATTTAATTAATTCAATACTTGAATTAATTTAATTATTTGGACTCTACTAGGTCCACTAGTGTTTAATTAATTTAACACTTGAATTAATTTAATTTAGTCCATAATAATGTTTATGAAAATCACAATTTTCAAATACAATATTCACTTGGCCAACTTTTAATTTAAGAACACTTCCATAAATTAAAATTTACATTTCTCTCATAGAAGTCATACTTCTATTTTTCTCAACGCTTATAAACTCATTTATAAGCCGTTCAACACATTGAACTATTTTTACTTCTCAACAGGATGTAGAAAGCTAGTACTTGTGTTGCCCTCAATGGTTCATTGATACAACTAGTCGTGGGTTCACATCTCCATGTGATTCGGACTATAAATGTCATTATTTGAGCATACCCCAATTGCTCCATTCTTACTTATCAACTCCTTGATAACAAGAACATCAGAACTCAAGTCTGATAGTACCCAACTAATCATGTTAAACGCCCAGCAGCATCGCTTACATGATTCCCTAGGTATCAAATGATAGTGCCTGCAAGAACCATTCTATTATGGTAAGCGTACAGTACGGTCCCTTCAACTCATATATCCCGACCGATTCGACAACCATTGGTTTATCGAGAGTTGTCAATGAATCGATACTATGTGTCATGTCGTAGTTGCATCGATGGTGTAATCTATGAAACCCTTTCATAATTACCACCATACTCTGATCAGAGATTTCAACCTACATACACATAAGAACAAATAGGATATCCATACCCGAAGGTAAGCAATGAATCCCCGACTACAATGCATCGACTCCTATATGTTTCGACAAAACACCCAACTTTGCCACTTGATGACCCCATGAGAGTCGGTAAACAAGTCAAAGTGTAATTCTAGCACATAGAGTCTCAATGTTGTCCCGGGTCATAAGGACTAATGGTGTACAACCATAAACTAGGACTTTTCCACTCGATAAGTGAGAACCACTTGGAAAGTCCTTTATGGAGGGTTGTTCAGTGCACTCTACCAGGAGCACCTATCTGCATGCTCGGACATCACAATGTCCCCTACCAATGAAACATGGTACTCACATCGCAGATACTAGTCTCGAACTCTAGCGGCCTATATCCTTCTTAGCGGCGGATGAATCGACAAGGAACTGTTTAGAATATACAGTATTCCAAATATGAGTTTCATGATACTCATCATATGAGCATCTCATATTCTTTCTACTATTTGTATATTCAAGGGCTTTATCTATGCAACTAGCATGGGTATACAGATAAAGATTTGCCAAAACAATAATTTCAAATATTATTAAAATAAAGATTGCTTATACATAGAGTTTCAATGTGAACACTCGGCCAACACTTGGCTCGACGGGCACCTACTCTAACACACCATTGAGCATGAATATGAATCCAGAGGTTGACTTCGAGTCATCGATATCGCTTTGGAAGCTAGAGTCGGTATAGCCTTCCAATTTCAGCTCTCCACCCCCACAGACCAAGAACAATTTATTGGTCCTTCTCAAATACTTGAGGATGTCTTTCACAGCTTTCCAGTGTGGAAGACCAGGGTTGGATTGATATCTGTTCACTACACTTAGTGCAAAAGCCACGTCAGGACGTGTAGATATCATCCCATACATGATGCTACAAATCGCAGATGCATAAGGAATGCTGGTCATCGCCGCTATCTCTGCATCAGTCTTGGGAGACATAGACTTGGATAGGGACACGCCATGACACATTGGTAGATGTCCTCTCTTGGACTCATCCATCGAGAACCGCTTCACGATGGTATCAATGTATGTGGACTGGGTGAGACCAAGCAATCTTTTTGATCTATCTTTATAGATCTGTATTCCCAATACAAAAGATGCTTCACCCAAGTCGTGCATCGAGAACTTACTCGCTAACTATATCTTCGTTGATTGCAACATTACTACATCATTTCCAATTAGTAGAATGTCATCAACATACGACACCAGGAATGCCACAGCACTCCCACTGACCTTCTTATACACACAGGGTTCCTCAGGATTCTTATCAAAACCAAACTCTTTGATTGTACTATCGAATCTGATGTTCCAACTCCTAGATGTCTGCTTTAGACCATAAATAGATCTTTGAAGTTTGCATACCATATGCTCACTTCCGATAGATGTAAACCTTTCGGGTTGAGACATGTAAATCTCTTCCTTAATATCCCCATTAAGAAAGACTGTCTTAACATCCATCTGCCATATCTCATAGTCATACCATGCAGCTATGGCTAGCAAAATCCTTATGGACTTGAACATTGCAACGGGAGAAAAGGTTTCCTCAAAGTCAACTCCTTGTCTTTGAGTATATCTTTTTGCCACCAATCGCACCTTGAAAGTCAATACCTTCCCATCCGCCCCAAGTTTCCTCTTGTAAATCCATTTACACCCTATGGGAACAATTCCCTCAGGTGGATCCACGAGATTCCACACTTGGTTCGAATGCATGGAATTCATCTCAGATTCCATCGCTTCAAGCCACTTGGATGAATCGGCATCAGATAATGCTTCCTTGAAGGTCCTTGGATCACATCCATGGTTAGGCTCATCATGGCCCTCTTCAAGAAGCAGACCATACCTCATAGGTGGTCTCGAGACTCTCTCAGATCTTCTAGGAGCTTGTATGTCCTCTCTTGGCTCTTCAGGTGTGGGTTCTACAATTGTGGGTGTCTCTCGAACCTCTTCGAGTTCTATCATCTCGCATTTTCTATCTAATAGAAATTCCTTTTCCAAAAAGGTTGCATTCCTAGAAACAAACATCTTTGTTTCTTGGGGATGATAGAAGTAGTATCCAACCGAATTCTTTGGATATCCCACAAAGTAACATAAAATGGATCGACTATCCAATTTATCTCCCACTACCTGCTTCACATAAGCAGGGCAACCCCATACTCTAAGATAAGAATATTTGGGTGGCTTACCCATCCATATTTCATATGGTGTCTTATCAACTGCCTTTGTATGGACATTGTTCAACAACATTGCCGCTGTCTCAAGCGCATATCCCCAAAAAGATGGCGGCAACTCAGTGAACCCCATCATAGACCGAACCATGTCCATCAAAGTCCGGTTACGACGCTCCGAAACACCATTCAACTGTGGTGTAGCGGGCGGAGTCCACTGTGAGAGAATCCCATTCTCCCTAAGATACTCTTGGAACTCGGCACTCAAGTACTCACCACCTTGATCCGATCGAAGTGTCTTGATGCTTCGTCCCAATTGCTTCTCTACTTCACTTCTGAATTCTTTGAACCTTTCAAAGGCTTCAGACTTGTATTTCATCGAATACACATACCCATACCTCGAAAAGTCATTGGTAAAGGTGATGAAGTAGGCATGTCCATGCTTAGTGGTGATGCTAAGCGGACCGCACACATCGGTATGGATCAAATCCAATAATCATTTGGCTCGCTCCACATGGCCCTTAAAGGGAATTTTGGTCATCTTTCCTTTCAGACAGGATTCACAAGTCGTGAGAGCATTAATATCAGACTTATCAAATATGCCAACTCCCACTAGCTTGTTCATCCTTCTTAGGGAAATATGTCCTAATCGAGCATGCCATAATTGTGCCATATTAAGAGTATCTTGTTTGCGCTTGTTTGTTGTTGTTATAGCTTGGACATTGTTAAGTGGAATATCTTTCAATTTTAAGGTGTAGAGATCGTTTTCAAATTCTCCAGTACCAATTAAACATTCATTCTTGTAAATATTACAAACACCTTTGCTAAATAAACAAGAAAATCCATCTTTATCTAACATAGAAATGGAAATAATGTTTTTCACCAACTCAGGTACAAACAAAACGTCTCTTAACAACAACTTAAAATCATTGTTCAAAATTAAAGAAACATCTCCAACAGCTTTGGCAGCAACTCTTGCCCCATTGCCCATCCTCAAGAAGGTCTCACCTTCCCTGAGCCTCCTACTTCTTCCCATCACCTGCAAATCATTACAGAGATGTGAGCCACAGCCAATATCCAATACCCAAGAAGTAGAGTTAATTGAAATGTTTACTTCGATATAGAACATACCGTTTCCAGAACTCTTCTGGGACAGATATTCCCTACAATTACGCCTCCAATGTCCAGGCTTCTTGCAGTGATGACAGATGTCAACAGTCTTGTCAGCCTTAACTGGTGCGGCTGCCACAGTGGGAATCGGAGTCTGCCTCTTCAAGGGCGCGTTCTTCTTGGGACGTTGGAAAGAACGCTTCTTTCCCTTCCCAGGTGGACCGGTCTTCGTACCAGATGAAGAGCCGACAAAAAGAACCGACTTCTCTTTCTTGATGGTGGACTCAAAAGTCACAAGCATGTTCACCAACTCCTCAAGGGTCGGCTCCATCTTGTTCATATTGAAGTTCACCACAAAAGGATCAAATGAGCTAGGCAGTGATAAGAGCAACACGTCGGTGGTCAACTCCGAAGGCAAGATCAGATCCATGCCAACGAGCTTGTCCACGAACCCAATCATCTTCAAGCCATGCTCATGGACCGAGGCCCCATCTCGTATGCGCATAGCATGCCTAAGAGGCCGAGTCTGCTCACCAAAGAGCTCCTTGAGGTGCATATGAATGTCAGCAGCATTCTTTGCATCCTCAAAACGCCTCTGCAGCTCATCATTCATAGAAGCCTGCATATAACACCTAGCCTTCAAGTCATGGTCACACCAATCCTTGTCGGTCTGCAATTCCTCAGGAGTGCAGCTAGTCGGAGCCTCAGCAGGGGGCGACTCAGTCAGTGTATATGCAATCTTTTCCGAGTTTAGGATGATTTTCAGATTTCTTAGCCAAGTGAGATAGTTAGGTCCGGTTAACACATGTTTTTCGAGTATAGCGGATAGCGGGTTGCGAATCGAAGACATTGTCAAAGTTTTGTACTGAAAAGTAAAACAGATAAATGTTAATGACTATTTTAAATATTTAATAAGATATAAAGTTTGGACTTTAACTTCATAAATTTTCGCTCCCACTGTTTTGACATTTTCACTAACCTCTAGTGAAAACGGGAAACTCCTTTCCTCAGTAAGTACGTAAGGTCCAATTAGTGAATCATGATCCCGAATAATATCAGCCAATCATAATTCCTAAAAGGTAGTTTCCAATTGCATCACAATGCAACCCTCTACGTAAACTTTTGTCTCACGTTTGATTAGGACCCAATAATATGACGTCGTTCATCTTCACGTGTCAATCCTTACCCATCGATGTTGAACCTTAATGGACGGTCGCCATGAGTTTCCCCAATAATATGAGCCGAAATCATTGGAGTTTCACGTAGTTCACATCACCATGTCAATGGATGTCACAGCTTTCCGGCACCCAAAGCTCCCCCAATAATAAGAGCCGAGCCCCGAGTACGGGTAGCGTTCATCATGCACCCATTGTCGATGGAAGACAAGGAAATTATAAACAAATTTATAATTCCCCTTTTCGGGCTTGATATTAATTTTGAATCTTATTCAAAATGAGGGTTTTTAATTTTGAAAGGTCTCATCATTAATTTTATTTAAAAGCTCGCCATGCTTGTGTTGGGATTGGTGCCCAAAAACAAATGATTTTAATTAATGTGAGAAATATTTAAATATTGTTTTTGCATGCATGTTGTTTGATGTTTTATAAATATCTGAAATCCCAAGATTATTATTGTGTAATTTTAAATATTTGTATATAAGTGTTATATACATGAGGATAATATTTAAGATATAATGATCTAAATATGTCCGCAATTAGAAATTAAAGTTGGGATCTTTAATTAAAAATTGTTAGCGTGGTTCATTTTAGAATGATCTTATCCGGATTATTGTAATGAAATTATTATGAAAACGCTTTATATAATTTGATTATATAGGATTGGAGCATGATTAATTTTGAATCTCTATAAATTTTCGTATCACATTGAGAATTCAATATTAATCACTGATGGTCATATATGAGTCAATCTTAATTATGAGTAATTAATAAACTCCTATTTATGATATTGTGTTTTTTGACATATCGAGTAATGACACAAATTATGGTGTCAAAATTCTTGGTACATTGGAAATACAATAAAATAAATAGCTGGGAATATTAATATACAAGACGAAATCCATTCTTTCGTAAAAGAAGATAGATAAATTGTTCCCTTAAGTGTTGATTCGGGACTTGAATAATAAGAGCGCTCAATTTATGATTAGATCATAAACATATTATTCATTAGAGAATCAATGTGACTTAAGGAAAAAGATATAATTAAAGAGGTTAAGCGGAAATTACCTAGCTTTAATTATGGACAATTTATGGAGGATTGATTCACATGTAGTGACTATATCAATGGACTATTCATTTTTGTTGAGTAATTTTATATCTATTTTTTCAAGAGTGCAATTCCAAGTTTATAGTGGAATAACTTTGGAATTAATAAAATTAATATATGTAAATTAAAGAGTTTAATTTATTATCAATTTTATTGGAGCTTGAAATTATAGGTCCATAGTTCCCCACGCCATCTCCGATTTACTTCGAACACTTATGATAAATAATAGATTTATTAACTTAAAATTTTGAATTTTAAGTTATTGCTCAATTTCAATTTGTTTGGAAAATCGTAAAGAAAATTGTTCTTTCTTTTGAAATATTTTTTATCTCATCTCAATCAATTAATTTTGAATTAATTGTCAAATAATATTTTGTGATAGAGATCACAAAAGGATATACATTCCAAATATTTAATTTTGAATTATTAATATCATTTATTTTCTCATTGAGATATTTTTATTAGATAAATATTTGAGAAAATTTTTTAAGATGAGATCTTCTCCTCGTGATCTTTGTGATATATATCTATATATATATATATATATGGATATGGAATGTTATATATATAATAAAATAAAAGATTGAGTCACGTAAAGCCTTCCCTCTTTTGAGGGAAGTGATATCAATTTAAACAAAAGTTGTTTTTAATATCATATATAGAATATATGATTTTTTTGGGATGATAAATCTTAACAAATTGAGAGATATTGTACACAATAATATATTTTTGATTTTTCTCAATGGTTGAGATTTATAAATAGGTATATATATCAGTGTACGTTCAACACAAAAAAAAGGGAGCAATACAGAAATATACCAAAAAGTTTTTGGTGACGCCCACACGTCAGTTCGTTGGTTCGAGAGAGTAGGCGTGGAAGAATTACGGTGTCTTAACTCTCAGTATTCCAATCTCATTCGACAAAGGTATATTATATATCTTGTTGATTATTTATTAAATTAATATAGATATTGATCGTTCAACATTTTGGTGATAAATGTTGTAGAACCCGTAAATCAGTAGACGTATAAGCCATGCATAATTCTAGATTTTTTTAATTTTAATTGACTTCATTGCATGATTATTTTAAATGCATTTATTTGAAGTTAATTATTTATTATTTCAGTTCAGTAGTATGATTTTTAGCATTTCAGTATTTTCAGTGAGGCCGGACCGGAGTTGGAGTTTTGAGATAGAATTTAAGATTCGAGAATTATTTCCAGAAGTTAATTTAGCTAGTAACTAAGTTCATTTAAGTTAGAAAGGGAGGTTTGAAGATTTAATTTAATTATTTGAGGTGATTAAGAAATGAATTCATTTAAGTTATTAAATTAAGGGGTTAGCTCACTAAATTATTTAAAGGATTAGTAAGGCTTTCAAGGATTATTAGTTGACTAGATAATCAACATTTCCCTTTATTTTATCATGCATTTTTCGGCCACCCTTAGTGCTAGAAGATTCATTTTCCAACTCATCAACTTTGACCAATTCTTTGCATGTAATTAGTAGGATAATTCTATGATTTTTGGGAGCACAATTTAATTAAATAAATGGACATATCCTAGTCTAGAATCAAGATAAATTTCGGCCACCACCTCCTAGAAGCATCCACCAACTCATTTGATATCAAACCATAATTCAAAATTCAAATTCAAAGGGAGTGGACTTGGTCTTGATCCTTCCTTATATCTTGCACCCACTTCCCTCACCCTCCTAACCATTTTTCCCCCTCTCCTTTCTTTCGAAATCTGAGTAAAAATAAGACCCTTTTCAGAGGTAAAAATCGTGAGCCATAGCTAGGGAGAAAGGCAAGAAAATCGAGTTCAAGGAAGGTAGACAAGAAGCGCTCCACCTCCTCCGTGCCGCGTCGTCGTTGTTTCGTTCGTTTTCTTTCGAAACGAAACCAGGCATGTCTAGATTTCTTTCAAACCTCAATCAAGTCATATTATCAGTACATGATCATGTTGTAGCAAGCAAAAATCGAGATCCATGTCAAAATATTTTGGAACACACATGCAGAATTTTCGACTTCCCTTGACAAGCTTCACGTTTTTCTGAGTTTTGATGGTTTCAGGTATTGGATCGACTCCAGGCTCCCAAGGCGGCTTGTATACATGTATTAGGATGCATTAGGACCATGTTGGTCCATTCAAACCAGCCCCATACTTGCTGGAAAACCGAAATGACAGCAAGTTCCCCATAAGTGCAGAAATGTGATTCGAAAATTCAGTTTGGATGTCAAGGAGGAAGGATCTGATCTTGGCTGCCCCAAGGGCCTTTAGCCATGGTTGGATCACTTCCCTAGCATGTCTAAGACGTGACTAAGTTGCCCTTTTGGTGGCTTGGTCCATGGCCACTCGGTTTTTAATCAAAACGTGAAAACAGCCCCTCCCCTCTCGGCCCCTTTGGTTTTGACAGCACATGTACTTCGAGTTGGTTGGCCTGGTGTGGATCTTGGTTGGCCTATGGCCCTTAGCCACGGTTCATATCATGCTCCTAGATGTCTAGATCGTGCCATGGTCAATCAAATGGCCACTGGAACGACGCAAGACATCGATCATAGCATAAACACTACACACGCACGCATGAGGGCCCTCGGTGAGAACTTTCGGGTGGTTGCTGGAATGAGGCGAATTGTGGCTGGCCTAGGGCCCTTAGCCATGGTTCAAATCATTCCTTGGGACGTTGTGGAGAGGCTTTGGTCGGTGGTTCAAGCCCCAATGGCCAAAAGTCTCGCAAACGACGCGATGCAAGCTAGGTCGCAGCTGCTGGAAATTACAGCAAGTTGCTGTGTCGGTTCAGAGGCTCGTTCGAGTTCTTGGTTGGCTTTTAGCCCATGGCCTTGACTGGACAGTGCCTCATTGAGTTAGGAAAGGTCATGTTTTTGACCGTTTGTCATTTGTATCATTTTTGAGGTCGTACGAGAATTTACGGTGCAATGTGCCAAATTGACTCTCGAAAGAGCGTTTCGTGTTTTGGCCTCCATTCCACCTAGATTTCGACCCTATCATTTTAGGAACATTATTTTATGATTTTTCAGCGTATTTTAATCATGACTATACGTCCGTTCAGTGTCGGTTCAGGTTGGCTCGGAGTCATGATTAAATGCGAAGTCATTAGGCGTCATAGTCGCATCTTTTGAACGTAAATTGCATAGTTGGTCATGTTTAAACTATTGCATATTTTTCATGGCACAGTTAGGTTGCAGCGAGCCTGGGAACGATTCAATCCAATCCAGTTGGTAAAATTACAGGAATTTTCATTATGCCAGTTAATTATTTTACGTGCATTAAAGAGAAAATGATTATTTTTGAGATTTATGCGATATGGCTTGTGGTTCATTCACTATGTGGGAGTGTTATTTTATACGGTCGCCAGTGACCGATCAGTTCAGTATGGTACCACCCGGTCGCCAGTGACCGGCCAGCTCAGTTCAGTTTCAGCCTCCCCGGTAGCCAGTTACCGATCAGTTCAGCTTAGTGCAGTGGCCACAGGCGTAAAACATAATCTCAACAGAAAATTTTACCAGATATTTCAGTACAGGCTCCAAGGAGCAAATATTTTTACAGTGATTTCCAGTTCAGTTATGCACGTATTATAATTGCTCAGTACAGATTATTTTCAGTATGCCTCAGGACAGGATATTTTATCCCATGCATATTTTAAATTCAGATTTTTACTCGTTACCTGCGATTTATGCATGCTGAGTCTTTAGGCTCACTAGACTTGATTGTTGTAGGTACTGATGAGGCCAGGGCCGAGGGCGGGGACCAGTGAGCCAGCTTGGGTCGGCAGTAGTGGCACCCGAGGACCTCAGTGCAGCAGTTGTTATGTTTTTCCGCAAACAATTTTTATCAGTTGATGGATATTTTTTAATTGTGATTTTTGGAAAACCTTATTTTCTTCCGCTGCAATTATTTTGAAATATTGAACTTGTTTCACCAGTGATTTTATGAGCGAGGCCATTAAGTTCTTTAAAAAAAAAAATTTTTTTTAATTTTCCGCAAATTTTCAAGCAAGTAGTTCGAGGGCCTTCTTAGTTGGTATCAGAGCCAGGTTCTGTATAGGGTTTCACTACTACTGACCGCGAGAAGCTCACGAAGCCACGCCTTTGGTCTGTAAGTTTTTTTCAGTTCAGCATTTTGTTCAGCATTTCAGTTATAGCATGAATTATTTTGTCAGCATGCTTCCAGATTTTCAGTATTTCAGTAATAAATTATGGAATTATGCATGTTAGTTACGTATGGGTTATGTTGGAACAGTATGCCCCCTAGACGCATTTTAGAGCGCAACAGAGAGGAGGAGCCTCGCCGAGAAGACAGGGAGGAGCGTAGACAGGAGGGAGACCTACCACCCCCTCCACCGCCCCCACCGGACATGAGTGCCCAGATGTTAGCTGGGATGGCACAGTTCTTCGCACAGTTTGCGGGGGGCAATGCCGCAGCCGTAGCCGCAGCCGCAGCCAGGCCGACAGGGCCCGAGGCTGTGTATGAGCGATTCATGAAGATGCGCCCGAAGGAGTTCTCTGGGGCATCAGACCCCATGGTTGCCGAGGGATGGATCAAATCCCTCGAGGTTATCTTCGATTTTATGGAGCTGGGGGACGCAGACCGAGTCCGATGTGCCACCTACTTGTTCACTGGAGACGCCCGCTTATGGTGGGAAGGAGCTTCGGTAGCCCTGACATTGGCTACACTTTCTTGGACCCGCTTTACGGAGGTTTTCTACTCCAAGTATTTTGCTGAGGAGGTTCGCACCAGGCTGACCACCGAGTTCATGAGTCTGAGACAGGGGGATATGTCGGTTACGGAGTTTATCCGTAAGTTCGAGAGGGGCTGTCACTTTGTGCCCCTAATAGCGAATGATGCCAAAGCCAAGCTGATGCACTTCCTGGTGGGCTTACGGCCGATCTTGCGCCGGGATGTTAGGGTATCTGACCCTGCTACTTATGAGATTGCCGTCTCCAAGGCCTTAGCCGCAGAGCAGGATCTGCGGGATATCGAGAGGGATCGCCAGGGCAAGCGCCCAGTCCAGGCACCGCACCGCCCTCCTCCTCATCAGCATCAGCAGCAGAATAAGAGGCCTTTTCATGGACCGCCCAGGAACAGAGGCCAGCAGCAGCAGCAGCGGGGACGCCCAGCCCCGAGGACTCAGGAGCACCCAGTCTGTCCCAGGTGCTCACGTCGCCATCCTGGAGCATGTATGGCTGGCTCAGGAAAGTGTTTTAAGTGTGGCAGTCCAGACCACATGTTGCTGCAGTGTCCTCAGAGGAATCTGCCTACCCAAGGCAGAGTTTTTGCTCTCCATGCCGCGGAAACCAACCCGGAGACTATGTTGTTGACAAGTACCTTTAAACTTTAAGTTATTATTTGAATTTCCGTGTTTTGGGAATCGGGATTTAGATTTTGAATCTAGAACTGTTATAGGATTGCATGCTCTACTCAGATTTATTTCGGGGAAATTAAGCTAGAGGAACCTTGACCTTTGCATGTCTATAAGTTTAGACCTTGTAGTGGGATTCAACTTAGAGCTCCGCTCTTTCAGGGAGAATTTTTATATCTGGTTCCGCTACCAAGGCCTTGATAGATTCAGGGGCCACTCACTCGTTTATTTCGGAGGTCTTTGCAAACTTTCTCAAGATCCAGACCATTGGGCTAGATACAGCCTTTTCAGTAGTGTTGCCGTCAAGAGAGGAGATGGCAGCTACCAATGTTATCCGAGATATAGACCTTGAGCTGCACGGTAATCTTGTTTATGCGGATCTGATCGTGTTACCGATGCCGGAATTTGACATCATCCTAGGGATGGACTGGCTATTGAGGAACAGAGTGTTGATAGACTTCCAGCGGAGATCCGTTCTTGTCCGACCGCCTGGAATGGAGCAGTTCTTATTTGAGCCGGACATGTACTTTTCTTTACCGCGCATTATTCCTTATGTTCAGGCTAGGAAGCTCATGCATAGAGGGTGTCGGGCATTTCTAGCAACCTTTTTATCTGTCCCCGAGGAACCCAGCCAGTCAGCCTCAGATGTTCCGATTGTTAAAGATTTCTTAGATTTTTTTCCCGAAGACGTCTCTGGTATGCCACCCGAGAGAGAGGTGGAGTTTTCCATTGAGCTTATGCCAGGTACGGCTCCGATATCCAAAGCGCCGTACCGTCTAGCACCGACAGAGATGGTAGAGCTTAAGAAGCAGATCCAGGAACTTCTCGACAAGGAGTTCATTCGCCCGAGCTTTTCTCCATGGGGCGCGCCGGTCTTATTCGTGAAAAAGAAGGATGGCTCGATGAGGCTTTGCATTGACTACCGGGAGTTGAGCAGGGTTACAGTGAAGAATAAATACCCACTGCCGAGGATTGAGGATCTGTTTGACCAGTTGCAGGGAGCTTCGATTTTCTCCAAGATAGATCTGCGTTCTGGTTATCACCAGTTGAGGGTGAGAGGTGCTGATGTTTCGAAGACAGCTTTCAGGACTCGTTATGGTCACTACGAGTTCCTTGTGATGCCGTTCGGTCTGACGAATGCGCCAGCGATCTTCATGGATCTCATGAATCGCGTATTTCAGCCGTACCTCGACCAGTTTGTGATAGTGTTCATAGATGACATTCTCGTCTACTCCAAGAATCGGGAGGAGCATAGCAGGCATCTGACCACAGTGTTGCAGACATTGCAGAAGCACAAATTATTCGCAAAGTTCAGTAAGTGCGAATTCTGGTTAGAGAAGGTGGCGTTCTTGGGCCACATTGTTTCTAGCAGTGGTATTGAGGTAGACCCCGCAAAAGTTGTAGCAGTTAGAGATTGGGTTGTGCCTCAGAATGCATCCGAGATCCGCAGTTTCCTTGGACTAGCAGGATATTACAGAAAATTCATCCAGGGATTCTCCTCTATCGCCGTTCCACTCACAGCACTGACAAAGAAAAATGTGAAGTTTATGTGGAGCGAGGAGTGTCAGAAGAGCTTCGATACTTTGAAGCAAGCTCTTATTTCAGCACCAGTTTTGGCCATGCCATCAGGGCCCGGTGAGTTTGTCCTTTATACTGATGCTTCGAAGCTTGGTTTAGGTGCAGTTTTGATGCAGCATGGGAGAGTGATAGCGTATGCTTCTCGACAGCTGAAAATCCACGAGAAGAACTACCCCACCCATGATCTGGAGTTAGCGGCCGTAGTTTTTGCTTTGAAGATTTGGAGGCACTATCTGTATGGAGAGAAGTGCCAGATCTTTACCGACCATAAGAGCCTCAAGTATTTCTTTACGCAGAAGGAGCTGAACATGCGTCAGAGGCGTTGGTTGGAGCTTGTGAAAGACTACGATTGTGACATTAGCTACCACCCGGGTAAAGCTAATGTAGTTGCGGATGCTTTGAGCAGGAAAGTCGCAGTGATGGCTCATTTGACGATGCAGAAACCTCTTCAGATCGAGATGCAGAGGTTTGATCTTGAGACTTACCCTCGAGGTAGAGTTCCTCGTTTATCTACCTTGACTATCCAGTCCTCTCTTATTGACCGTATTCGCAGCGGTCAGGCAGCAGATGAGCAGTTGGCACAGTGGAAAAAGAGAGATGAAGCCAAGGGCAGTGTTTTCTATGCAGTCAGCGACGGTATTGTGAGATACCGAGATAGGATATGGGTTCTCAGCAGTGATTCTATCCGAGCAGACATCTTATCAGAGGCCCATACGTCCCCGTACTCCATTCACCCTGGGAGTACGAAGATGTACAAAGATCTGCAGCTATTGTATTGGTGGCCAGGGATGAAGAAGGACATCAGGCGTTTTGTATCCGAGTGCCTGACTTGCCAGTTAGTGAAGGCCGAGCATCAGAGACCAGCAGGTTTGCTCAAGCCTCTTCCTATTCCCGAGTGGAAGTGGGAGAACATCACCATGGACTTTGTGACCGGATTGCCGAGGTCAGCCAGAGGATCGAATGCTATCTGGGTGATTGTAGATCGGCCACCACCTCCTAGAAGCATCCACCAACTCATTTGATATCAAACCATAATTCAAAATTCAAATTCAAAGGGAGTGGACTTGGTCTTGATCCTTCCTTATATCTTGCACCCACTTCCCTCACCCTCCTAACCATTTTTCCCCCTCTCCTTTCTTTCGAAATCTGAGTGAAAATAAGACCCTTTTCAGAGGTAAAAATCGTGAGCCATAGCTAGGGAGAAAGGCAAGAAAATCGAGTTCAAGGAAGGTAGACAAGAAGCGCTCCACCTCCTCCGTGCCGCGTCGTCGTTGTTTCGTTCGTTTTCTTTCGAAACTAAACCAGGCATGTCTAGATTTCTTTCAAACCTCAATCAAGTCATATTATCAGTACATGATCATGTTGTAGCAAGCAAAAATCGAGATCCATGTCAAAATATTTTGGAACACACATGCAGAATTTTCGACTTCCCTTGACAAGCTTCACGTTTTTCTGAGTTTTGATGGTTTCAGGTATTGGATCGACTCCAGGCTCCCAAGGCGGCTTGTATACATGTAGTAGGATGCATTAGGACCATGTTGGTCCATTCAAACCAGCCCCATACTTGCTGGAAAACCAAAATGACAGCAAGTTCCCCATAAGTGCAGAAATGTGATTCGAAAATTCAGTTTGGATGTCAAGGAGGAAGGATCTGATCTTGGCTGCCCCAAGGGCCTTTAGCCATGGTTGGATCACTTCCCTAGCATGTCTAAGACGTGACTAAGTTGCCCTTTTGGTGGCTTGGTCTATGGCCACTCGGTTTTTAATCAAAACGTGAAAACAGCCCCTCCCCTCTCGGCCCCTTTGGTTTTGACAGCACATGTACTTCGAGTTGGTTGGCTTGGTGTGGATCTTGGTTGGCCTATGGCCCTTAGCCACGGTTCATATCATGCTCCTAGATGTCTAGATCGTGCCATGGTCAATCAAATGGCCACTGGAACGACACAAGACATCGATCATAGCATAAACACTACACACGCACGCATGAGGGCCCTCGGTGAGAACTTTCGGGTGGTTGCTGGAATGAGGCGAATTGTGGCTGGCCTAGGGCCCTTAGCCATGGTTCAAATCATTCCTCGGGACGCTGTGGAGAGGCTTTGGTCGGTGGTTCAAGCCTCAATGGCCAAAAGTCTCGCAAACGACGCGATGCAAGCTAGGTCGCAGCTGCTGGATATTACAGCAAGTTGCTGTGTCGGTTCAGAGGCTCGTTCGAGTTCTTGGTTGGCTTTTAGCCCATGGCTTTGGACTGGACAGTGCCTCATTGAGTTAGGAAGGTCATGTTTTTGACCGTTCATCATTTGGATCATTTTTGAGGTCGTACGAGAATTTACGGTGCAATGTGCCAAATTGACTCTCGAAAGAGCGTTTCGTGTTTTGGCCTCCATTCCACCTAGATTTCGACCCTATCATTTTAGGAACATTATTTTATGATTTTTCAGCGTATTTTAATCATGACTATACGTCAGTTCAGTGTCGGTTCAGGTTGGCTCGGAGTCATGATTAAATGCGAAGTCATTAGGCGTCATAGTCGCATCTTTTGAACGTAAATTGCATAGTTGGTCATGTTTAAACTATTGCATATTTTTCATGGCACAGTTAGGTTGCAGCGAGCCTGGGAATGATCCAATCCAATCCAGTTGGTAAAATTACAGGAATTTTCATTATGCCAGTTAATTATTTTACGTGCATTAAAGAGAAAATGATTATTTTTGAGATTTATGCGATATGGCTTGTGGTTCATTCACTATGTGGGAGTGTTATTTTATACGGTCGCCAGTGACCGATCAGTTCAGTATGGTACCACCCGGTCGCCAGTGACCGGCCAGCTCAGTTCAGTTTCAGCCTCCCCGGTAGCCAGTTACCGATCAGTTCAGCTTAGTGTAGTGGCCACAGGCGTAAAACATAATCTCAACAGAAAATTTTACCAGATATTTCAGTACAGGCTCCAATGAGAAAATATTTTTACAGTGATTTCCAGTTCAGTTATGCACGTATTATAATTGCTCAGTACAGATTATTTTCAGTATGCCTCAGGACAGGATATTTTATCCCATGCATATTTTAAATTCAGATTTTTACTCGTTACCTGCGATTTATGCATGCTGAGTCTTTAGGCTCACTAGACTTGATTGTTGTAGGTACTGATGAGGCCAGGGCCGAGGGCGGGGACCAGTGAGCCAGCTTGGGTCGGCAGTAGTGGCACCCGAGGACCTCAGTGCAGCAGTTGTTATGTTTTTCCGCAAACAATTTTTATCAGTTGATGGATATTTTTAAATTGTGATTTTTGGAAAACCTTATTTTCTTCCGCTGCAATTATTTTGAAATATTGAACTTGTTTCACCAGTGATTTTATGAGCGAGGCCATTAAGTTCTTTAAAAAAAAAAAAAATTTAATTTTCCGCAAATTTTCAAGCAAGTAGTTCGAGGGCCTTCTCAAATGTTGTTTAATACGATTCGATCTATGCCAAGCTTCCGCAAAAATATTTTTTTTTTGAAAAATTACGGTTTGAGAAACCAACAATTGGTATCAGATGCGGTCAATACTCTATATTGATTTAATTCTATTTTATAGCGATTTATTTTAATCTCTATATTTCTGAGACATTCATGCTAATATATCATAGTTGGTATATGATTATCTGTTGTTGTATTCCTTCGACAAAAGCTTTTCCTGTAATTAGCATGATTAATTTTTCCCTTACAATTTGATTGTTACGTCCAGTTGATGTATGTCAATGAATAATTATGAGTTTAATTGTTAAACTTCAATCATTGTCATCATTGTTTTATAATTTTAAAATGTTTAAAATTTAATTTAAATATTAAATAATGATCGTGATATTTTTTTTTCCTAAAGTGTTTAGATCATACAACAAATTGCGTATTTGTTTCTCCAATCTCGGTTCCGATGTCTCGCGCATATTTTTTTTTTAATATTCATGTTGATTGATTTGAATTGTTCATGGCATGTGCATGTGATTTTTTAAATATTATTCTTGTACTGCTTGTGGTGCCTCTTTTGTGATGCTCACTGTATTTACAATTTTAAATTGTTCACGGCATGTGCATGTGTTTTTTTATTGTACTGCTTGTGGCGTACCTTTTGTGATGCACACGATATTTATAATTTTAAATTGTTTAAAATTATAGGACTTGACAATTTAAAATGTTTAAATTGATAAAGAGTTTTATAGAATAAGAGTTATTTTATAAATTGTATATTGGTGGTTTAAAATGTTTAAATTCACTATTTATTATAAAATAAGAGTTATTTTATAAATCAAATACATTTTGTAAAATAATGAGTGGGAGCGGGTAATTGAAAGGGGATCGGTTACAGTGACCGGAAGCGCAACGGAAGTTTAAAATCGAATTTTTTATGAGGAAATTTCGGCCACCATGATATTGTGTGTAGCAAATACAATAAACACCAAAATGTCATACATAGGGTGTTGAGAAAATCGTTATCTATCAACCTCTTGAGGTTGATGATGGCTCCAACAAAAGTGTAAACACTTTAGCTTTGGAATGGATGAGTTGATCTACAAGCTTCCTCCTTTCCTCCAAAATCAAGCCCACCATTTGCAAGCTAGAACCCTTCTTATTTTGCACTAGAAAAATAAGAATATTTTTCAAAGAGAAGTGTGTATATTTCTTTAACAATTGAAGAACACAATGAGAGAAAAATTTGAGAGAATTCACTTGCTCATTTTCGGCCCTTGCATCTCAAAAATTGGGAGAGGAAGACTTGTCTTGGTCTTGTAAAAAGCAAAAGGCAAAAGTAGCATGCCAAGCCTTGATATTTGAAAAAGTTGTCTCCAACTCTTCACCTCTCATGCATGCAATATTATATGGTGTTTTTAACAATTAAAAACCATGGACTAAATTTAATTATCTCAAACATTTTGAGATTAATTAAACATTACTTGAATTTACTCAAGTCCACTAATTAAATAATTTATTTAAATTGAGCTCTACAATACTCAATATAATTTAATTAATTCAACACTTTTATTAATTTAATTATTTCGACTCTACTAGGTCCACTAGTGTTTAATTAATTCAACACTTGAATTAATTTAATTTAGTCCATAATAATGTTTATGAAAATCACAATTTTCAAATACATTATTCACTTGGCCAACTTTTAATTTAGGAACACTTCCATAAATTAAAATTTACATTTCTCTCATAAAAGTCATACTTTTATTTTTCTTTACGTTTATAAACTCATTTATAAGCCGTTCAACACATTGAACTAATTTCTCCTTTATAGAAGTCATACTTCTAATTTTTCTTACGCTTATAAACTCCTTTATAAGCCGTTCAACACATTGAACTATTTTTACTTCTCAACGGGATCTAGAAAGCTAGTACTTGTGTGGCCCTCAATGGTTCATTGATACAACTAGCCGTGGGTTCACATCTCCATGTGATTCGGACTATAAATGTCCTTATATGAGCATACCCCAATTGCTCCATTCTTACTTATCAACTCCTTGATAACAAGAACGTTAGAACTCAAGTCTGATAGTACCCAACCAATCATGTTAAACGCCTAGCAGCATCGCTTACATGATTCCCTAGGTATCAAATGATAGTGCATGCAAGAACCATTCAATTATGGTTAGCGTACAGTACGGTCCCTTCAACTCATATATCCCGATCGATTCGACAACCATTGGTTTATCGAGAGTTGTCAATGAATCGATACTATGTGTCATGTCGTAGTTGCATCGAGGTGTAATCTATGAAACCCCTTTCATAATTACCATCATACTCTGATCAGAGATTTCAACCTACAAACACATGAGAACACATAGGATATCCATACCCGAAAGTAAGCGGTGAATCCCCTACTACAATGCATCGACTCCTATATGTTTCGACAAAACACCCAACCTTGCCACCTGATGACCCCATGAGAGTCGATAAACAAGTCAAAGTGTAATTCTAGCACATAGAGTCTCAATGTTGTCCCGGGTCATAAGGACTAATGGTGTACAATCATAAACAAAGACTTTTCCACTCGATAAGTGAGAACCATTTGGAAAGTCCTTTATGGAGGGTTGTTCAATGCACTCTACCAGGAGCACCTATCTGCATGCTCGGACATCACAATGTCCCCTACCAATGAAACATGGTACTCACATCGCAGATACTAGTCTCGAACTCTAGCGGCCTATATCCTTCTTAGCGGCGGCTGAATCGACTAGGAACTGTTTAGAATATACAGTATTCCAAATATGAGTTTCATGATACTCATTATATGAGCATCTCATATTCTTTCTACTATTTGTATATTCAAGGGCTTTATCTATGCAACTAGCATGGGTATACAGATAAAGATTTGCCAAAACAATAATTTCAAAAATTATTAAAATAAAGATTGCTTATACATAGAGTTTCATTTTGTGAACACTCGGCCAACACTTGGCTCGACGGGCACCTACTCTAACAGTAATATGACAATATTAACCTTTGGTCTCCACCGTTAGAACAACACCGTGAGTTTTTTGTAGCGCTTCGAGACGTTTTTATTATGTCCTCCCTACGGAGAGTGTCTACTAATTACAATAGCAAGGTTGTTTTTCATGAGATAAGATTTTAAAATGTATTTTAGTTTTGACCTACCCTACAGAGGCAATTACTAAATTAATTTTTAAAATCTGATACGGTGGGTTACATTCATAAAGAAGTGATTAAATTAGTTAATTATCTTTTTGACTAAAATTTATAAGAAATTATAAGATGCTAGAAATATGAGATATTTTAGATAGCATTTATTAATTGAGAAAGTCTCATTATAATTAGCAATTTTTTGACCTACCCTACGGCGGCATTTAATTGTGATGATTATAATTCTTTAAGACTTCAAGTAACATGTGCTTTTATGCATTGTATTTACTTTGTTTTTAAATTTTTTTTTGATATTTATGCAACTGTATATTGAAAATATTTCTCATTTTTCAGAAAATATGTCAAATCCTATTCTTCTTCTTCTTGCATCGCAAGTTTTGACTGGTGAAAATTTTTCTAAATGGAAAAGCAACATGAATATCCTCTTGATCAATGAAAGTTACCATTTTGTCCTCAAGGAGGATTGTCCTCCAGTGCCTCCAGCTAATGCTTCAAGGACTGTGTCACAAGCTTATAACAATTGGATTGTTGCAAACAACAAGGCACGTTGCTACCTGTTAGCAGCAATGAATGAAGTGCTTAGAGCTAAGCATGAAGCCTTTGAGACTGCTAAAGAGATTATGGAATCTCTACAACAAATGTTTGGACGTCCATCTGAACATGCACGCTATGAAGCTGTGAAAGCAGTTATGAACTGCAAGATGAAGAATGGTTCTTCAGTTCGTGAGCATGTGTTGAAAATGATTAATCATTTCAATGATGCTGATATCAATGGTGCGAACATTGATGAAAAAACTCAAGTTGGCATGATCCTAGAGACACTTTCTCCTGCCTTTCTCCAATTCAGGACAAACTATGTTATGAATCATAGGGCATACAATATGACAGAACTCCTAAATGAGCTGCAAAGTTATGAATCTCTGATAGATGATAACAATGGCAAGGCAAATGTTGCCGAAGCTAATGTGGCTGTGGGAAAGGCTTCTTCTTCTAAGAATAAAAAGAAGAAAAATGTGGGAAAGTTTAAGGGCAAGAAAAAGATCTAAAAGAAGAATTGGAAGGGTGCAGCACCCAAACCAAAGGGAAAATGTTTCCATTGCAACGTGGATGGCCATTGGAAAAGAAACTGTAAGAAGTACCTTGATGAGCTGAAACAAAAGAAGAAACAAGGTAAATTAGATTTACTAGTCATGGAAACATGCTTTGTTGAGAATGATATCTCAAGCTGGATAATTGATTCAGGAGCGTCTAACCATTTTTGTGTTTCTTTGCAGATGCTGGAGTCGTCCAGGGATCTTGAAGAGGGAGCTTTCATGATGAGAGTAGGCAGTGGGGAAAGATTATCAGCGACGGCAGTTGGGACAGTGCGACTGTCATTTAAGAATAATAAATATTTGATTTTGAACAATGTTTATTTTATTCCTGGTTTCCAACGCAATTTGATTTCAGTTTCGAAGTTGCATGAACAGTTTATTTATGTTTCTTTTGATATTGATTTTGTTTCAATTAATAAGAATGGTATGAATATTTGTTCTGGTTATGTTGAGAATGGTCTATTTTTTATTAAGCCAATTTCACATAATTTACTTCAAACTGAAATGTTCAAAGTCGCTGAACCAACCCCTAAGAGAAGAAAAGTTTCTGATGAAAATAATGATACATATTTATGGCATTTAAGGCTTGGTCATATTAATGTAGAGAGGATAGAAAGACTAGTGAAGGATGGTCCTTTGAAAGAGTTAAAACTAAGTACTCTACCAGTCTGTGAATCCTGTCTTGAAGGAAAGATGACCAAAAGACAATTTTTGGCAAAAGGTGAAAGAGCTAAAACACCTCTAGATATTATACATTCCGATGTATGTGGACCTTTGAATGTCAAAGCAAGAGGAGGTTATGAATATTTCATCACTTTCATTGATGACTATTCAAGATATAGATATGCATATTTGATGCAAAGAAAGTCCGAAACTTTTGAAAAGTTCAAACAATTCTGTGGTGAAGTAGAAAATCAACTTGGCAAATCAATCAAGACTCTTCGATCAGATCGAGGAGGAGAATACATGGATTATGAATTCAAGAACCACTTGATTGAAAATGGAATATTGTCAGAGCTCACAACACCTGGAACACCACAACAAAATGGTGTAGCCGAAAGAAGAAATCGAACTTTGCTCGACATGATGAGATCAATGTTAAGCTATTCTTCTCTGCCTAACTCATTTTGGGGTTATGCCCTGGATACAGCAGTATACATTTTGAATATTGTTCCATCTAAGTCAATCCCTTAAACTCCCCTAGAGTTGTGGAATGGTCACAAACCTAGTTTGAGACACATCCGCATGTGGGGGGTGTCCTGCACATGTGTTAAAGGGAAAGACTGGAAAATTGGAACCTCGTTCAGAAGTGTGTATTTTTGTAGGCTATCCCAAGGGGACAAGAGGAGGTCTGTTTTATAATGCTACTGAAAACAAAGTGTTTGTATCGACAAATGCTACTTTTCTTGAGCATAAATACATTGCAGATTTCAAACCCAGAAGTAAAGTAGTTCTGGAAGAGTTGTTGGCTGATGAGATTAGCCCCATACCAACAAAAGTTGTTGAACAAGAAAGAACGGAGACCAATACTCAAGGTCCAACACCCCCGCCTCCAACACGACATAGTGAAAGGGAAATAAGATTGCCTATTCGCTATCATGAACTAGGTGAAGCACAAGTTGCAGTCACTGATGGAGGTGACGATGATCCATTGACATATAAGATGGCCATGGTTGATGTTGATCAAGAAAAATGGCAAGAAGCCATGAAACTCGAAATGGAGTCTATGTACTTGAATTCGGTCTGGATACTTGTGGATCAACCTGAAGGTATTAAGCCTATTGGTAGCAAATGGATCTACAAGAAAAAGAGAGGGCCTGATGGAAAAGTCGAGACTTTCAAGGCTAGATTAGTGGCAAAGGGTTTTACCCAAAAAAAAGGAGTAGACTATGAGGATACTTTCTCTCCAGTTGCAATGCTAAAATCTATCCGGATTCTCTTATCCATTGCTGCTCATTATGATTATGAGATATGGCAAATGGACGTTAAGACGGCTTTCCTGAACGGTCATCTTGAGGAAACCATTTATATGGTACAACCAGAAGGTTTCGTAGTTAAAGGCCAAGAGCAGAAAGTCTGCCAGCTGCAAAGATCTATTTATGGACTTAAGCAGGCTTCTAGATCATGGAACATAAAATTTGATGAAGCTATAAAATCTTATGGTTTTCATCAAAATATGGGTGAACCTTGTGTATACAAGAGAATCAAAGGACAAAAGGTGGTCTTCTTAGTTCTTTACGTAGATGACATTTTGCTCATTGGGAATGATGTGGAACTTTTATCTAGCGTGAAGAATTGGCTAGCCAGCAAATTCCAAATGAAAGATTTGGGAGAAGCAAGTTACATTCTCGGGATTAAGATTATTCGAGATCGAAAAAATAAACTTGTGGCATTGTCTCAAGCATCATACATTGACAAGGTACTTGTCAGATTCGCGATGCAAAACTCCAAGAAAGGAAACTTGCCTTCTAGACATGGAGTTCATCTCTCAAAAGAGCAGTGTCCCAGAACACCGCAAGAAGAAGAGAAAATGAGACGGATTCCCTATGCATCAGCAGTTGGTAGTCTCATGTATGCAATGTTGTGTATGAGACATGACATATGCTTTGCAGTGGGAGTGGTTAGTCGATATCTGTCAAATCCAGGATTAGATCACTGGGTAGCAGTGAAGCATATACTCAAATATCTGAGAAGGACTAGAAATTATATGCTAGTATATTCTATTGGGGATTTGATTCCTATTGGAGATACAGATTCTGATTTCCAATCAGATAGGGACTCTAGAAAGTCTACTTCCGGTGCGGTGTTCACTTTAGAAAATGGTGCCATTATATGGAGGAGTGTTAAGCAAACTTGTGTTGCTGATTCAACTATGGAGGCCGAGTATGTAGCAGCTTGTGAAGCGGCAAAAGAGGCAGTTTGGCTTCGTGACTTCTTGATAGATCTGGATGTTGTTCCAAACATGCATGAACCCATCAAGCTCTATTGTGATATTAGTGGAGCGGTGGCCAATGCCAAAGAACCTAGAAACCACCGCAAAGGAAAGAACATAGAGCAAAAGTTTCACTTGATAAGAGACATTATCAAGAGAGGAGATGTATCAGTTCAAAAGATCGCTTCTGCGAATAATGTAGCTGATCCATTTACTAAGACATTGCCTGCTCGATGTTTTGAGCAACATCTTGAAGGGATGGGACTCAAAAACATGTCTCATTTGCTTTAAGGGCAAGTGGGAGATTGTTGGGATTGGTGCCCAAAAACAAATGATTTTAATTAATGTGAGAAATATTTCAATATTGTTTTTGCATGCATGTTGTTTGATGCTTTATAAATATCTGAAATCCCAAGATTATTATTGTGTAATTTTAAATATTTGTATATAAGTGTTATATACACGAGGATAATATTTAAGATATAATGATCTAAATATGTCCGCAATTAGAAATTAAAGTTGGGATCTTTAATTTAAAATTGTTAGCGTGGTTCATTTTTGAATGATCTTATCCGGATTATTGTTAATGAGATTATTATGAAAGCGCTTTATATAATTTGATTATATAGTATTGGAGCATGATTAATTTTGAATCTCTATAAATTTTCGTATCACATTGAGAATTCAATATTAATCAATGATGGTCATATATGAGTCAATCTTAATTCTGAGTAATTAATAAACTCCTATTTATGATATTGTGTTTTTTGACATATCGAGTAATGACACAAATTATGGTGTCAAAATTCTTGGTACATTGGAAATACAATAAAATAAATAGCTGGGAATATTAATATACAAGACGAAATCCATTGCTTCGTAAAAGAAGATAGATAAATTGTCCCTTAAGTGTTGATTCGGGACTTGAATAATAAGAGCGCTCAATTTATGATTAGATCATAAACATATTATTCATTAGAGAATCAATGGGACTTAAGGAAAAAGATATAATTAAAGAGGTTAAGCGGAAATTACATAGCTTTAATTATGGACAATTTATGGAGGATTGATTCACATGTAGTGACTATATCAATGGACTATTCATTTTTGTTGAGTAATTTTATATCTATTTTTTCAAGAGTGTAATTTCAAGTTTACAGTGGAATAACTTTGGAACTAATAAAATTAATATATGTAAATTAAAGAGTTTAATTTATTATCAATTTTATTGGAGCTTGAAATTATAGGTCCATAGTTCCCCACGCCATCTCCGATTTACTTCGAACACTTATGATAAATAATAGATTTATTAACTTAAAATTTTGAATTTTAAGTTATTGCTCAATTTCAATTTGTTTGGAAAACCGTAAAGAAAAATGTTCTTTCTTTTGAAATATTTTTTATCTCATCTCAATCAATTAATTTTGAATTAATTGTCAAATAATATTTAGTGATAGAGATCACAAAAGGATATACATTCCAAATATTTAATTTTGAATTATTAATATCATTTATTTTCTCATTGAGATATTTTTATTAGATAAATATTTGAGAAAATTTTTTAAGATGAGATCTTCTTCTCGTGATCTTTGTGATATATATCTATATATATATATATATATATGGATATGGAATGTTATATATATAATAAAATAAAAGATTGAGTAGTGGAGGAGATATGATCTCCTCCACTCAATCACGTAAAGCCTTACCTCTTTTGAGGGAAGTGATATCAATTTAAACAAAAGTTGTTTTTAATATCATATATACAATATATGATTTTTTTGGGATGATAAATATTAACAAATTGAGAGATATTGTACACAATAATATATTTTTTGATTTTTCTCAACGGTTGAGATTTATAAATAGAGATATATATCGGTGTACGTTCAACACAAAAAAAAGGGAGCAATACAGAAATATACCAAAAAGTTTTTGGTGACGCCCACACGTCATTTCGTTGGTTCGAGAGAGTAGGCGTGGAAGAATTACGTTGTCTTAACTCTCAGTATTCCAATCTCATTCGACAAAGGTATATTATAATCTTGTTGATTATTTATTAAATTAATATCGATATTGATCGTTCAACATTTTGGTGATAAATGTTGTTTAATACGATTCGATCTATGCCAAGCTTCCGTCAAAATATTTTTTTTTGAAAAATACGGTTTGAGAAACCAACAGCTTGATCGTATGTTTGCCGGATTCATGCAACTTTGTTATTATCATAATAATAACGCACATACTCATTATTTATAACATATCATGCATATATTATAAACAGTAAACAAACAAGGATGATCAATCGCCTCAATACTAATGGCCCGTGTGAGCTAAACTCGGGCCTAGGTCCAATCCTAGGGAAATGCAAGGGATGCAAATGCAACTATTACATTAGCTTCCAATATTTACATGTCTTCGATCTTCATAATCATTATGGCCACCATCTTCCATTCTTGATCTTCCACTATACTAATATTTACAAATAAATATTCATGGAAAATAGGGATACATCTCATGGGGGTGGGAACGGGCCATAAACCAAGCCCACTTTATAAATTGATAATTATTACAATCATTCAACACAAAATATCCTTGCATACACTTAGCGAATTGGGCTTGGGCTTTTGATCATCCTTCATGCATAATATCACATATCATACACCATCAATTAATTATCTCAATAATTAATTTATCCAATATTATATATCTTGATCCAATCACTAACCGCCACGATTATAAACTAAATTAACAAAGTATACAAACACCTTTGTCTACTTTCAAATTAATTTATTTATAACCGAATTTCTTGTAAATCACCATTTACTAAAAATATTTAAAGTCCAACTTAAAATATTTATTTCATGAGAAAATATTTGCAACTTTTGTAATTTTAAACTTAAGGGCCCAAAAACTTATTTTTCACCAAAAACATTTTGGCTCATTTAAAATTCACAAATATATTAGCCATCCAATGGCCCAACAACTCAAGGCCCATGATACTTTGATATTCCAAAACACTTTTGGAAACCCTAGTCGTCAGCGTCGTCGCCAAAGCTCCGTCGCCGGATTCCGGCAACAAAAATTTTTTTTTTTTATTTTTAAAAGGAACCTTCGGGCAGCCCCTCGGGCTGTCCTTGCTGCCCGAAATGGGCTGCCCCTTGGGTAGCTCGGGCTTCCCGAAACGGGCAGCAACAAGCTGCCCGAAACATGAAAAATTTTTGGCCTCTTTTGTTGCAAAATTTTGGTCTCATGCGGTTAGAAATCAATATCAATATAATATCTTGTAATTGGTACACAAAATCGTAACCTTAGCTCTGATACCACTTGAAAGGGGATCGGTTACGGTGACCGGAAGCGCAACGGAAGTTTAAAAATCGAATTTTTACAAGAAACTTTCGGCCACCTTTTTGTTTGTGTAGCAAATACAATAAAACACCAATATCATACATAGAGTGTTGAGAAAATCGTTACCTATCAACCTCTTGAGGTTGATGATGGCACCAACCAAGTTGTAAACAACTTGGCTCTTCAAGGATGACAAATCTACAAGCTCTCCTTCCTTCAAAATTAGGCCCACCGCTTGCTAGGTAAATCACCTCTTAATTTGCACTAGAAAATTAAGAGGATTTTTCAAGGAGAAGAATATTTCTTCCTCAACACTTGAAGAAGAAAAGAAGAGGAAAAACTTGGAGAGAATTGTGCTCAAGTTTCGGCCAAGGTGGTGTTGAATAAGGGAGGATGAGTTGTCTTGGTAGTGCAAAAAGTTGATCCAAAAAGATTGCATGCCATGCATTATTTTAGTCAAAAGTATTCCCCAACTCTTCACCTCCCAAGCATGCAATGTGACTTGGGCTTGTAACTATTACAAGGCCCATGGACTATTTAAATTGTCTCAAACATATTTGAGCCCAATTAGACTTTACTTGATTTTACTAAAACCCACTAGTTAAATAATTATTTCCAATTGGGCTTTAAAAGGCCCAATGTTATTTAATTAATTCAACACTTGAATTAATTTAATTATTTGGACTCTACTAGGCCCACTAGTGTTTAATTAATTCAACACTTGAATTAATTTAATTTAGTCCATAATAATGTTTATGAAAATCACAATTTTCAAATACATTATTTACTTGGCCTATTTTTAATTTAGGAACACATTCATAAATTAAAAATTACATTTCTCTCATAGAAGTCATACTTCTATTTTTCTCAACGCTTATAAACTAATTTATAAGTCGTTCAATACATTGAACTATTTTTACTTCTCAACGGGATCTAAAAAGCTTGTACTTGTGTGGCCCTCAATGGTTCATTGATACAACTAGCTGTGGGTTCACATCTCCATGTGATTCGGACTAAACATGTCCTTATTTGAGCATACCTCAATTGCTCCATTCTTACTTATCAACTCCTTGATAACAAGAACGTCAGAACTCATGTCTGATAGTACCCAACCAATCATGTTAAACGCCTAGCAGCATCGCTTACATGATTCCCTAGGTATCAAATGATAGTGCCTGCAAGAACCATTCTATTATGGTTAACGTACAGTACGGTCCCTTCAACTCATATATCCCGACCGATTCGACAACCATTGGTATATCGAGAGTTGTCAATGAATCGATACTATGTGTCATGTCGTAGTTGCATCGATGGTGTAATCTAAGAAACCCCTTTCTTAATTACCAGCATACTCTGATCAGAGATTTCAAACTACATATACATGAGAACACATAGGATATCCATACCCGAAGGTAAGCGGTGAATCCCCGACTACAATGCATCGACTCCTATATGTTTCGACAGAACACCCAACCTTGCCACCTGATGACCCCATGAGAGTCGGTAAACAAGTCAAAGTGTAATTCTAGCACATAGAGTCTCAATGTTGTCCCGGGTCATAAGGACTAATGGTGTACAACCATAAACTAGGACTTTTCCACTCGATAAGTGAGAACCACTTGGAAAGTCCTTTTATGGAGGGTTGTTCAGTGCACTCTACAAGGAGCACCTATCTGCATGCTCGGACATCACAATGTCCCCTACCAATGAAACATGGTACTCACATCGCAGATACTAGTCTCGAACTCGAGCGGCCTATATCCTTCTTAGTGGCGGCTGAATCGACTAGGAACTTTTTAGAATATACATTATTCCAAATATGAGTTTCATGATACTCATCATATGAGCATTTCACATTCTTTCTACTATTTGTATACTGAAGGACTTTATCTATGCAACTAGCATGGGTATACAGATAAAGAAGTGCCAAAATGATAAATTCAAATATTATTAAAATAAAGACTGTTCATACATAGAGTTTTATCATGAACCCTCGGCCAACACTTGGCTCGACGGGCACCTACTCTAACACTTTCACACTCAACTGAATTTTCTGTGCCCTTCAATGTCGGTGGTCGAAACGACTGAAACCTTTTCAGCAAAGTTTCCATC
Source organism: Primulina tabacum (assembly GCF_025594145.1). Lineage (NCBI taxonomy): Eukaryota > Viridiplantae > Streptophyta > Magnoliopsida > Lamiales > Gesneriaceae > Primulina > Primulina tabacum. The sequence goes on along the minus strand of NC_134564.1, from coordinate 11,076,083 downwards.
GGTGTAGCAGTCACATCCATCGGATCATTGGATGTACTACCCTGTTCTGGTACCCGACCTGCTGCTGGTTGCGGTACTCGTCGAGGCGGCATATCTGAATATCAAACAGATTAATACACAATCTATACAATCTGTCTCAGCCCTCCTCTGTCATATAACTCTGATCCAGAATCGGTTCTGATTCAGTCTTTGCGAATACATGCTGTAAATCAACTCAGATAATGAGACAACATGTAATAGAGAAAGCAATAAATCATGCTAACACAAGAAAAGCAAGGAAGACGACTCGATCTACCCCGCTCATTCACTTCTATTTCAGTCTACAGAACCTACTGCTCTGATACCACCTGTTGTGGGGATCCGGGCTCTAACTCAATTCTTTTTGGGATTAATTGGATATTTGCTAGAAAATTTGGGTCAAAATTTTGCTTTTAACATTAAATCAAATGTATATAAATCAAGCACAATAACTTTCTCTTTTTTATTTCAACAAACATAAATACATGTCTTGTTTCATTTCAAAGGTAAAAAAACTAGTGTTCAATACTAACTACACACCACACGTAGTACATGTCTAGTAAGAAACCACTAGTAGTCTTCTTCTATGCCCGTAATCTCCACGCTATCTCGATCTCTCATCTCTGTCGCGACCCAGATCCTGTCCCACCTGTCGTTATGCACACATACAGACACAACAACAGCCGGAAACTCCGGTGAGAACAAATCCCAGTATAAAACATGTATACATGCATATACACAATATAAATCATGAACATATCATCATGGATGTAATCAACAACAATACATCTTATAGACTATAAAACATAATTAGAATAAGTCAAGCAATGTAATTCAAACTCATATCTTTGACTCAATTCATATCTAATTCTAGGGATCCCGGTGTGAATAAGATGTAACAGGTCTCCCACCTACTCTCCCAATTGGGGTGGCGTTACATCTTATTCCTAAACTTCGGTCCTGTCTGTATCGAATTCTACAATCGGAGTAAATCTTCCCCTATGCTTCGATATCACCGAACGTTTAGAAAATTGGCGTATCTACCAATGACTCTCCTATCTCAGTACATATATATAAATCAATATAAAGTACAAACATAACAAGTATGTGATTTTGGGAAACTCAAATCGAATCTCATTTGAGTTGTATCTTCCCGAATTCACATGAATTATACCTTTTTGTCGTACAATCTTTGTCGTAATCGAAGTCTCAATGCCAAATCTGTCAAGATCAACTCTGAAACAACAATGTCGGAATGTACAATATCAATCCACAACTCAATTCAACACATGTATGTATCAATAATCAGTCTTGATACATTTGACGGCATAACGGCGTAATTTCTCGAAACCGATAACTCAAATATCAATACATAACAACGAGTCATAATCCTCAGCTCATAACCAACCTAATATACTCAATAGCATCTCAAAATCTGCAGAAACTCAGAATATATCTATGCTGGAAATTGAGAACAATCATATACGACATTATTTCTTCGATCCGTTTTCAATTATATAATCCTCCTAATATCAAGAACACGTAATATAACTCAAATCATGATTTCCCCAACACACAAGTATCACCCAAGCAGAGCCTAATCAACTTACATCCTCTTGAAGCTTGTGATAAGGAAATCAAGAATCTTAGCTCGGATTGAAAATCGGGTAACCGGTTTGTGCACAATCAGGATTCCAAGCTATGAAGAAGCTTTGAAGAATTGTGTTATGGAGAAACTCTCGGTCCTTGACTAATGGAAGTGCTAAAGAGAAGCTCACACATATACTTAGTAAAACATGTGTCAACATAAGAATCAAAGGTGGATTTCTCGCACAGAGCACCGCGGGTGCGCTCCTTCTCGACCGCGGGTGCGGTCAGCTCACGGCATCCCCTTCAAATTTTCAAAATCGACGACCGCGGGTGAGGTCCTATTTTTACCGCGGGTGCGTTCACCCTACTGTAAATCTTCCATATTTCAGGAGCCACAACCGCGGGTGCGGTAGAATATTAAGCGTGGGTACGGTCTCTGTTTATCAATGTATTCAAGTTTTGCACGTCGTTTCTCCCCGTCTGTTCTTCCATCGCCTTTAGTCATAATACATAACAATTCAAACGTATCAAACAAAAATCTCGGGCATTACAGAACCTGTGGAGGAAGACATCTCACAGAGCAATGTCAAGGAGTGTATGGTAGTTGCAACTTTTGCAAACAGCAAGGACACTTTGCTAGAGTTTGTCCACAGAGAGGTTCCCGAAGATTCCAGGGAGCAGAGTCATCTGGATCAGTGACTCAGATTGATAGATCATCTTGTGTTGTTCGTTCTTTCCAACCACCCTCTAATCAGTCCCAACCAGGGTCAGCAGGAAGCCAGAGTGGTGGTAGTAACCGAGGAATGGATCCAGGATTCACTTGAGGATATAGTGGCAGGTAATTGATCTTTTATGATTATTCTGCGTATATATATATTGAGAAATATTAGTACATCCTGTATATGATTTATGAATGAATTGCATTGATCTATGCTTTGAATATGGAGTTATTATATGCTGTAGTATCGATCTCTTTTATGTTTGGGAGAGGTTTTGTATTAGTGATATCAGTTAGACATGGTATGCTACAGTATGACAGATATGAGATTGAGTTAGATGATATGGTACTTGAGTTATCTGAATGGGATTACATTACTGGGACTGATATGTTGACCAAGTACAGAATTACCGTTGATTATTTCCAACAGATTGTGGAATTCAGACAGGATATGGCTGATAAATGGAAATTTTACGGTAATGAATTTTAGATTAGGATTCCTTAAATAGGGTTGATATTGAGGACTCGATTGTTATAGAAAAGAGCGGAGAGATTCCTTGTCTATTCAGTTGATTACTGAAATCGAGTCTATCATTGGCTGATTTGCTAGTGACATGAGAGTTACTGATCATTTTCCCCAGATGAGATTCCGAGTTCGATTCCAGCTAGGGAGATTGATTTCAGCCTTGATTTGATACCAGGAATGTATCAGCTACGTTGTGAGTTGATGAACTCTGTGTTCAGAATATTTTGATGATTCTCTGATTTGTTGATCTATAATCTTCTGGTATATTCGAAAAATATGACTGATTTTGTTAAATATTCTGAGAACTGGAAAGTTGTATAACAAAACTGTTGAATTATGAATCTTGACTGAGACAGATTGTATTCAGGGTAGTTGATATTCTAAGATAGTATACCGAGTGATTCTAGCATAGTTGAGACCGTGATCAGTTGGTTGAGATTGATCAGCAGGCTATTATATCTGACCTGTTGTTTAAATCTGATTGAGAATTGTTTTTTTCTGAAGCAGTATTTGATACAGATCGTATAGAGTTGAGATTCGATACCGTTCACGCCAAACCAGAGCTGATTTTGAGAGTTGAAACAATTCAGAAAGTTGATCAGAATGGGCGGAACTTAATTATCGATAGTCAGAACAGGGTATCCATCAGAATATCAGGTAAGTGATACTGCGTTGTATGTGAATAACCGATGGGTTGTGCCAGATATTTCGGATTTGAAATGACTAATGTTTTTAGAAATGCACAATAGTTGATTCCGTAATCGTCCTGATAGCAGAAAGATATATGATAATTTGAAAAGACAGCTTTGATAGAAACAGATAAGATTAGATGTGACAGAGTTTGTACTGAAGTGTCTGAATTGCCAATAGATAAAGACAGAAAGAAAGAAACCAGGAAATTGGTTATATAGCTTATCGATTCCTGAAGGGAAATAGAATTACATTTCCCGGGATATCGTGATGAAGCTACCGCATTCCTCTTGGAGTTGGACATTGATTGAGTTAGGAGCGACAGACTGACCTAGTCTGCGAGTGCTAACTCGTACATGAAGACGTACAGATATGAGTATATTACTGAGATTTCTGTCAGAAAAGTGATTAAATTACACAGAGTATCGAGAGTTGATTATATCAGACCGTGATTTTTGTTGACTTTGCACGTTTGGCAGAGTGTACAGTAAGAGAGGGGTACAAGATTATATCTGAGTACTGCATATCATTCACTGACTGGCGGACAGTCAGAGTGGATTATCCAGATTTTGGAGAATATGCTTAGAGTTGTAGTGCTTGATTTTAGCACTAGTTGGCAGGATTTATTTTCATGTCGTGAGTTTTCGTACAAAAACAGCTATCAGACGAGTATGAAGATAATACCGTTTGAAGCATTGTACGACAAGAAGTGTAGATCCCCTTGTTATTGTAATGATATCTCTGAAATACTGGAGATTGGATCTGATATGATCAGAGATATAACTGAGGAAGTGAAGCTGATTCAGAAAAAAATGACGACAGCTCTGAATAGATAGACCTAATATGCCAACGTCAGACAACGACCAATGGTAGGTGATATAGGAGATTGAATATTGAATTGATTTAGCCTGAACAGACTTGATAACAGATGACGATGTTGATTTGTTATGAGATGTTAGTTGGTATATACGGATGTTGTATAGCCAGTATTTTGAGATTGATTTTATAAGAATTACTTCGAGTTATATCTCTTGAAGTATTACTCCAGAATGGAATCAGAATCAATAGAATAAAGATAGTTCGGAACGAAGACTACTCCGTTGTTGAAAATTCAAAGGAATGGTTAGGACATATAGGAAGCTATTTAGAAGACAAAATCTAGAATGAAATAAAGATTCTAGAATTGTTTCAGTGGAGTAAGTTTTCTTTTAGCTACTGTATATATATCTCCTTCTTTTATCAGATTTTGTGTCTGATATGATTACCTGTGATATACGAGTTGATTGCCTGTGATTTCGGGGACGAAATCGTATCTTAGGGGGGGAGAAATGTAATGCCCGAGATTTTAGCTTAATACTTTTGAGTTATCATGTATTATGAATAAGGGAATGGAAGAACAGACATGGAGAAGCGACGTTGCAATTTGAGTTTTGTGGTAAAGAGACACCGCACCCGCGCCAGAATTGCTACCGCACCCGCGGTGTTGGGGCAGTAAGGTTAGTGCACCCGCGGTACAAAACATAGTGCACCCGCGGTTGTTCTTCTGGAATTGTGGAAGTAGTACAGCACGCTCAGCGCACCCGCGGAGAGACGTGCAGCATGAATATTGAGCAACATTTTCTTGTCATGCATTGGGATATATATATGGCTATTACTCAGCATTTCACACGGAAAAATCGAAGGAAATCCTCTGAAATTCCCTTCAAACTAAACCTTGGGTTTCAAGTTAGGATTTTGTGGAATCCATCCGTCTGATTTGTAATCTGACTTCAGTACCGAGTTTCTAGCGACGACAGCTACAACAGGACGTAAGTTTTATTGAATTCTGGTATCATTTATAATTATGATATTGGGGAATTGTGATTTGACCGATATATTGTGTTCTGGTTATACTGATCAGTATATAATTGAAGTCAGATCAAAAAACGGACTGTTTATGTAATTGTTATGATTTTCGGAAGTGATATGATTGAGATTGCGCAGATTTGATGTTATGACTTGTTATTATTGAAGATTATGATTCGTATTGATATCGATTATGAGTTGTGGTATTATATCTGTGATGTTCAGATTGACGGGGTTGTTGAGATTGTATTGTTATGCCGTCGGAACATCAGTAAATGGATTTTGATCAGATTTAGTATTGATCGAGATTGTATCAAGATATCGTTTACATTGATCAGATTATGTTTGATTTGCGTATTGATCAGAACAGGTCTTGAATTGAGTTGTACATTGACACAGTCTATTCGATATTGTCATTTCAGATTTGATATGGACATATTTGACTTCACGACTTCGACTTCGTCAGACCAAGAAGAGAAAGGTATAAATTGATGTTGATGCGGGATTGCACAACTCGAGTTGACTTGACTTGAGTTTCCCAAAATCACATACTTTACTTTATTGCAGTAATATTTGCAATTGAATGAAATTGATATCTTTTATCGATTGAATATGTATTGAGTCATAGGTGGATACGTCTAGGCAGAGACGATTGGTCTTAAGACAGGGGTGCTTGATAATGATGGAATCGTCACGGGCACATTACACATTGTCACAACATACTGAGTTGGCGAAAGTGCCAAAGTCGGTGACGGATAGGTCAAGACACCGGACGTTTGGTTATATCGAAGTTGATAGAATTGGAGTTTATTCTATTACTGATGTTCGATATGGAAAGAGCCAAAGTCCGCGAATAAGAACGTGCCACCTCCCCGATCGGGAGTGTAGGTGGGTGTATGTTCTTATTCAGATCGGGATCCCTAGATTAGGACGAGTCGAGTCAGAGTCCATGAGTCACTGAGTGTGATTCAGAGTTTGTGTTGATTCATATGTCGGATTTGATACATGTTATATTCAGAGTTTATATTGATTTACGCTTCTGATTTGATACATGTTATGAAATATCTATTTCATGCTTTTATATTTGTTTATATGAAATGCATGTATACATGATTTATACTGGGAATGTAATTCTCACCGGAGTTATCCGGATGTTGTCTTGTTTGTATGTGTGCTTGACAACAGGTGGGACAGGATCAGGATCAGGAAGAGGATGAGAGATTATAGTTAGCGTGGAGTTCCGGGCCCAGAAACAGAATAGGATTCAGCACTGGATGTATAGTCGTTGAACCTAGTTGAGATAGTAACAAGTAGTACATGATTTGTACTTTACTTTTAACATGTATATCAGATAGATTACTATTACGTTTCTGCATTTATATTTAAAAGGAAAAAAAATTTAATCCCACTTTTCTTAATTGTTATATTTGACATTAATAATGATTAATACTTTAATTAGCGTCCGGGTCCCCATAGTAGACATCGTATAATTGAAACCGGATCGAAGAACGGATACCATATAAAATTGTCATGATTTTCAGAACTGATATGATCGAGATTGTACAGATTTGAGATTATGATATGTTATTGTTGAGATTATGGGTTGTACTGATATTGATTATGAGCCGTGTTATTATATCTGTGATGTTGAGATTGACGGGGTTATTGAGATTGTAGTGTTATGCCGTCGAAACATCAGTAGATGGATATTAATCAGATTCGCTATTGATTGAGATTGTACCGTTGTATAGTTGACATTGATCAGATTATGTCTAGATTTGAGTATTGATCATAACAGGTCTTGAATTGAGTTGTACATTGACACAGTATATTCGATATTGTCATTACCAGATTGAATATGGGCAGAGTTGAATTCGACACTTCGACTTTGTCAGACCGAGAAGAGAAAGGTATAAATCAATGTTGAACTGGGAGATGCGACTCGAGTGAGATTGGACTGGAGTTTCCATAAACCACATACTAGATTGTTTATGCTTTGAGATGTTTATATTTTTTCTATTGAATTATAGAAATGCACTTAAGATAGATGAGTCCTTGGCAGAGCAGCCAAGTTACTAGATGTTCGGTGGTATCGAATTGCTTAGGAGAAGATCGATTCCTATTGTAGATGTTCCATAGAGAAAGGACCGAAGTCTGGGAATAAGACATACCGCCACCTCGATTGGGAAAGTAGGTGGGAGATTTTTTACGTCTTATTCACACCGGGATCCCTAGACATAGATTTGAGTCGAGTCAAGAGTTTTATCTGTATTCACTAGTGTGTCATAAAATCATGATTCATGTTCTTGATACATGGTTTATGTTTTGTATATGATCTTATGCATTGCATGTATACATGTTTTATACTGGAATTTATTCTCACCGGAGTTTTCGGCTGTTGTCATGTTTGTATGTGTGCATGGCAACAGGTGGGACATGATCAGTACCGAGAAGTGCTTGAACAAGTGATGATTAGCGTGGTTATCCGGGCTTAGATATGAAACTGGTGGTTTATTCCTAGACGTGTATTGATGGAAACAAACACTAGTGAGATGGTTTGTAAATGGAATAAATTTGCAAGGTGATCATGTGTTGTAGAATTGGCTTTTGATCTTGTACAATATATAAACTTAGCTTGTTGTATGCTTGTATACATTTTGGTTAGTAATGCTTTATATATAAAATTTTTTTAAACCAAAGTAGTATACATAATTGATCCAATTAGTCCCAAATGATTAAAGAATATGAGATAGCACCCAGTTCCCCACAATAGTAGAGCAAGGGACCATTGTTAGACTTTCAGATTTGGTTATTCGACCTACATTGATAGATAGGATACGACGGGAGCAACCTAATGACAATCAGTTGATGGAATTGCGATCCAAAGCCGATAAGAAAGGAAACACATAGTTTGCAATGAACACTTATGATTTGTTAACGTTTAGAGGTCGGATATGTTTTCCCAGCGGTAAGAAATGACCGCCCGTGTGGGGACACGGAGGCTAATTCATTTCTTAGTCATCTTTAGGGATAATTAGATCGATTAAATAAACAGGGTCAATTTTTTTTTTTTAAATACAAATGCGGAAACGTAATGTAATCAATCTGATATATATATCAAAAGTAAAGTACATGTCTTGTACTCAATATATTAAACTCAAGCTAGAGTTCAACTTCTATATATCAAGTGCTGAAGCATATCTACTTCTGATCCTGATCTCCATGCTAACTTCTCCTCTTTCATTCTCTTCTTGACCTTGATCATGTCCCACCTGTTGTCATGCACACATACAAACACAACAACAGCCGGATAACTCCGGTGAGAATATAATCCCAGTATAAACAATGTAAACATGCAATCATATAAAAACATATATAAAAGCATATAACAGTTATCAATAACATGTATCAAATCCGAAAACATGAATGATGTAAAACAGTAAATAAACTCGTGACTCGTCATCTCAAACTCGACTCATTTCTAATCTAGGAATCCCGGTTCCTGGACATTGTCTCACATATCGAATCTCAGCGATAGGAATAAATCAACTCCTAAGCAAACATCGATATAAACCAAATATCCAGTGTCTTGGCATATCTGCCACAGACTTGGCATATCCGCCAATAACTAGGCGTCTCCGCCTATGACTCAACACACGCTTTGCTATAAATCAATAGAATAAGCATCTCAATTTCAGACATTGCAACATATCGACGCAATGACAATTAAGTATGTGATTTTGGGAAACTCAAGTTAAATCAAACTCGAGTTGTGCAATCCCGGATCAACATTGATTTATACCTTTCTCTTGTCGATCTGACGAAGTCGATGTCTCGAATTCGAAGCCTGTCAATACTCAATCTGGCAATGACAATATCGAGGAGTATAATATCAATACACCACTTAAATCAACACTGGATATAATCAGAACTCAATCAAATTCTGTTTCAACGGCATAACGGTACAATCTCAATATACCCAGCGATACAATATCAATCAGATATCAATTCCACAACTCATGATCTATCATAGTACAAATCTGATATCAATCTCAATCAAATCCATTCTGAAAATTATAACAATTTCATACGGTATCCATTCTTCAATCCGGTTTCGATTATACGATGTCTAACATATCGAGAACACCATATATGAATCATATATGATTCCTCCAATATCATAATTTCAAATCATATCAGAAATCAATAAAAATTACGTCCAGTTGAAGTCTTTGTCGATAGGAACACATGTCCAAGCCATGTGGCTTCATCTTTGCAAAGCACGTCTCGCGCATATGCGCGACCCTCCTCGGCGCATATGCGCGAGACATTCTCTCTCGGCACGTGTAGTCTCGGCAGCTCGCGCATATGCATGCCCTCACTCGGTGCATATGCGCGAGGTTCTTTGCAACTCTCTGCCATCCTCGCGCACATGCGCCGGTCCCTGTTGCGCATATGCGCGAGATTCTCTGCCTACCTCCCGCAAATGCGCCCTGTCCGGTCGCGCATATGCGCGAGGTGTTCAATCCTCGCACATAATTCGTGTCCTCGCTCGTCTTTCCCGGTCTGATCCGTTCTATCTATAATCACATCAATTTATCAACAAATCATTTCAGATTACAATAATCAAAATCTCGGGCATTACAGCCCGAGCACCACTGGTTCTGAAATTTTGGGTTTTGGATAAAAAGTTCCGAGCTAGGGCAATAAATTATGATCGCTCGAGCGCCCTGTACAGTGAAAAAGCGTGTTTTGAGGTTTTGAAAGGCATAAAATCGAATGGGATCACTTATTTACTAATTTTCCTTCTCTTCTTTTCTCTTCTCACGGTTTGGAAGCTAGGGTTCCTCATTTCTCCTTCAATCCAACTTCTTCCAAGACATTAATCTTTGATTGAAACCTTAATCTTTGCTTGGAGATTAGAAGTTCTTCTCCTCAAGAGTTTAGGAGCAAGGTAAGAAAGCTTATTTCTTGGTTTAGCGATTGAAGGGAATACATTGGGTTGTTTGGTTTCAGCGTCGAGATAAGATTGTTAATATAATGATTGATGGTATTATTATTGTTATTGTGTCAAGAACATAGCAAGCACTTGTGTATTGGGTTGTAAGTTGAATCATTTCTTAAATGCATCACATGATGTATGTTTTTTTGATGATTTTATCACGTTAACTCTTTTCAAAATCCATTCATGATATATATATGAAAATATGTTTATATGGTAGTGCAATTATATGCATTTTTGAATGAAAGGAGTTAAACTTTAAATGTTGCCTACACTGTTTTCGATCAAATGCCTGAATGAAGTTTTGTATGATTGAATGATTGGATTGATAGTGATAGTAGTGGTGTTGCCTCTTGCAATTCTAAATCCGCAATGTAATTTGCCAATTAACGATGAAAACATGTGCTCTCTTATAAGATGCATTTTAAGCAGAGGTACATGTCCCTCCTAGAAGATTCGTATTTATGAAAAGAGTTAGCAATGAATGAACTATCTTATAAGAACTATCAATTCTTCAGTTATCAATGAAATGAATATCATCCCTATTTATTGTTGTATTATGATTCTTGACGGATGATATTAATGATGATTCGACGTTTATGAAATGAGATGGATAATGTTTTCAACAAAATGGAATTGAGGCTATACATTTTATGTCTGACAATAAATGATATATATGTATTTTGTTATTATTGATTCCATTTGCTGAGTTTTATACTCATTCCAATTATGTTCATGTGATGCAGGCACAGGTAAGAAAGACTGATACCACCTGTTGTGGGGACCCGGACGCTAATTCATTCCTTAATCGTCTTTAGGAATAATTCAAACAATTATAATAAACAGGGTTTAAATTTTTTTTTTAAATACAAAGCGGAAACGTAATGTAATTCAATTCAGATTACATACTAAACATAAACATATAAATCTTGTATTATCTACAAGAATTCAACTAGGTTCAACTATATATTAGTGCTGAATCCTAAGTTGCTTCGAAGCCCGGATCTCCACGCTATCTAGTTCAGCCTCGTTCTCTTCTTGCCCCTGATCCTATCCCACCTGTTGCCATGCACACATACAAACAAGACAACAGCCGGATAACTCCGGTGAGAATTACATTCTCAGTATAAATCATGTATACATGCAATCATAAAACAATATAAAAGCATATAACAGATATGTCTAACAAGTATTCAAATCAGAATATAAATCCATATCAAGAATAAATCCTATTCTAAACATGTACCATCATCAGGAACATAATTCATCATGTACCATATTCAGGAACATAATCAACGTAACTCAAAATAAAATGTCAATTAGACTCATGACTTCACATTTAAGACTAGACTCAATCCTAGTCTAGGGATTCCGGTTTCCAGAAGTTGGCATTCCCATATCGACCAACAAAAATAGAAAAGACTCCAGTTCTATCCACGTCAATAGGGTATCGATCACCAGTAATAGAAGAAGCTCTGATTCTATCCACATCGATATAGTATCGATCACCAGTAATAGAAGAAACTCCGATTCTATCCACATCGATATGATATCGATCATCAGTAATAGAAGAGTTACGATTCTAACCACATCGATACAATACCGATCACCAGTAATAAAAGAAGCCACATTTCTATCCACATCGATAGCCAATCATCCGGTGACAGACTTTGGCACTATCGCCAATACACTATCTTGTGACATCGTGCAATGTGACCGTTGCGATCCCGCCACTATCAGGAACTTCTGTCACAAGATTACTCGTCTAATACCTGCTGTCTATAAATCCAGAGAACAAGTACATCAATCAAATCAATACAATAAGGTAAAGTATGTGATTTATGGAAACTCGAGCCAAACCTCGCTCGAGTTGTGCAATCCCAACTCAACATTAATTTATACCTTTATCTTCTCGGTCCGACAAGGACGAAGTATCGAAGTCAACTCTGTCCATACCCAATCTGATAATGACAATCGAATAGATACAATATCAGTATATAACTCAGTTCAAAACCTGTTCTGATTAATACTCAAATCAAAACATAATCTGATCTATGCCAATCGACATATGATACCACAATACCATCTCAACCAATACCGAGTCTGATCAATATCAATTTACGGATGTTTCGACGGTATAACAATACAGTCTCGATAACCCCGTCAATTCCAACACCACAGATATAATACCAGAACTCATAATCAATATCGGTGCAACTCATAATTTCAATAACAATACAAATCTGATATCGAATCTCAATTAATCAATTCCAAAAATCATAACAATTACATAACCAGTCTGTTCTTTAATCTGACTTCGATTATACGATGTCCACTGTATCAGAAACACCATATATGATTCCTATTCAATTCTGACAACATCATAATTTCAAACCGTATCTAAACGTAACAAAACTTACGTCCAGTTGTAGCCTGCGTTTATAGGAACACAGTACTGAAGTCGGATTCAAAAACAGACGGACGGATTTTTCGTAAATCTCGATCAAAATCAGAACTAGCTTCTTTCGTTCCTTTCTTTCTTTTCTTCTGAGAATTAACGTTTGTTATATATATATATATATATATATATATATATATAACATATGTTGCATGTCAAAGAAACGTGGCGACTCCTCAATCTGCATGTCTCGCGCATATGCGCGCACAAAGTCGCGCATATGCGCCGGTAGTTTGAACCAGCATCTTTTGTCTGCTGGACGTTCCGCACATGTGCGCGTATTGAGGTCGCGCATGTGCGCCCAACTCTCTGGACCTCTTGCGCATATGCGCCAATCTAAGTCGCGCATGTGCGCGCATGGTTCTGTCTTCCTCGTGCATGTGCGCCCATACATGTCGCGCATGTGCGCGGGGACTCTTCTTGCACCTCATGTCAAATCTTCTTTCGGCTCTCCCGGTCTGATCTTTTCTGTCTATAATTGTATCAATTAATCAATAAATCATTTCAGATTAATCTCGGATTACAGTAATTAAAATCTCGGGTCTTACATTTCTCCCCCTCTAAGATATGATTTCGTCCTCGAAATCACAGGCTGTGAAGGCCCTCGAACTACTTGCTTGGAAATTTTGCGGAAAATTAAAAATTTTCTTTTTAAAAGAACTTAAATGGCCTCATTCATAAAATCACTGGGGAATCAAGTTCAATATTTCAAAATATTGCAGCGGAAGAAAATTAAGTTTGCCAAAAATCACAATTTAAAAATATCCAACAACTGATAAAAATTGTTTGCGAAGAAAATAACAACTGCTGCTCTGAGGTCCTCGGGTGCCACTACTGCCGACCCAAGCTGGCTCACTGGTCCCCGCCCTCGGCCCTGGCCTCATCAGTACCTACAACAATCAAGTCTAGTGAGCCTAAAGACTCAGCATGCATAAATCGCAGGTAACGAGTAAAAATCTGAATTTAAAATATGCATGAGATAAAATATCCTGTCCTGAGGCATACTGAAAATAATCTGTACTGAGCAATTATAATACGTGCATAACTGAACTGGAAGTCACTGTAAAAATATTTGCTCCTTGGAGCCTGTACTGAAATAACTGGTAAAATTTTCTGTTGAGATTATGTTTTACGCCTGTGGCCACTGCACTAAGCTGAACTGATCGGTAACTGGCTACCGGGGAGGCTGAAACTGATCTGAGCTGGCCGGTCACTGGCGACCGGGTGGTACCATACTGAACTGATCGGTCACTGGCGACCGTATAAAAATAACACTCCCACATAGTGAATGAACCACAAGCCATATCGCATAAATCTCAAAAATAATCATTTTCTGTTTAATGCACGTAAAATAATTAACTGGCATAATGAAAATTCCTGTAATTTTACCAACTGGATTGGATTGGATCGTTCCCAGGCTCGCTGCAACCTAACTGTGCCATGAAAAATATGCAATAGCTTAAACATGACCAACTATGCAATTTACGTTCAAAAGATGCGACTATGACGCCTAATGACTTCGCATTTAATCATGACTCCGAGCCAACCTGAACCGACACTGAACCGACGTATAGTCATGATTAAAATACGCTGAAAAATCATAAAATAATGTTCCTAAAATGATAGGGTCGAAATCTAGGTGGAATGGAGGCCAAAACACGAAACGCTCTTTCGAGAGTCAATTTGGCACATTGCACCGTAAATTCTCGTACGACCTCAAAAATGATCCAAATGACAAACGGTCAAAAACATGACCTTCCCAACTCAATGAGGCACTGTCCAGTCCAAGGCCATGGGCTAAAAGCCAACCAAGAACTCAAACGACGCTTCTGAACAGCAGCATACTTGCTGTCAAAAAAAATACAGCAGCTGCGCACTACAAGACTTGCATTGGTTCGAGACTATCGGCCATTAGGGGTGTGAACCACCGACCAGAGACTCTTACCAACATCCCAAGGAATGATTTGAACCATGGCTAAGGGCCCTAGGCCAGCCACAATCCGCATCACACCAAATCTTAACCGAAGGGTCCAACCTAGAGCAACGTGCATGCGTGTGTAGTGTTTATGCTATGATCGATGTCTTGCGTCGTTCCAGTGGCCATTTGATTGACCATGGCACGATCTAGACATCTAGGAGCATGATATGAACCGTGGCTAAGGGCCATAGGCCAACCAAGATCCACACCAAGCCACAAAAGAAACGAACCATATGCTGAAAAATGGAAGGGCCGAATGGGGAAAGGAGCTGTTCTGACGTTTTGATTAAAAACCGATGAACCATGGACCAAGCCACCAAAAGGGCAACTTAGTCACGTCTTAGACATGCTAGGGAAGTGATCCAACCATGGCTAAAGGCCCTTGGGGCAGCCAAGATCAGATCCACAACCCTTGACACAAAACTGAAATTTCGAATCACATTTCTGCACTTATGGGGAACTTGCTGTCATTCTGAATTTCCAGCAAGCATGGGGCTGGTTTGAATGGACCAACATGGTCCTAATGCATCCTACTACATGTATACAAGCCGCCTTGGGAGCCTGGAGTCGATCCAATACCTGAAACCATCAAAACTCAGAAAAACGTGAAGCTTGCCATGAAGAGCCGAAAATTCTGCATGTGTTTTCCCAAAATATTTTGACATGTATCTCGGTTTTTGCTTGCTAAAACATGATCATGTACTGAAAAATAAATGATAATATGACTTGATTGAGGTTTGAAAGAAATCTAGACATGCCTGGTTTCGTTTCGAAAGAAAACGAAAAGAAGAGACGAGACGGCGCGGAGGAGACGGAGTGGCTTGCTTCTCTACCTTTCTTGGCTCTCGATTTTTCTCCCTTTCTCCCTAGCTGCTATCCATGTTTTTTCTACTGAAAAGGGGTCTTATTTTCGGTGGAGGTGGAGGGGGGAGTGATGGTTATGAAGGTGAGGAGAAGGGTGCACAAAAATAGGATCATATCAAGACCAAGTCCACTCCCCTTTTGAATTTGAATTTTGAATTGATATCAAATGAGTTGGTGGATGCTTCTAGGAGGTGGTGGCCGAAATTTAGCTTGATTCTAGACTAGGATATGTCCATTTATTTAATTAAATTGTGCTCCCAAAAATCCTAGAATTATCCTACTAATTACATGCAAAGAATTGGTCAAAGTTGGTGAGTTGGAAAATGAATCTTCTAGCACTAAGGGTGGCCGAAAAATGCATGATAAAATAAAGGGAAATGTTGATTATCTAGTCAACTAATAATCCTTGAAAGCCTTACTAATCCTTTAAATAATTTAGTGAGCTAACCCATTAATTTAATAACTTAAATGAGTTCATTTCTTAATCACCTCAAATAATTAAATTAAAATCCTCAACTAACTTAAATAATTCCTTAAACTTCTTTTTAACTTAAATGAACTTACTTGCTAGCTAAATTAACTTCTGGAAATATTTCTCAAATCTTAAATTCTATCTCAAAACTCCAACTCCGGTCCGGCCTCACTGAAAATACTGAAATGCTAAAAATCAATCTACTGAACTGAAATAATGAAATAATTAACTTCAAACAAATGCATTTAAAATAATCATGCAATGAAGTCAATTAAATTTAAAAATCTAGAATTATGCATGGCTTATACGTCTACTGATTTACGGGTTCTACAATCCTTCCCCCCTTAAATAAATTTCGTCCTCGAAATTAGAACTCACCGAATAACTCAGGGTATCGACTTCTCATCTCCGGCTCAGACTCCCACGTAGCTTCCTCCTCTGAATGGTTGAGCCATTTGACTTTGACTCGCTTAACCAACTTGTTCCGAAGTTTCTTCTCCTGTCTGTCTAGGATCTGCACGGGTCTCTCCTCATAAGATAAGTTCGGAGTAAGCTGCAACGGCTCGAAATTCAGCACATGCGAAGGATTTGCCATATACTTCCTCAGCATGGAGACGTGAAAGACATTGTGTACTCCGGCCAGATTTGGCGGAAGAGCCACACGATACGCTAACGTCCCAACTCTGTCGAGGATCTCAAACGGTCCAATGAATCTCGGACTGAGCTTCCCTTTCTTGCCAAATCTCATGACACCCTTCATAGGTGCCACTTTCACGAAGACATGATCGCCCACTGCAAACTCTAACTCTCTCCTCCGCTGATCGGCATAACTCTTCTGTCGGCTCTGAGCAGTCCTCATCCTATCACGGATCTTGACTACTACATCTGCTGCCTGCTGAACAATCTCTGGACCCAACTCTGCTCTCTCTCCTACTTCATCCCAATGAACAGGAGATCTACACTTGCGACCATACAGCGCTTCATACGGAGCCATACCTATGGACGACTGGAAACTGTTGTTATAGGTGAACTCTACCAATGGTAAGTTCGACTCCCAACTCCCAGAGAAATCAATGACGCAAGCACGGAGAAGATCCTCTAAGATCTGAATAACTCGCTCCGACTGCCCATCCGTCTGCGGATGGAAAGCTGTGCTAAACAGCAACTTCGTACCCAAAGTCGAATGCAAACTCTTCCAAAACGAGGAAGTGAATCTGGGATCTCTGTCGGATACGATAGAAACTGGAATACCGTGGAGTCGGACTATCTCTCGGATATACAGCTCTGCATACTGAACCATGGTGAAAGTCGTCTTAATAGGCAAGAAGTGCGCTGATTTGGTAAGACGATCTACAATCACCCAGATAGCATTCGATCCTCTGGCTGACCTCGGCAATCCGGTCACAAAGTCCATGGTAATGTTCTCCCACTTCCACTCGGGAATAGGAAGAGGCTTGAGCAAACCTGCTGGTCTCTGATGCTCGGCCTTCACTAACTGGCAAGTCAGGCACTCGGATACAAAACGCCTGATGTCCTTCTTCATTCCTGGCCACCAATACAATAGCTGCAGATCTTTGTACATCTTCGTACTCCCAGGGTGAATAGAGTACGGGGACGTATGGGCCTCTGATAAGATGTCTGCTCGGATAGAATCACTGCTAGGAACCCATATCCTATCTCGGTATCTCACAATACCGTCGCTGACTGAATACAAAACACTGCCCTTAGCTTCATCTCTCTTCTTCCACTGTGCCAACTGCTCATCTGCTGCCTGACCGCTGCGAATACGGTCAATAAGAGAGGACTGGATAGTCAAGGTAGATAAACGAGGAACTCTACCTCGAGGGTAAGTCTCAAGATCAAACCTCTGCATCTCGATCTGAAGAGGTTTCTGAATCGTCAAATGAGCCATCACTGCGACTTTCCTGCTCAAAGCATCCGCAACTACATTAGCTTTACCTGGGTGGTAGCTAATGTCACAATCGTAGTCTTTCACAAGTTCCAACCAACGTCTCTGACGCATGTTCAGCTCCTTCTGCGTAAAGAAATACTTGAGGCTCTTATGGTCGGTAAAGATCTGACACTTCTCCCCATACAGATAGTGCCTCCAAATCTTCAAAGCAAAAACTACGGCCGCTAACTCCAGATCATGGGTAGGGTAATTCTTCTCATGGATTTTCAGCTGTCGAGAAGCATACGCTATCACTCTCCCATGCTGCATCAAAACTGCACCTAAACCAAGCTTCGAAGCATCGGTATAAAGGACAAACTCACCAGATCCTGACGGTACAGCCAAAACGGGTGCTGAGATAAGAGCTTGCTTCAAAGTATCGAAGCTCTTCTGGCACTCCTCGCTCCACACAAACTTCACATTTTTCTTTGTCAGCGCTGTGAGTGGAACGGCAATAGAGGAAAATCCTTGGATGAATTTTCTGTAATATCCTGCTAGCCCAAGGAAACTGCGGATCTCTGATGCATTCTGAGGCACAACCCAATCTCTGACTGCTGCAACTTTTGCGGGGTCTACCTCAATACCACTGCTAGAAACAATGTGGCCCAAGAACGCCACCTTCTCTAACCAG
Source organism: Primulina tabacum (assembly GCF_025594145.1). Classification (NCBI taxonomy): domain Eukaryota; kingdom Viridiplantae; phylum Streptophyta; class Magnoliopsida; order Lamiales; family Gesneriaceae; genus Primulina; species Primulina tabacum. Next base: position 11,057,340 of record NC_134564.1, on the reverse strand, counting down.
AATTCGCACTTACTGAACTTTGCGAATAATTTGTGCTTCTGCAATGTCTGCAACACTGTGGTCAGATGCCTGCTGTGCTCCTCCCGATTCTTGGAGTAGACGAGAATGTCATCTATGAACACTATCACAAACTGGTCAAGGTACGGCTGAAATACGCGATTCATTAGATCCATGAAGATTGCTGGCGCATTCGTCAGACCGAACGGCATCACTAGGAACTCGTAGTGACCATAACGAGTCCTGAAAGCTGTCTTCGAGACATCAGCATCTCTCACCCTCAACTGGTGATAACCGGAACGCAGATCTATCTTGGAGAAAATCGAAGCTCCCTGCAACTGGTCAAACAGATCCTCAATCCTCGGCAGTGGGTATTTATTCTTCACTGTAACCCTGTTCAACTCCCGGTAGTCAATGCAAAGCCTCATCGAGCCATCCTTCTTTTTCACAAATAAGACCGGCGCGCCCCATGGAGAAAAGCTCGGGCGAATGAACTCCTTGTCGAGAAGTTCCTGGATCTGCTTCTTAAGCTCTGCCATCTCTGTCGGTGCTAGACGGTACGGTGCTTTGGATATCGGAGCCGTACCTGGCATAAGCTCAACGGAAAACTCCACCTCTCTCTCTGGTGGCATACCAGAGACGTCTTCGGGAAAAACGTCTAAGAAATCTCTAACAATCGGAACATCTGAGGCTGACTGGCTGGGTTCCTCGGGGACAGATAAAAGGGTTGCTAGAAATGCCCGACACCCTCTATGCATGAGCTTCCTAGCCTGAACATAAGGAATAATGCGCGGTAAAGGAAAGTACCTGTCCGGCTCAAATAAGAACTGCTCCATTCCAGGCGGTCGGACAAGAACGGATCTCCGCTGGAAGTCTATCAACACTCTGTTCCTCAATAGCCAGTCCATCCCTAGGATGATGTCAAATTCCGGCATCGGTAGCACAATCAGATCCGCATAAACAAGATTACCGTGCAGCTCAAGGTCTATATCTCGGATAACATTGGTGGCTGCCATCTCCTCGCCTGACGGCAACACTACTGAAAAGGCTGTATCTAGCCCAATGGTCTGGATCTTCAGAAAGTTTGCAAAGACCTCCGAAATAAACGAGTGAGTGGCCCCTGAATCTATCAAGGCCTTGGTAGCGGAACCAGATATAAAAATTCTCCCTGAAAGAGCGGAGCTCTAAGTTGAATCCCACTACAAGATCTAAACTTATAGACATGCAAAGGTCTAGGTTCCTCTAGCTTAATTTCCCCGAAATAAATCTGAGTAGAGCATGCAATCCTATAACAGTTCTAAGTTCAAAATCTAAATCCCGATTCCCAACATGCGGAACTTCAAATAATAACTTAAAGTTTAAAGGTACTTGTCAACAACATAGTCTCCGGGTTGGCTTCCGCGGCATGGAGAGCAAAAACTCTGCCTTGGGTAGGCAGATTCCTCTGAGGGCACTGCAGCAACATGTGGTCTGGACTGCCACACTTAAAACACTTTCCTGAGCCAGCCATACATGCTCCAGGATGGCGACGTGAGCACCTGGGACAGACTGGGTGCTCCTGAGTCCTCGGGGCTAGGCGTCCCCGCTGCTGCTGCTGCTGCTGCTGCTGGCCTCTGTTCCTGGGCGGTCCATGAAAAGGCCTCTTATTCTGCTGCTGATGCTGATGAGGAGGAGGGCGGTGCGGTGCCTGGACTGGGTGCTTGCCCTGGCGATCCCTCTCGATATCCCGCAGATCCTGCTCTGCGGCTAAGGCCTTGGAGACGGCAACCTCATAAGTAGCAGGGTCAGATACCCTAACATCCCGGCGCAAGATCGGCCGTAAACCCACCAGGAAGTGCATCAGCTTGGCTTTGGCATCATTCGCTATCAGGGGCACAAAGTGACAGCCCCTCTCGAACTTACGGATAAACTCCGTAACCGACATATCCCCCTGTCTCAGGCTCATGAACTCGGTGGTCAGCCTGGTGCGAACCTCCTCAGCAAAATACTTGGAGTAGAAAACCTCCGTAAAGCGGGTCCAAGAAAGTGTAGCCAATGTAAGGGCTACCGAAGCTCCTTCCCACCATAAGCGGGCGTCTCCAGTGAACAAGTAGGTGGCACATCGGACTCGGTCTGCGTCCCCCAGCTCCATAAAATCGAAGATAACCTCGAGGGATTTGATCCATCCCTCGGCAACCATGGGGTCAGATGCCCCAGAGAATTCCTTCGGGCGCATCTTCATGAATCGCTCATACACAGCCTCGGGCCCTGTCGGCCTGGCTGCGGCTGCGGCTACGGCTGCGGCATTGCCCCCCGCAAACTGTGCGAAGAACTGTGCCATCCCAGCTAACATCTGGGCACTCATGTCCGGTGGGGGCGGTGGAGGAGGTGGTAGGTCTCCCTCCGGTCTATGCTCCTCTCTGTCCTCTCGGCGAGGCTCCACTTCTCTGTTGCGCTCTAAAATGCGTCTAGGGGGCATACTGTTCCAACATAACCCATACGTAACTAACATGCATAATTCCATAATTTATTTTAAATGAACTCTGAAATACTGAAAATCTGGAAGCATGCTGACAAAATAATTCATGCTATAACTGAAATGCTGAACTGAAAAAAAAACTTACAGACCAAAGGCGTGGCTTCGTGAGCTTCTCGCGGTCAGTAGTAGTGAAACCCTATACAGAACCACCGCTCTGATACCAACTGTGAAGGCCCTCGAACTACTTGCTTGGAAATTTTGCGGAAAATTAAAAATTTTCTTTTTAAAAGAACTTAAATGGCCTCATTCATAAAATCACTGGGGAATCAAGTTCAATATTTCAAAATATTGCAGCGGAAGAAAATTAAGTTTGCCAAAAATCACAATTTAAAAATATCCAACAACTGATAAAAATTGTTTGCGAAGAAAATAACAACTGCTGCTCTGAGGTCCTCGGGTGCCACTACTGCCGACCCAAGCTGGCTCACTGGTCCCCGCCCTCGGCCCTGGCCTCATCAGTACCTACAACAATCAAGTCTAGTGAGCCTAAAGACTCAGCATGCATAAATCGCAGGTAACGAGTAAAAATCTGAATTTAAAATATGCATGAGATAAAATATCCTGTCCTGAGGCATACTGAAAATAATCTGTACTGAGCAATTATAATACGTGCATAACTGAACTGGAAGTCACTGTAAAAATATTTGCTCCTTGGAGCCTGTACTGAAATAACTGGTAAAATTTTCTGTTGAGATTATGTTTTACGCCTGTGGCCACTGCACTAAGCTGAACTGATCGGTAACTGGCTACCGGGGAGGCTGAAACTGATCTGAGCTGGCCGGTCACTGGCGACCGGGTGGTACCATACTGAACTGATCGGTCACTGGCGACCGTATAAAAATAACACTCCCACATAGTGAATGAACCACAAGCCATATCGCATAAATCTCAAAAATAATCATTTTCTGTTTAATGCACGTAAAATAATTAACTGGCATAATGAAAATTCCTGTAATTTTACCAACTGGATTGGATTGGATCGTTCCCAGGCTCGCTGCAACCTAACTGTGCCATGAAAAATATGCAATAGCTTAAACATGACCAACTATGCAATTTACGTTCAAAAGATGCGACTATGACGCCTAATGACTTCGCATTTAATCATGACTCCGAGCCAACCTGAACCGACACTGAACCGACGTATAGTCATGATTAAAATACGCTGAAAAATCATAAAATAATGTTCCTAAAATGATAGGGTCGAAATCTAGGTGGAATGGAGGCCAAAACACGAAACGCTCTTTCGAGAGTCAATTTGGCACATTGCACCGTAAATTCTCGTACGACCTCAAAAATGATCCAAATGACAAACGGTCAAAAACATGACCTTCCCAACTCAATGAGGCACTGTCCAGTCCAAGGCCATGGGCTAAAAGCCAACCAAGAACTCAAACGACGCTTCTGAACAGCAGCATACTTGCTGTCAAAAAAAATACAGCAGCTGCGCACTACAAGACTTGCATTGGTTCGAGACTATCGGCCATTAGGGGTGTGAACCACCGACCAGAGACTCTTACCAACATCCCAAGGAATGATTTGAACCATGGCTAAGGGCCCTAGGCCAGCCACAATCCGCATCACACCAAATCTTAACCGAAGGGTCCAACCTAGAGCAACGTGCATGCGTGTGTAGTGTTTATGCTATGATCGATGTCTTGCGTCGTTCCAGTGGCCATTTGATTGACCATGGCACGATCTAGACATCTAGGAGCATGATATGAACCGTGGCTAAGGGCCATAGGCCAACCAAGATCCACACCAAGCCACAAAAGAAACGAACCATATGCTGAAAAATGGAAGGGCCGAATGGGGAAAGGAGCTGTTCTGACGTTTTGATTAAAAACCGATGAACCATGGACCAAGCCACCAAAAGGGCAACTTAGTCACGTCTTAGACATGCTAGGGAAGTGATCCAACCATGGCTAAAGGCCCTTGGGGCAGCCAAGATCAGATCCACAACCCTTGACACAAAACTGAAATTTCGAATCACATTTCTGCACTTATGGGGAACTTGCTGTCATTCTGAATTTCCAGCAAGCATGGGGCTGGTTTGAATGGACCAACATGGTCCTAATGCATCCTACTACATGTATACAAGCCGCCTTGGGAGCCTGGAGTCGATCCAATACCTGAAACCATCAAAACTCAGAAAAACGTGAAGCTTGCCATGAAGAGCCGAAAATTCTGCATGTGTTTTCCCAAAATATTTTGACATGTATCTCGGTTTTTGCTTGCTAAAACATGATCATGTACTGAAAAATAAATGATAATATGACTTGATTGAGGTTTGAAAGAAATCTAGACATGCCTGGTTTCGTTTCGAAAGAAAACGAAAAGAAGAGACGAGACGGCGCGGAGGAGACGGAGTGGCTTGCTTCTCTACCTTTCTTGGCTCTCGATTTTTCTCCCTTTCTCCCTAGCTGCTATCCATGTTTTTTCTACTGAAAAGGGGTCTTATTTTCGGTGGAGGTGGAGGGGGGAGTGATGGTTATGAAGGTGAGGAGAAGGGTGCACAAAAATAGGATCATATCAAGACCAAGTCCACTCCCCTTTTGAATTTGAATTTTGAATTGATATCAAATGAGTTGGTGGATGCTTCTAGGAGGTGGTGGCCGAAATTTAGCTTGATTCTAGACTAGGATATGTCCATTTATTTAATTAAATTGTGCTCCCAAAAATCCTAGAATTATCCTACTAATTACATGCAAAGAATTGGTCAAAGTTGGTGAGTTGGAAAATGAATCTTCTAGCACTAAGGGTGGCCGAAAAATGCATGATAAAATAAAGGGAAATGTTGATTATCTAGTCAACTAATAATCCTTGAAAGCCTTACTAATCCTTTAAATAATTTAGTGAGCTAACCCATTAATTTAATAACTTAAATGAGTTCATTTCTTAATCACCTCAAATAATTAAATTAAAATCCTCAACTAACTTAAATAATTCCTTAAACTTCTTTTTAACTTAAATGAACTTACTTGCTAGCTAAATTAACTTCTGGAAATATTTCTCAAATCTTAAATTCTATCTCAAAACTCCAACTCCGGTCCGGCCTCACTGAAAATACTGAAATGCTAAAAATCAATCTACTGAACTGAAATAATGAAATAATTAACTTCAAACAAATGCATTTAAAATAATCATGCAATGAAGTCAATTAAATTTAAAAATCTAGAATTATGCATGGCTTATACGTCTACTGATTTACGGGTTCTACACAGGCAATCAATTCAGATAAGGAAGAAATGTATACTAGAGGTTACTTTAGAAAACTTATTCTATAAAATCATTCTGAAATCTCAATCTCATATCAGATTCTGTCTCTTTTAATGCCCTGCTAACTTTACCGTATTTCCAACAACAGAATAGTCTTCATTCTGAATTTTCATTCTTTCACGTATCCTTGCTTTCAATTTGAAGAAGAATTCAAGAAGTATAATATCATAATACCTTTCGAAATAACTCTGACAAAATCAATCTTACAATACTGGCTATACAACATCCGTATATACCAATCAACAGCTCATACCAAATCAATATCATCAGCTGTTATCAAATCTGTTTATCCCAGTCAAGGATTTTGTGAGGCCCGGGGCCGAAGAGGGCGGGGGGTGATCGCCGGTGCCATCAGTAGTTGCACGGACAATGAGCGGCTCCTGGCAGGCTTCTAGGTGGAGGGAACATGAATGAACCGACCCACACGGGAATGAGAGGGATTCCGAGACTGTTCAATGTAATGGACTGTACAGTTGAAGAGGGCTTAAAAAATTTGATTTGTACTACTCATATCACGAAGGTGCATCTTCTTTTCGGTAGCTCATCACATAAGAACTCCAAAGTTAAGCGTGCTTGACTTGGGGCAATTTTGGGATGGGTGACCTCCTGGAAAGTTTCCCAGGGTGCCTGTGAGTGAGGACATAAGCACGCTGGAAAGACTCGTCTTGATACAGTGAGGACAGTCGTCAAATCTGGGGCGTTACAGTGGTATCAGAGCCGACCTCTCTTAGTACGGTGTGGTTCGGGGACGAACCAAGCGGAAGCTGGTGGGCATGTGAGGCCCGGGGCCGAAGAGGGCGGGGGGTGATCGCCGGTGCCATCAGTAGTTGCACGGACAATGAGCGGCTCCTGGCAGGCTCATAGGTGGAGGGAACATGAATGAACCGACCCACACGGGAATGAGAGGGATTCCGAGATTGTTCAATTTAATGGACTGTACAGTTGAAGAGGGCTTAAAAGATTTGATTTGTACTACTCATATCACGAAGGTGCATCTTCTTTTCGGTAGCTCATCACATAAGAACTCCAAAGTTAAGCGTGCTTGACTTGGGGCAATTTTGGGATGGGTGACCTCCTGGAAAGTTTCCCAGGGTGCCTGTGAGTGAGGACATAAGCACGCTGGAAAGACTCGTCTTGATACAGTGAGGACAGTCGTCAAATCTGGGGCGTTACAGTGGTATCAGAGCCGACCTCTCTTAGTACGGTGTGGTTTGGGGACGAACCAAGCGGAAGCTGGTGGGCATGTGAGGCCCGGGGCCGAAGAGGGCGGGGGGTGATCGCCGGTGCCATCAGTAGTTGCACGGACAATGAGCGGCTCCTAGCAGGCTTCTAGGTGGAGGGAACATGAATGAACCGACCCACACGGGAATGAGAGGGATTCCGAGACTGTTCAATGTAATGGACTGTACAGTTGAAGAGGGCTTAAAAGATTTGATTTGTACTACTCATATCACGAAGGTGCATCTTCTTTTCGGTAGCTCATCACATAAGAACTCCAAAGTTAAGCGTGCTTGACTTGGGGCAATTTTGGGATGGGTGACCTCCTGGGAAGTTTCCCAGGGTGCGTGTGAGTGAGGACATAAGCACGCTGGAAAGACTCGTCTTGATACAGTGAGGACAGTCGTCAAATCTGGGGCGTTACAGATTTACTCAATCTTCGGCTTCAAATACCAATCGTCACCATCCGACGTCGGCATATTAAGTCTGTTCATTCGAAGCTGGTTTTCATCCTTTTCTGAATCAGCTTCATTTTCTTTATCAGATTTCTGCTTTTATCAAATTCAATATCAGATATCACCGTAATATCATTCCTATTCAAAGGAAATCCGCAGTACTCACTGTACAATGCCTCGAATAAAACTATTTCGATATTCATCTAATAGCTATTATTGTACAATAATTCATAAAGTGACAAGACATCAGGTCACTAGTGCAAAAATCCAGCACTACAGTTCCTGGATATCCTCCAGTATCTAGATAGTTCGCTTCGACTATCCGTCAATCTATAAACCATAGATAAAAATCATGCTATACATTCTGCCAAAAGTATAAAATCAACCAAAATCACGGTATGATATAATTAACTCTAACATTCAATACAATCTGACCCCTTTTCTGACATACCTCTCAGTCGTCTTGTCATATCTGTACATCATCCTGTACAATATACCATATGCAGATTTGAACAATCGTTCAATCATAACCACATCCTGGTACATTCTTGGCACGATTTCGGTAAGTCTATCATCAAATCCATAGAATTGTACTCCTATTTCTATTCAGGAATCGATAATCTGTATAACCAATCTCCTGGTTTCTATCTTCATGTCTTCATCTGTCAGCGATTTAGACATTTCAATACAAACTCTGACATAACTGATTTCGTTTATTTACATCAAAACTGTCCGTTCGTATTATCACTCATTTGCTGTTACCAGAATAATACTGGCTCTACTACTGTGTGCCTCTGACAATACCTGTTATTTCCATTCAAAATATCTGGCACAAACAAATCAGCTAATTATATAAAATAAAGCATTACCTACCTGGTATTCTGATTGACACACTATTCTGATTATCGAAATCAAGTTCTGAACAATCTGATCAAACTTCGGAACTGCTGTAATTTTCAACATCAGCTCTGAGCCGGCTTGAACGTTCTGAAGTTCTGCCGTTATTAATGTCGTTTTCAGCCACTGATCACTGTCTCAACTGTGCTACAATAGATCAGTATACTATCTTCAGATATCACAGACTCTGAATACAATCTATTGCAATCTGGATTCATAGCCGAACAATTCTGTATACAACAATCTTAGTTCACAGAATATTCAATACAAATTTCAACTGTTCGATTCAATCATTCATACGCTGCGAATATATCAAAATATCATAGATAAAACGAGCATAAGGTCATCAGAACACTTCGGAACACAGGATTTATCAACCCATACGCAGAACTGATATCAAATCAAGGCTGAAGTTGCTCTCCCTGATATAAGACAAACCCGAAATTTCATCTGGAACGACTATAGCAACTTTCCTGCTACTGACAAATCATTCCCAGATAGGCTCAACTTCAGTAATTCGACGGAATACATAAGGAATTACTCCATTCTTTCGATAATCATCGAATCATACATAATACGGATATCAAGGAATTCAAAATCGAGAATCCTTACCGTATATCATTCATTCATCGGCCATTTCAGGTCCGAATCTTACCATCTTCTGGCAAGAATCTATAGTAGTTCTGTACTTGTTAGCATATTAATATCAATAATGTAGTCAGAATCAGATAACACAAGTACAATACAATCTAATTCAATCTCATTCTCTTTTTGTAGCAGTACACAATATATCACAGAATTCACTGATATCAATTCCTCTCCCCGAAAGGTACAAACATCAATACTACAGTAATACAGACCCAGCAGGTACAACATATATCAATACAACTAAGTCATAGATAATCGTAGGGAATGCATTAGTATATATCAATACATATGCGGCATAATCATAAAAGATTATTACCTGCCACTATATCATCACGTGTGTCCTAGGTCTGTTCCTCGATCACTACCACCAGATGATTTTGCTCCTTGAAATCTTCGGGAACCTCTCTGTGGACAGACTTTACCAAAGTGTCCTGGTTGTCGACAAACATGACAACTACCAAGTACACCTCGGCATTTCTCTGTGGGATGCCTTCCTCCACAGGTTCTACAATAAACTCCGGTGTAACTCGGGCTAGAACTACTGGAGCTAGATGAACCGCTCCCTAACTTCTTGAACTGTTTCTTTCGAGCTTTCAGCAAATCTTGCTTCCCACTCGTACTGCCACTATCCAATCGGAGAGGGGATTGTTGTGTCAGGGGTTGCATGGCACACAACATTTCTTATTGTCTAATCAGACTCGCCTCAACTCTTTTTGCTTTATTCAAAGTATCAGCAAAATGGTAAGGTCGCTGCATATTTATCAATGCAACTATCTCTGAATTCAATCCTTTGATGAACATCTCAGTTACAGCTTCATCATTCCCAGCTATCTGAGGAACAAAACGCAGTAGAGTAGAGAATTTATCAACATATTCTTCAATATTCAGTTGGACTTGTCTCAAATTCTGAAACTCTGCTCTCTTGTCCTCTCGGTACGATCCTGAGAAGAATCTTCGATAAAATTCAGCTTTAAAGACTTCCCACGTAATCACCGTACCCCGCTGTTCTAATACTCTTTCGGTTGTAATCCACCAACTCCTAGCGACCTCGTGTAACTGATTGGGCACCAGTTTAATTCTCCGTTCATTTGGGTAATCAAGTGAATCAAACAGTATCTCTATATTATCTAACCAATTCTCACACTCCACTGACATCTCATTACCCTTCAGAATCGGCGGTTGAAACGACTGAAATTTCTTCAACTGTGTTTCCATCCGAGTTTCTGTCTCATCCATCTGATCAGTCGAAGTACTACCCAATTCTCAAATTCTTCTTGGAGGTATATCTGATTACCACAAGGGTTAGTATCACATGAGATAAATCAATCTCAGTCCCTTTCTGATCAGCTTACCTTCTGATCGAGAATTGGTTCTGATTTATTTTCAAATCAGACATATTACCAAATCAACTCAGGTATTCAGGTAACATGTATTTAAAAGCAGTAAACATAATATCATGCTAGCATACACAATGTAATTCCTCATTATAAGTAAATCACATGCTAGCAATCACATGCAGGAAAGAAAACACATTCTACCTCGCTCACTAGCTTCTATCTCAATCTCAAGAACCTACAGTTCTAGAACCTACTGTTCTGGAACCTAATGCTCTGATAGCACCTGTTGTGGGGACCCGGAAGCTAATTCATTCCTTAATCGTCTTTAGGAATAATTCAAACAATTATAATAAACAGGGTTTAAATTTTTTTTTTAAATACAAAGCGGAAACGTAATGTAATTCAATTCAGATTACATACTAAACATAAACATATAAATCTTGTATTATCTACAAGAATTCAACTAGGTTCAACAATATATCAGTGCTGAATCCTAAGTTGCTTCGAAGCCCGGATCTCCACGCTATCTAGTCCAGCCTCGTTCTCTTCTTGACCCTGATCCTATCCCACCTGTTGCCATGCACACATACAAACAAGACAACAGCCGGATAACTCCGGTGAGAATTATATTCTCAGTATAAATCATGTATACATGCAATCATAAAACAATATAAAAGCATATAACAGATATGTCTAACATGTATTCAAATCAGAATATAAATCCATATCAAGAATAAATCCTATTCTAATCATGTACTATCATCAGGAACTTAATTCATCATGTACCATATTCAGGAACATAATCAACGTAACTCAAAATAAACTGTCAATTAGACTCATGACTTCAGATTTAAGACTAGACACAATCCTAGTCTAGGGATCCCGGTTTCCAGAATTTGGCATTCCCATATCGACCAACAGTAATAGAAAAGACTACAGTTCTATCCATGTCAATAGGGTATCGATCACCAGTAATAGAAGAAGCTCTGATTCTATCCACATCGATATAGTATCGATCACCAGTAATAGAAGAAACTCCGATTCTATCCACATCGATATGATATCGATCATCAGTAATAGAAGAGTTACGATTCTATCCACATCGATACAGTACCGATCACTAGTAATAGAAGAAGCCACATTTCTATCCAGATCGATAGCCAATCATCCTGGTGACAGACTTTGGCACTATCGCCAATACACTATCTTGTGACATCGTGCAATGTGCCCGTGGCGATCCCGCCACTATCAGGCACTTCTGTCACAAGATTACTCGTCTAATACCTGCTGTCTATAAATCCAGAGAACAAGTACATCAATCAAATCAATACAATAAGGTAAAGTATGTGATTTAGGGAAACTCGAGCCAAACCTCACTCGAGTTGTGCAATCCCAACTCAACATTAATTTATACCTTTATCTTCTCGGTCCGACGAAGATGAAGTATCGAAGTCAACTCTGTCCATACCCAATCTGATAATGACAATCGAATAGATACAATATCAGTATATAACTCAGTTCAAAACCTGTTCTGATTAATACTCAAATCAAAACATAATCTGATCAATGCCAATTAACATATGATACCACAATACCATCTCAACCAATACCGAGTTTGATCAATATCAATTTACGGATGTTTCGACGGTATAACAATACAGTCTCGATAACCCCGTCAATTCCAACACCAAAGATATAATACCAGAACTCATAATCAATTTCGGTGCAACTCATAATTTAAATAACAATACAAATCTGATATCGAATCTCAATTAATCAATTCCAAAAATCATAACAATTACATAACCAGTCTGTTCTTTAATCTGACTTCGATTATACGATGTCCACTATATCAGAAACACCATATATGATTCCTAATCAATTTTGACAAGATCATAATTTCAAACTGTATCTAAACGTAACAAAACTTACGTCCAGTTGTAGCCTGCGTTGATAAGAACACAGTACTGAAGTCGGATTCAAAAACAGACGGACAGATTTTTCGTAAATCTCGATCAAAATCAGAACTTGCTTATTTCGTTCCTTTCTTTCTTTTCTTCTGAGAATTAACGTTATATATATATATAATATTATATATATATATATATAACATATGTTGCATGCCAAAGAAACGTGGCGACTCCTCAATCTGCATGTCTCGCGAATATGCGCGCACAAAGTCGCGCATATGCGCCGGTAGTTCGAACCAGCATCTTTTGTCTGCTCGCGCATATGCGCCGATCAACTCTGCGCATATGCGCCGAACATTCTGCCCATCACGCGCAAGTGCGCCATCTACATCGCGCATATGCGCCGAACTCTCTGGAATTCTCCATTGGCTTCTCGCATGGCTCGCGCATATGCGCGCCTTCCGCCGCGCATGTGCGCCGAACTCTCTGGACGTTCCGCGCATCTCGCGCATGTGCGCCCAACTCTCTGGACCTCTCGCGCAGATGCGCGAATCTAAGTCGCGCATGTGCGCGCATGGTTCTGTCTTCCTCGTGCATGTGCGCCCATACATGTCGCGCATGTGCGCGGGGACTCTTCTTGCACCTCATGTCAAATCTTTTTTCGGCTCTCCCGGTCTGATCTTTTCTGTCTATAATCATATCAATTAATCAATAAATCATTTCAGATTAATCTCAGATTACAGGAATTAAAATCTCGGGCCTTACACCTGAGTTGTCGAAGCGAGAGAAAGGAATATGCCAAACTTTGGAGATTTCGATTGGATGCTATTTTTGATGTGTTAAGCTTTTGGTTATTTTGGGAAATATTGAAATCTAGTTTTTGTATTTGAAATTATAAATATGTGTAGATACTATATTAAATGGTATCTGATGTATATGAAAATCTTTTATATGGTTTTTATGTGTTGCTTGAGGCAGGTGGCATGTCCTATTTGCGAGGAGATGTTGCCCAAATATTTTTTTTAATTACACCTTTTTTCCAAATTATATTTAAAATCTTCCGCATTGATTATGCATTTTAGTCACGAGTGTTAAATAAAACACATGCAAAATATTTTCATATACATCAGATACCATTTAATATAGTATCTACACATTTTTAATTCAAATACCAAAACAAGATTTACAATATTTCCCAAAATAACCAAAACCATAACATATCAAAATAGCATCCAATTGAAATCTCCAAAGTTTGGCATATGCCCTTCTCTCGGTTCGACAACTCAGGGATGATCAGTCTTTCTTACCTGTGCCTGCATCACATGAACATAACTGGAATGAGTATAAAACTCAGCAAATGGAATCAATACTAACAAGATACATATATATCTTTTTATTGAAAAACATAAAATGTATAGCCTCAATTTCATTTTGTTGAAAACATTATCCATCTCAATTCATAAATGTCGAATCATCATTAATATCATCCGTCCAGAATCATAATACAACAATACATAGGGATGATATTCATTTCATTTATTAACTGAAGAATTGATAGTTCTTATAAGATAGTTCATTCATTGCTAACCCTCTTCGTAAAAACGAATATTTTTGGAGGGACATGTACCTCTGCATAAAATGCATCTTATAAGAGAGCACATGTTTTCATCGTTAATTGACCAATTAAATTGTGGATTTAGATTTGCCAGAGGCAACACCCACTACTATCACTATCAATCCAATCATTCAATCATATAAAACTTCATTCAGGCATTTTATCGATCAAATTAGAGGCATCATTTAAAGTTTAACTCCTTTCATTCACAAATGTATATAATTGCACTACCATGTATACATATTTACATATATATATTATGAATGGAATTTAAAAGGATTTAACGTCATAAAATCATCAAAACACATGCATATAGGATCATGGGATGCATTTAATAAATGATTCCACTTACAACCCAACACACAAGTGCTTGCCAAATTCTTGAGGGATTCCTACAACGCAATAACAATAATAATACCATCAATCATTATATTTACAACCTTACCTCAACACTCAAACCAAACAACCCAATGTCTTCCCTTCAATCACTGAGCCAAGAAATAAGCTTTCTTACCTTGCTCCTAAACTCTTGAGGAGAAGAACTTCTAATCTCCAAGCAAAGATTAAGGTTCCAATCAAAGATTAATGTCTTGGAAGAAGTTGGATTGAAGGAGAAATGAAGAACCCTAGCTTCCAAACCGTGAGAAGAGAAAAGAAGAGAACGAAAATGAGTAAAAAAAGTGATCACATTCGATTTTCTGCCTTCCCAAACTTCAAAACACGCTTGCGCTCGAGCAGTCATAATTTACCGCCCTAGCGCAGACCTTTCTGTCCAGAACCCAAAATTTCAAAACCAGTGGCGCTCGGGCGGTCATTTCTTACTGTTCGGTGCCGCTCTGCACACAGCCACATCAAATATTGATTCCGAAACGCCTCTTCTCTTCATAATTTGAAAAAGTGGTAAACATGAAAGTTGTAGCTCTATGTTTGGCTTGCATCTCCAATTGGCCTTATGTCATTTAAAGGTCTGAGTAAAATGTTATGCGCAATCTCCCAACATGTATCACTGGAGGAACAACGATACACACGACACATTTCGGGGCGCTTTTGGTTTATCTTCCCCAATGATTTGAACAAAATTCAAAACATGAAAGTTATAGACTTATATCTTGTCTTTCTAATGGAAGTGGCCTCATCATTCGGATCAATATACAAAACATTATGCTAAAAACCACAACTACTGCCACAATTTCATACCGTTTCAGCACTTCCATTACCTATTTGGCTAAAGATCAACTTTCTATTCAACCCATACATTCTCTGTTTCATTCTATATCATTCATATTATATCTTGAAGCCATAAACCATCACCATTACATCACATATCCCAAACGATCGTCCTAATAAACCATAAAAGAAATAATTAACATACTTAATCATAATCATTACCTTACATCATAAACATACAATGTCTGGGCGTCCCCTCCTTAAGAAATTCCGTCCCCGAAATTGCCATTACTATGCGAATAACTCAGGATAACGCTGTTTCGTTTCCTCCTCTGGCTCCCACGTTGCTTCTTCAACCAACTGATTACGCCAAAAAATCTTGATAATGCCAATCTCCATATTCCTCAGTACTTTAACCTTGCGATCTAAAACTGGATTGGTACTTCTTGATAAGTCAAGTTCGGCATCAGGTCCAACGGTTCATGTCTGAGAACATGGGATGGGTTCGAGATGTACTTCCTGAGCATTGAGACATGAAATACATTGTAAACGCTATCCATTTCCGGAGGTAAGGCTAGACGATATCCACTTTCTCCAATCCAATCCAGAATTTCAAATGGGCCGATAAATCTTGGGCTCAGCTTATCTTTCTTCCCGAATTTCATTACCCCTTTGAGAGAAGCAATTTTGATAAAGACATGATCTCCAACTTCAAACTCCAAAGGCCTTCTTCGATTATCGGAATAACTTTTCTGTCTGGATTGAGCCGTCTTCATTCTGTCCCGAATTAAAGCAATCATATCAGCTGTCTGTTGGACCAATTCTAGTCCTAACATCTTTCTTTCACCGACTTCATCCCAGTTCAATGGTGACCTACATTTTCTGCCGTACAATGCCTCGTATGGTGCCATGCCAATCGTCGCCTGATAACTATTGTTATAGGTAAATTCCACAAGTGACAATTTAGAATCCCAGCTAACAGTAAAATAAATCGTGCAGGCTCGTAGCATATCTTTCAAGAATCTGAATCACTGTAGAGGCCCGTATTTCGTATTTGAAAATTTGCGGAATAATTTAAAATTTTTCTCTTTAAATAAATAACATGCCTCATTTATAAATAAACTGATAAAAGATTTAATTTATAAAGTAGCAGCGGAAGTAAATAATGTTTTCAAAACCACAACTTAAAATAATTCTTCAAAGTAAAAACTGAGTTTGAACAAAAATAGTAAATGATAAGCATGAGGTCCTCGGGTTCCTACTACTGCCGATCAAAGCTAGCTCACTGATCCCCGCCCTCGGCCTCGATCTCATCAGTACCTACAACAATCAAGTCTAGTGAGTCTAAAGACTCAGCATGCATATATCGTGAATAACAAGTAAAATATATCATAAAATTTCACGTGACATAAAAATATCGTATCGTAAAGCGTAAGGTGAAAATCGTGTCATGGATAATTATAAATACGTGCATAACTGATAATCGTACGTAAAATGTTTGCTCGATAGAGCCCTGTCATAAAATAGCATATCATAATTTTCTGTTGAGATAATGTTCTACGCAAGTGGCTCATAACATAAAATGCACGTCTGATCAGACTAAACCATAGTATACTTGGCGGTAGAGATCATCACAGCCCTTGGACTGGATATCCGTACCCATACATGAACATGAACTGGTCGTAAGTCACCGGGTGAAGTAATAATCCCATAAGCTGAATCCCATAAGCGTGAGGTGGCCACAAGACATATCGCATATATCTCAAAAATAAACATTTTATATTTTTATGCACGTAATATAATTATAATCCTGCTTTTACCAAATGGGTTGAATCGTTCCCAGGCTCGCTGCGACCTAATTCTAACATGAGGAGCATGCAAATAAACTTAACTTGACCAACACTTCAACATCGAACCAAAAACGAGACAATTACGCCCAACAAACTTAGTATTCAACCATGGCTTCTTACTAACCCGAAGCAACATCGAACCATCATTTAGACATGATTAAAATACTCCTAAAATACTAGAAAACATAACCATAGGGATGTAATACACGAAAATTGTGCATGGAGGCCAAAATCATGAAACGCTCTTTCGAGAGTCAGTTTGGCACATTGCATCGTAAATTTTCGTATGACTTTTAAACTTAGCCAAATCACAAACGGCCAAAAAAATTACCTTTCTAACTCAATAAGGTACTGTCCAGTTGAAGGCCATAGGCTAAAGGCCAACCAAGAACTCGTACGTGACCTCTGAACCGCAGCAAAGCTGCTGTAAAATTCCAGCGGCAGCAGCTGTGCTTGCTTCGCTTCGATTACAAGGCTAATGGTCATTGGGGCTTGAACCACCGACCAGAGCCTCTTCCCAACATCCTAAGGTATGGCTTGAACCATGGCTATGGGCCCTAGGCCAACCACAATCCAAGCAAGCACCCAAGACAATCCAACGCTTCATCCGAGAACGCATACTGCACGCGTGGGGTGTTGCATTTGTTTTGTTGTCAAATAATGGATCCAATGGATATGAGGTTAACCATGGTCCATGCTAGACATGCTAAGGTGTCGTATGAGTTATGGCTAAGGGCTAGAAGCCAACCAAGATCCACCCAACACCTAAATTCGAAAACCAACTCACACAACAAAAACCAAAAAATTGAAACCGATGGGGCACTTGTCTTGTTTATTTTAAAAACCGATGGAACCATGAACCAAGCCATGAAAGGTCATCTTGGTCACGTCCTAGACATGCTAAGGAGGGGTTCTAACCATGGTTACAGGCCTAAAAGCCAACCAAGATTCGAGCCTCCTTGAACAATCAAAAAACAGAAATTTCGACTCAACTTGCAACTATGGTGGAGTTGCTCTCCAGTCTTGAATCCAGCGAGTTGGGGGCTTGAAATAATGGACCAACATGATCCTAACTCACCCTAGTACATGCCTAGATGCAGCCTTGGATGCCTAGAACCAAGCCAACCGCCTGAAATCACAAAACAATACCCAACGTGAAGCACAAGGAAGAGAGCCGAAAATCTGTGCAGAATTTCTGTTCATGTTGCCGTAAAAATTTTGGTTTTGCCTTTTAAATCATGCATAAGTAATGTTTTAAAATAATTATATGACTTGATTGAAGAGCAAAAGATAATATAAACATGCCTTGAATTCTTTTGTTCGAAAAGAAACAACTATACGACGACACGGCGCGGAGGAGACGGAGTTGCTTTACTTTCTTTTTTTCTCTCTTATTTTCCTTGAGCTTTTCTCGATTTATTTGTGCTAAAAGAGACTGAAATTTTTGAAAATGAGGGGAGGAGAATGGCTAGGAAAAATGAATGGGAAGTCTACTAATTAAATTGGGGTTGAATGGCAAAATCAAATATTTCTATCCTAGAGTTTGAGAGATAAGGAAATGAGGTGTGATTTGATTTGATTTAGGGAGTGTGAGGGCCGATTTTTATCTTTCAAATTAAGGTAGAAATATTTCTTAAATCATTAATTATTGGTGATTAAAAATGAAGGGATTATCTACCAAAAATAGATAACCTTGATTAAATCCTACAAGGTGATGGCCAAATTCTTAAAGTAAAATGGAGGGAAATATTGCTTAAATATTGAATTTTTAACACTTTAAAGTTTTAAACACTTATTATATATTTTATTGAAATAATAAATTAATTTAGGATAGTAATTATCTTGCATGCATGGCTAATTCTTTAAAATAAATTACTAACGTGTTAAGTTACAATTTTTTAAATAAAATAAGCCTAGATTAACTTATCTCAATTGGTCATACATTTTAATTTAGGCTTTTAATTAATTATTAGGCATAAAGAAACTTATTTACTACTTATATCTAATTAATTAAATAAATCCTTAAACATTCTTTTACATTAAAATAAATTATTCTTTATCTTAAATTAACTTCAGGAATATTTTTTTATTATTAAACTTTATCTCAATATTCCAACTCCAGCCCGACCTCGCTTATTTAACTGAAAAGATAATAACTAAACTACTGCGTAAAATAAATAATCATAACTCAACCAATTTTAAAAGAATGAACATATATCCTCATGCATAAAAAGATCATTTTAATTTAAATAATAGTAATTATGCATGGCTTATACGTAGTCTGGTTTAACAGATTCTGCAATCACCCTCTTTGACTGCCCTGTCACTCTGAGGATGATATGATGTGCTAAAAGCCAATTTGGTGCCCAAGGCTCTGTGCAAGCTCTTCCAGAATTTAGAAGTAAACCTTAGGTCACGATAAGATACAATTGACACAGGGATACCATGAAGTCTCACAATCTCAGCTACATAGACTCTAGCATACTGGTTCATTGTAAACGTTGTCTTGACCAGAAGAAAATGAGCCGACTTGATTAACCTATCAACAATCACCCAAATGGAGTTGTAACCCTTTAGTGTTCTTGGAAGTCCCGTTACGAAGTCTATAGTGATGTGCTCCCACTTCCACTGAGGTATTGTGAGGGATTACAAAGTTCCAGCAGGTCTTTGATGCTCAATCTTTACCTGCCGAAATGTTAGACATTCAGATATAAACTTTGCGATAATTTTTCATACCTGGCCACCAGTATAGACGTCGGAGATCCTGATACATCTTGGTGCTACCTGGATGTATCAAGTATGGCGCGGTATGAATCACTGTCAAAACATCCCGACGAATGTCATTACAACTGGGAACAATATATCCGACCGCTCCACGTTAACAAATCATCGGTGCTCATCGCAAACTCTGTATTTGCTTTCTCATCGGCTTTGGATCGCAATTCCATCAACTGATTGTCATTAGGTTGCTCCCGTCGTATCCTATCTTTCAACGTAGGTCGAATAACCAAAGCTGAAATTCTAGCGATGGTCCCTTGCTCTACTATAGCAATCTCGCTGCTCTGAAGATCCAATAACTACGACTTCTGAATCAATGAGCTAAAAGAAGAAACTGACTTGCGGCTCAAAGCATCTACAACAACGTTTGCTTTACCTGGGTGGTAGCTAATGGTCACATCGTAATCTTTAACAAGTTTTAACCACCTCCACTGCCGCATATTGAGTTCCTTCTGTGAGAAGAGATATTTCAAGCTTTTGTGGTTTCTGAAAACTTATCATTTCTCGCCATACAGATAATGCCTCCACATTTTCAATGCGAATACCACAGCCGCCAATTCAAGATCGTGGGTGGGATAATTTTTCTGGTAGTCCTTCAACTGACGAGAAGCATAAGCGATTACTTTCCCATGCTGCATTAGTACAGCTCCAAGTTCCAACTTTGACGCATCAATGTATACAAAAAAATCTTTATTGCCGCACGGAAGTGCTAGGATAGGGGATGATGTCAACTTATCTTTCAACACTTGAAATCCTTGTTGGCACTCATTTGTCCACTCAAACTTCACATTATTCCTTGTAAGATTGGTTAATGGGAGGGTATTTTAGAGAAATTGGAAATAAAACGTCGATAATAACCTACGAAACCAAGAAAACCACGCACCTCGGAGACTGCCGTAGGAATAGGTCATTGCTTAATCACTTCAATGTTCATGGGATCCCCTGCAATGCCGTCTCGAAACGATATGGCCCAGAAATGATACTTGCTCTTACCAGAATTCACACTTTTTCAACTTTGCATATAACTACATTTCCCTCAATAACTGCAATACAGTTCTAAGATGCTCGACATGAATTTCCCGAGTCTTGGAATGAATAAGGATATCGTCAATTAAAATGATAACGAAGCTATCCAGATATGGCTTGAAGACCCGGTTCATTAGATCCATTAAGACAGACAGAGCGTTCGTCAACCCGAATGACATGACTAAGAACTCATAATGGCCACACCTGGTTCTGAATGCAGTTTTAGGGACGTCGGCTTCCCTAACTTTCAGCTGATAATAACCAGAACGCAGGTCGATCTTTGAAAACAGAGTCGCTCCCTGTAGCTGATCAAAGAGATCGTCAATCCTCGACAATGGATAATTATTCTTGATCGTGACTTTGTTGATCTCTCTGTAATCAATGCATTACCGAAAAGATCCATTTTTCTTTTTGACAAATAAAATGGGAGCTCCCCACGGAGAAGAACTCGGACGAATAAAGCCTTTATCTAATAGATCTTGCAACTAATTCTTCAGCCCCATCATTTCAGTCGGGGCCATTCGGTAAGGAGCTTTCAAAATCGGAGCAGTACCTGGAACCAAGTCAATCACAAACTCAACTTCACGGTCAGGTGACAATCCAGGCACATCATCTGCAAATACGTGAGGAAAAACCTACCCTCAATCTCATTCAACTTCATCGTCATCTCAGTATTCACATCTATCACAGCAGCTAAAAACCCCTGACACCCCTTTTGATAACATTTATTGAGCTTCGAGACAAGAAATACAAGGAGTGCCAAGCGAAATACCTGAACTCCGGAAAATCTCGCTATCATCATATTCTGCAGGAAATCGCACCATCTTAGCCACGCAATCAATAACAGCACGATATGACGATATACAGTCCATTCCCAAAATAACATCAAACGCCACCATGGGAATAATAACAAGATCAGCAAAATAGATTTTCTCATTCACTTGTACTGTACAACCTTTTAGAATAATAGAAGACCATATTTTGTCTCCCGATGGCAACAAAATACTATAGTGGAGGGGTTCATAAGATGGAAGTTCAGCGCAAGAAAATTTCAGACATAAAAGAATAGGTAGCACCAATGTCAATCAATGTAATAGCGGCCTTGCCTAAAATTAAGATAGTACCTGATATAACAGAAGAATCAGGATTTGCGCCTTCTTTGGTCATTGCGAAGATTCTTCCTTGAACCCTATCCTTCCCTTTCTCACCCTTTACTGGAAAATTTTTGATGACATTTCCAGCACCTCCACAACGAAAGCATCGATTACTTCCAACCAAACACTCACCTGTATGCATTTTGCCACATTTTTGACATACAGGTCGATCATATGCAGGCGGTGGCATAGGAGCTTTGGTTCGATGCTCCTCTTTCTCTTTGCCTCTGAACTTGCCCTTACCTTTGATAACCACTTGGAAAGTCCGAGGGAGGGTAGTTTGGTATAATCATCATATGACTACCCATCTGCATATTTGGACGTCTCTATGCCCTTACCAAGAAACGCGGTACACAACATCACAGATGCTAGTCTCGAGTTCAAGCGACCTTTATCCATGTTTTAGGCGACTGAATCGACTAGGAACAAATTTAGATTATACAGTATTTACAAATGAGTTTCAACATCGAATTATGATTCATTTGTATTAAAGTATAAACAAGGACTTTATTTATGCTGATTGCATTTGTATACAGATAAAGTATAATGCCATAATCGAATAAAATCGTAAAATATTATTAAAATAAATATTTTTTTACATTAGAGTCAATAAAGCTCGAGCCACAAGTTGGTTTGTCGGGCACCTACTCTAACAATCTCCCACTAGCCCTATAGCCAACTACCAATACATCTTAGACCCATTGCTTCGCGATGCTTCTCAAACAATGATCTTGGCAAGGGCTTTGTCAGTGGATCAGAATGTTATCTGCGGAGGCGACTCTCTCTACCGAAATGCCTCCTTTTCCCACTATATCCCGGATTATGTGGAACTGCCTCAGTATATGTTTAAATCGCTGATGAGACCTCGGTTCCTTTGCTTGCGCAATGGCACCAGTGTTGCTACAGTAGACCGGGACTGGATCAACTGTTTGAGGAATGATATCCAAATCATGGATGAAATTCCTCATCCAAACACCCTCTTTTGTTGCAGCCGATGCAGCTATGTATTCTGTCTAAGTGGTTGAATCTGTTGTGGTGTCCTGCTTGGAACTCTACCAAGAGACAGCACCACCATTGAGCTTGAATACAAATCCAGAGGTTGATTTCGGATCATCCACATCTGATTGGAGGCTAGAATCAGTGTAGCCTTCCAATTTTGGTTCTCCGCTCCCGTATACCTAGAACAAATTCTTAGTTCTTCTCAAGTAATTAAGAATGTCCTTCACTGCTTTCCAATGCAGTGGACCGGGATACGACTTATATTGGCTTGCAACACTCTGTGCATATGCAATATCAGGTCGAATAGATATCATACCATACATAATACTACCTCTGGCAGATGCATATGAAATGCGGCTCATGGTTTCTATCTCTTCATTAGTCTTAGGGCACATAGACTTAGATAGATTCACACGATGAGACATTGGGAGATATCCTCTCATGGACTCCTCCAAAGAGAATCTCCTCAGAATGATATCGATATATGTGGATTGGGTGAGCTCTAGCACCCTTTTGATCTATTCTTATAGATCTGTATTCCTAATACATATGATGTTTTACCCATATCATTGATGGATAACTTACAAGCTAACCATATTTTAGTTGACTGCAACATCCCGACATCATTCCCAATGAGTAGTATGTCATCAACATAAAGTACTAGGAATGTCACTGCACTCCTACTAACCTTCTTGTATACACAAGGTTCCTCAGGATTTTTGGCAAAATCAAACTCTTTGATAGTGTTGTCAAATCTGAGGTTCCAGCTCATCGATGCATGTTTGAGTCCATAAATGGATATCTGAAATTTGCATACTTTATGCTTACTTCCTACTGATGTGAATCTTTCAGGTTGAGACATATAAATCTCTTCCTTAATATCCCCATTAAGTAACGTTGTTTTCACATCCATCTGCCATATTTCATAGTCATATCATGCTGCTATGGCAAGCAGTATCCTAATGGATTTGAACATTGAGACTGGAGAAAAGGTTTCCTCATAGTCAACGCTTTGTCTTTGAGTAATCCTTTTGCTACCAGTCTAGCTTTGAAGGTCACCACCTTCCCATTCGCTCCAAGTTTCCTTTTGTAAATCCATTTGCATCCTATGGGAATAATTCTCTCAGGTGGATTCATTAAGGACCATACTTGGTTCGAATACATGGAGTCCATCTCGGAATGCATGGCTTCAAGCCATCTAGATGAATCGGCATTAGACAAGGCTTCTTTGAAATTTCTTGGATCACATCCAGGAATGGGCTCACCTTGGCCCTCTTCAAGAAGCAGGCTCAACCTATTAGGCGGCCATGAGATCCATTTGGATCTTCTAAGAGCTTGTGTTTCTTTGATTGGCTGTTGGGTGTGGGTTCTGCTATTTGTAAAGTAAGTGGTTCTCGAATCTCATCGAGTTCTATCATCCCGCCTTTTCTATCCAATAGAAACTCCTTCTCTAAGAAGGTGACATTCCTTAAAACAAACATTTTTGTTTCACTAGGATAATAAAAGTAATATCCAATAGAGTTCTTCTGATATTCCACTTAGTGAATCCCATCATAGATCGAACCATATCCATCTCGTCCGATTACAACGTTCTGACACACCATACCACAAGGGCGTGGCAGGCGGAGTCCACTGGGAGAGAATCTCATTTTCTTTAAGGTAGTCTTGAAACTCAGTACTCAAGTATTCTCCACCTCGATCTAATCGTATTGTTTTAATACTTTTTCCTATTTGTTTTTTTTACTTTTTCTCTGAATTCTTGAACTTTTCAAACGCTTCAGACTTGTATTTCATCAAATACAAATACATACCCAAACCTCCAATGGTCATCGGTAAAGGCGATGAAGTACGCTAACACTTAGCAGGCCACACACATCTATTTGGATCAAATTCAACAGATTATGTGCACGTTCCACTTTCCCTAGGAAAGGGGCCTTGGTCATTCTTTCTTTCAGACAGGACTCACATGTCTCTCAGAGAGTTTATGTCTGACGAGTCAAACATATCCTCTCCCACTAGCTTGTGCATCCTTCTTTGGGAAATATGTTCTAGCCTAACGTGCCACAAATGTGCTTGGTTTAGACTATCATTTTCTTTTGGTTGTTGTTGAAATCATATTTACTTGGACATTCACTGATCATTGCCAAAACATTTCTGGCCAAAATAATTTCTTATGTCCAGACTTCTTGCAGTGAAACAAGTATGTTTTGACTTATCGGGCTTTGTCAAATTCTACGCCCACCAGCTTCTCAATAGACCTAATCATACTTACACCATGCTCATTGACAAGAGCCCCATCTTACATGCGTGTAGTCATGTTTTCTTTGAAAGTGGTGTGCTTTATTATGCGAGTTTCATGCACTATGCAACTCTTGCATGTGTATTTGAATGTCAACAACATTCAACATTTCTTCAAACTGTCTCTACAGTTCGTTTGACATAGAAGAGAGCATATTACACTTCAGCTTGCATACTATCGTCCTACCATCTTGCATGCTTTGTTAGTTCAGCAAGATTGACATTAGTGTGTATGCTATTCTCTCCAATTTAGAACAATTTTCCCAACCAATCTTGAAAATTAGTGTTCGGTTAGCTTGTTTTAATAACATATATAAATTACGTGACGAAATCATAAATATACTGATACGGAAACAGAATAAACCTTGCCGACTATTTTAAAAATTTTTAAGACGTAAAATATGGACTTTTGTTTTTACGAATTGCCTCCAACTATTTTCACATTTTCACCACCCTCTGATGAAAACGGGAAATCCAATTTCCTTCGTGAGTACGTAAGGCCCCGGGATCAGCCAATCATAACTTTCAAAAGGTAGAGCTCAGTTGCAACTCCTTGCAACCCTTATGTAATTTTGCCTCACGTTTGAGGAGGGTCCAATAATATGATCCTCATTCTCTTCATGTGTCGAGCTCGGCCCATCAATTTTGAACCTTAATGGACGGTCGCCATGAGATCCACCAATAATATGAGCCAAAGTCAAGGGTTTCCACGTAGTTCACATCAAATATGTCAGTGGAAGTCACAGTTTTCCGGCGTCCAGGCCTCCCCAATAATATGAGCCAGACACTGACCGCGGGTAGCGTTCATCATGCAACCACCGTTGATGGAAGGCAAGGAATTATTAAACTTTCTTTTAAATATCATTTTAATGGGCTTGATTTAAATTTTGGATCTCATCTAAAATGAGAGCTTTTAATTTAAAAAATTTGTCTCATCATTCATTTTAAAACTCGTGTCATGATTGTTTGTATGATTGCCGGATTCATGCAACTCTTGTTATTAAATTAATAAAACGCACATACTGATTATTTATAATATATCACATACATCATAAATAATAAAGAATGATCGATAACCGAGAGCTTATTGATCCGTACGAGCCACATGCAGATCCATGTCCATAACTTAGGTAAATGCAGGGATGCAAATGCAATATTACATAAGCTTTCAATATTTTACATGTCTTCGATCTACAAAACTCTTTGCGAGGATCGGGCCCACCGTCTTCAAATCTTGATCTCCCACTAATTCAAATATTTACATTAAATATCCATGGCACATTGGGATACAAATTTAGGGGGTGGGAACGGACCATAAACCATGTCCAGTTTTAATTATCAAATAATCAAAAAATTACAACACGTAAAATATCCTAACATATACCAAGCACATTGGTCATGGCTCTCGATCTTCCTTTTAACATATAATATCATATATTAAATAAATCCGATAATATCACATATTATCAATAAATCGTGTATCTCATAAATTATCACTAACTGCCATAATTATCAAATTAAAAGTTCAAATAATAAAATTTCTTGTAAAACATCTTTTACCATAAATAATTAAAATCATATTTCAATTATTTATTTTGTAAGAAATTTATTTTATCAAAATTGTTGTTGGGGTAAAATCGTCCGTATTTTCACAAAATATCAATTTAACCAATAAATTTAAAAAATAAAAAATCGCCCCTGGGCCCGAAAAATTCTAGCCCACGATCCAATGCGGTGCCCGAGACATTCCTGGGCACCCGCTTGTGCTGTCCGCCCACTGACTGATCCGATCGAGCGCTGGCAGGCTCCTTGTGCGCTGGCCGCGCCACAGGCGCGCAGGTTGCGCGCACGCCGTGCACGCGCGTTGTGCGTCTGCCAGGCGGTGCAGTGCAGTGCCGTGCGCGTGTTACGTGCAGGCCACAGCGCTCGCCGCGCGGCCGCTGCGCGCGCGTATGCCCGGAACAGTTCCAGGCAGACCCAAATTTTTTTATTTTATTTTTTTCAAAATCTGATTTTTTAAAAAAAAATTGTAGGGGCATTTTCATAAAAATTCTTACGCGGTTAGAAATAATAAACTCAACACAATTTAATTTAAAACACACGATTGAGAATAACCGGCTCTGATACCACTGTTGGGACATCGTATTCTCGCACCCAAGCCGCATCAGAAGTTTAAAATTTTTGTTTTGGACGTCATGTGTTTAAAAACATTCATAGGGTGTTCTAAGAATTATATCTTTGTGTTCTTAACGCTTAAACTCCAAACTATTACGATTTTTAGGCGGAGATAATCCTTCTTGTAAATCCCTAAGTGCGGTTCTCTTCTTCGATCATCTAATCTTATCCACGATCGAAGAATATCTTGCTCACTTGGATTGCACTAGAAAACTTAAGCGATTTATGCGTTGAGACTGTGGCCTCCGAATTTCTAAAATCCGGAGACGAAGCGGAGCGGCGGTGGAAGAAGGGAGTTGGCCGAAACCTTTCCAATCAAAATGTAAAGTGGCCGTAAGTTTTTCTCCCAAAAAAGATGAAGTGGCCGAGAGAGCTTTTTCATTAGAATCTCAATTTATTGTTAATCAATTATTAAGAAAATTAATGAAGTCAATAATCCCAAAATTATATTACTTGATTTTGTTTCCAATTCAATTCCCTTTTCGCCGTGAGATTACCTTTCAATTGGGAAAGAATTCTTGTGAATTTTATGGAAAAAAAAAATATCTCTTGAATTATGCCCTCTTATAGTGTAATTATAGAATGAGATTTCTAATCTAATTAGGAATTCTTATCTCACAAGAACTCTAATAATTTCATTATATTTAAACTCCCATATTATTAATATATAATGTATTTATTAACCTTTAATAATACATTATATAATAATATCATATATGCATATTTTATATCACCATATAAAATATATATATGTATATGTATATCGAATTAAATAACCATTATTTAATTTATAAACTAACTTCATGGTTAATTTAATTTCAGACTCCTCTAGAATATTTATGAGAATTTATACATGTTAGTAGTCACTGCTACTAGCACAACCATTTAATTAGTAGATTCAAAATTCACTAAATAAATGATTCCGAACTCATTATATCCCCAATCGACAATCCGAGAGCGCCGATGTATCAAGGATACAAGTTTTGTTCATATAATGAAAAGCGAAAATTTCGAAAATCAAAATTTTCATTTACCATGTTGGGCAGCTGCCAGTTTTGGTAAACTCCTTCACAAAACAGACAGTTCCATTCTCTTTCCTTATTTAGCAATCATGCTAATTTCCATTTCTTCCATCCTATGAAATCAACTCATAAACTCTTTTACAAGCCTCCTGTTTGATCTCCATCAAACTATAGTCGCCAAATTCCAACTCCTTGAAATTTGACTATCTCAACGGGAACACAGAATCCGATACTTGCGTGACCCTCAATGGTTCAGGGATACAACAATTATTCTTATTCGGATTTACCCTAGTTAACCCCATTCTTTTCATCAACTCCTTGATCAAGAATGTCAGAACTCATTTCTGATTGCACCCATTGAATCATGGTAAGAGCGTCTAGAAGGATCGCCCCATGATACCCTAGGTATCAATGATAGTACCTGCATGAACCAGACGATTATGATTAACGTATAGTACAGTCCCTTCATCTCGTATATCCCAATCGAATCAGCAACCATTGGTTCATCGAGTGTTGCATAATAATTCGATAACTATGTGATACATATAATAGTGGTATCAAAATTTTATGATCAGTGAAAATCTTACACTTCTCCCTGTATAAGTAATGTCTCAAGATCTTTAATGCAAATACTACTGCTTTAAACTCGAGGTCATGCGTCGAGTAATTTTTCTCATGAACCTTCAACTGTCTAGATGCATATGCTATCACTAGGTCATTCTGCATCAGGACTGCGCCTAAACCAAGCTTCAAAGAGTCTGTATAGAGAACATACTCTCTTTTCCCTGATGGAATCGCTTAGAAATGAGTCTGATGTCAAAGCTTGCTTCAGCTTCTCTAAACTCTCCTGGCAGTTAGATCCCAAAAAAACTTCGCATTTTTTTTTGTCAAGGAGGTCAGAGGTACCACAATAGAAGAGAAAATCTGAATAAGCTTCCGGTAGTAGGCAGCTAGTCCCAAGAAACTGCGGATCTCGGTTACGCTCTTTGGTACTGGTCATTCTATAACTTCCTCGACCTTGCTAGGATCGACCTCAACTCCATATTTAGAAATAATGTGGCCTAAGAATGTCACTCTCTCAAGCCAAAACTTGCAGTTGCATAACTTAGCGATTAGCTTTCTATCTTGTAATATATTCTTAAGTGCCGTCTATGCTCTTCTCTGCTCCTCGAGTAAATCATGATATGATCTATAAAGACTATGATAAAATGATCTAGATATGGTTGAAATACTCGATCCATGAGATCTATGAAAATCGTTGGCGCATTGGTCAACATGAATGGCATCACCATAAACTTGTAGTGCCCATATCGAATCCTGAAAGCCGTCTTATGAAATTTGCCTCCTTCACCTTCACCTGATGTGTAAGGTCCAAAATTAAGACGACGTAATCCAACTACATGCATATGTAGGGAAAATGAATAAATAGCAAATTAAATTGTTTTAATTGCTTAAATTGATTATGTTCATATTTTTATATGATTTTACATAATTTGTTTATTTAAATGCATTAAAATTTATTTTTAAAAGGTCATTCGAGTTGCGATCGAAGAACAGAGACCAATGACCGAAAATGAAAAAAAATTTTACTATATAATTTTTCTTAATTATTTATATTAAGGTTGATACTCTTTATTATTTTTGAAAATAAGGAGTTTTGAGGTGTTTTGATACGCCGGGATGTAATTTTTACCGTTATTCGATTTTCAACGAAAATATGAACGTTTTGACAATCCGGATAATAATTTCACGAACTTTCCTAAATGAAATAATTTTTAAATGCACAATTGGGCTTATTGGGCTAGTATAGTTTAATAATGGGCTCAATCTTGCACACTAATTTTCCTAACAAAAATAAAAGCCCAAACCCTAAACTTTATTTATAATTATTCACGCCCCTTACCCTAATTCATTCACAAGACTCCTAAACACCCTAAAACACAAGGGACACACAAAAAAACAAGAGGAAAAACTCGAAAAAAATTCCAAGGAAATTCGCCTAAGGTTGCTCGTCGTCATTATTCGCAATCGTCAACGTTTAGTCATGCGTTAAATACGCAAAGGCACACCATATTCTTTCATTTACTCATCATCACACCATAATATGTATTAAATATGAAATTGCATGAAAAACTAGATACACTTTTATTTATTTTCGTTTTTGTTCAAAGCATGAATTTTTGAAGCATGTTTTTGATCCAAAAGTTGATGCCTTTGATGCTAAATCTACAGAGGGAATATTTCTTGGATATTTTTCAGTTAGTAAAGCTTATAGAGTTTTTAATAAAAGCACTTTAAATGTTGAACAATCAATACATGTTGTATTTGATGAATCTGTGCTAATTAATAAGTCAACTGGTCCAGTCGAGCTAGCTGATCGATATACAGATATCAGTTTGGAGGATAATACTGAAGAAGAGAATCATTTCAATCGAAACATCCTTCAAAAACCTGAACTAGAAGTTCTAGATCAATCAGTTGAACAAGAAGCTGTTCCTGATAATCAGTTGCTGGAGCACATTGATGATATTCAATTACCCACTGATACAGCTCCAACTGAAACTGAAGAAAACATTTAGTTACCAACTGAAGCAATTGCTGGTACGGATGCAGCAAATATCAATTACAGATGGAAGATATCACATCATCCAGAATTGGTGATTGGTAATCCATCTGATCCAGTAAGAACTCAAAACCAAATGCTTAACTTATATATTCATTCTGATTTTGTTTCACAACTGGAACCAAATAAAACTGATGAAGCTCTTGCTGATCCTAATTGGATAAATGCAATGCAAGTGGAGCAAAATCAGTTTACCCATAACAATGTATAGAACTTAGTTCCAAGACCAGTTTGTAAAACTATTATAGGTACAAAATGGGTGTTCAGAAACACACTGAACAAAAATGATTCAGTTGCATGCAACAAAGCAAGACTTGTGGCACAAGGATACAGTCAAGAGGAAGGAATTGACAACGATGAAATGTATGCACCCGTTTCAAGACTGGAAGCAATCAGAATGTTCCTTGCCTATGCATCATTCAAGAACTTTAAAGTTTTCCAGATGGACGTGAAGAGTGCCTTCCTGAATGGTCAGTTACAGGAAGAAGTTTATGTTGAACAACCTCCATGTTTTATCAATCACTCTTTTCCTGATCATGTCTATCATTTGAACAAAGCTTTATATGGCCTTAAACAAGCTTCAAGAGCTTGGTTTGAGACACTTTCAAAATTTCTAACTGATCATGATTTTACTGTTGGATCAGTTGATAAGACTTTGTTCAAATTTTCTAAGAATGATCACATTTTACTTGTGCAAATTTATGTTGATGATATCATATTTGCGTCAACTAACGCCAAATTATGTGAGAAGTTTGCTAAGTTAATGCATGACAAATTTGAGATGATTATGATGGGTGAACTGACATTTTTCCTCGGTCTGCAAGTAAAGCAACTGGAAACTTGTATTTATATCAGTTAGACCAAGTATACGAAGGAATTGCTCAAGAAATTTGGCATGGAAACATGTTCAGCTGCAAATACTCCTATGAGTTCATCAATCAAACTAGACAATGATCAACAGAGAATATTCATTGATACGACACTCTACATAGGTTTAATAGGTTTATTATTGTACCCAACTGCTAGTCGTCCTGATATTGTATTTGCAGTGTGTATGTGTGACAGATTTCAAGCAAATCCTAAACAATCGCATTTTTCAGCTGCCAAACGTATTTTAAAATATCTTAAAGGCACACAAAATGTGGAATTATGGTATGCTAAAGACTCTTCTTTGAATTTAGTTGGATATTCAGATGCAGATTATGCAGGATGTAAGGTAGATCGTGAAAGCACCGGTGGATCATGTAAATTTATAGGAGACAAACTGATCTCATGGTTCAGTAAGAAACAAACATCCATAGCTACTTTCACAACTGAAGCATAATATCTTGCTTCTGGAAGCTGTTGTGCCCAACTGTTCTGGATTAAGCAACAACTGAAATATTATGGAGTCGATGAAAAAGAATCTCCCATATTTTGTGACAATACGAGCACAATTACGATCACATATAATCCAGTTCTTCACTTAAGGACCAAGCACATTGATGTTAGGCATCACTTCATCAGAGATAATGCTCTGAAGAAAGCAATCAGATTGGAATATTTTCCAACTGAACAACAAGCTGCTGACATCTTCAACAAACCATTACCAGAGACTAAATTTTCTCGCTTTCGAAATATACTTGGTTTAATTGATTTAACTTGATTACATCATTTTTGCTGTCATTTTTATCAGTTAAAATTGTTTAAGTTAGTCTTTATCAAGTGGTAACTGCTCAGTTAGTCAGTTGTCAGTTGAATAACATTTAAATCAGTTATTATCTGTTAGTGTTATTCATTTGACATCAGTTTGCTTGCAAAAAAATAAAACAACGAAAAACTAAATAAGCCTTTATTTATAAAATGTGGTGCGTACATTGGTAATTTTTTTTTTCACCTCAGACCTCCACGAGGATAACCAAGTGGTTAATCCCCCAGCGTAAGTCTTTAGGAAGCCGTCTGAAATAGAAATATTTTTCAGAGTCCTCCTCTCCTTTTTAAGCATCAGAAGGTAGACACCTTCATTAGTAAAGATGTCCACCTCATCAGTAACGCGAAGGCGCCACCGATACTTCCTCATTGTTGCTACCCGTTTGGGTGTAGCAATTGATCCTCCCTGCTGGAAGGATTGGAAGTCTTGAAGCTTTAGCCTGAAACGCATAATCTTCTCATAAACTTCGTCTCCATTACTTGCTTCCGTGCTTCTACAGCTGACAGCATAAACGTATCAGCCATGTCTGGACTTTTTGAACCACTTGCGTCTACCATTATTGTTTGAGACTGATATCTACTTGCTGATAAATTATGATTAACCATGATATTCTTATTTATAGTCATGGCTCAAGGCATCTGAAGATACGCGATCATTACACTGGACGATTCATCTTCTAAGCATAAGATTTTTTTCTTTAAATACACGTCATTTTAACCGTCGTTTATATTTTCAAAATTTAAAATATCCATTAATTAAGGTGGAATATCTAATTCAATCAGTTAACTAAGAAGACTTGCTGTCATTCTGAATTTCCAGCAAGCATGGGGCTGGTTTGAATGGACCAACATGGTCCTAATGCATCCTACTACATGTATATAAGCCGCCTTGGGAGCCTGGAGTCGATCCAATACCTGAAACTCACAAAACAAAAGAAACCGTGAAGCTTGCCAAGGAATTCGAAAATTCTGCATGTGTGGTTTGACATGTATCTCGGTTTTTGCTTGAATAAACATGATCATGTACTGAAAAATAAATGATAGTATGACTTGATTGAGGATTGAAAGAAATCTAGACATGCCTGGTTTCGTTTCGAAAGAAAACGAACGAAACAACGACGACGCGGCACGGAAGAGGTGGAGCGCTTCTCTTTTCTACCTTACCTTGCTCTCGATTTTTCTCTCTTCTTTTTGGCTAGGTACCTCACGATTTTTCTACTGAAAATGAGTGTGAATTCACTCTGAATTTTCGAAAAGGAGAGGGGGGGAAAAATGGTTATGAGGGGTGAGGAGAAGGGTGCACAATATAAGGAAGAATCAAGACCAAGTCCACTCCCCTTTGAATTTAAAATTTTGAATTGATATCAAATGAGTTGGTGGATGCTTCTAGGAGGTAGTGGCCGAAAAATGCATGATAAAATAAAGGGAAATGTTGATTATCTAGTCAACTAATAATCCTTTAAAGCCTTACTAATCCTTTAAATAATTTAGTGAGCTAACCCCTTAATTTAATAACTTAAATGAGTTCATTTCTTAATCACCTCAAATAATTAAATTAAATCCTCAAACCTCCCTTTCTAACTTAAATGAACTTGGTTGCTAGCTAAATTAACTTCTGGAAATATTTCTCGAATCTTAAATTCTACCTCAAAACTCCAACTCCGGTCCGGCCTCACTGAAATAACTGAAATGCTAAAGATCAAACTACTGAACTGAAATAATAAAATAATTAACTTCAAACAAATGCATTTAAAATAATCATGCAATGAAGTCAATTAAATTTAAAAATCTAGTATTATGCATGGCTTATACGTCTACTGATATACGGGTTCTACAATCCTTCCCCCCTTAAATAAATTTCGTCCTCGAAATTAGAACTCACCGAATAACTCAGGGTATCGACTTCTCATCTCCGGCTCAGACTCCCACGTAGCTTCCTCCTCTGAATGGTTGAGCCATTTGACTTTGACTCGCTTAACCAACTTGTTCCGAAGTTTCTTCTCCTCTCTGTCTAGGATCTGCACGGGTCTCTCCTCATAAGATAAGTTCGGAGTAAGCTGCAACGGCTCGAAATTCAGCACATGCGAAGGATTTGCCATATACTTCCTCAGCATGGAGACATGAAAGACATTGTGTACTCCGGCCAGATTCGGCGGGAGAGCCACACGATAAGCAAGCGTCCCAACTCTGTCAAGGATCTCAAACGGTCCAATGAATCTCGGACTGAGCTTCCCTTTCTTGCCAAATCTCATGACACCCTTCATAGGTGCCACTTTCACGAAGACATGATCGCCCACTGCAAACTCTAACTCTCTCCTCCGCTGATCGGCATAACTCTTCTGTCGACTCTGAGCAGTCCTCATTTTATCACGGATCTTGACTACTACATCTGCTGCCTACTGAACAATCTCTGGACCCAACTCTGCTCTCTCTCCTACTTCATCCCAATGAACAGGAGATCTACACTTGCGGCCATACAGCGCCTCATACGGAGCCATACCTATGGACGACTGGAAACTGTTGTTATAGGTGAACTCTACCAATGGTAAGTTCGACTCCCAACTCCCAGAGAAATCAATGACGCAAGCACGGAGAAGATCCTCTAAGATCTGAATAACTTGCTCCGACTGTCCATCTGTCTGCGTATGGAAAGCTGTGCTAAACAGCAACTTCGCACCCATAGTCGAATGCAAACTCTTCCAAAACGAGGAAGTGAATCTGGGATCTCTGTCGGATACGATAGAAACTGGAATACCATGGAGTCGGACTATCTCTCGGATATACAGCTCTGCATACTGAACATTGGTGAAAGTCGTCTTAATAGGCAAGAAGTGCGCTGATTTGGTAAGACGATCTACAATAACCCAGATAGCATTCGATCCTCTGGCTGACCTCGGCAATCCGGTCACAAAGTCCATGGTAATGTTCTCCCACTTCCACTCGGGAATAGGAAGAGGCTTGAGCAAACCTGCTGGTCTCTGATGCTCGGCTTTCACTAACTGGCAAGTCAGGCACTCGGATACAAAACGCCTGATGTCCTTCTTCATCCCTGGCCACCAATACAATAGCTGCAGATCTTTGTACATCTTCGTACTCCCAGGGTGAATGGAGTACGGGGACGTATGGGCCTCTGATAAGATATCTGCTCGGATAGAATCACTGCTAGGAAGCCATATCCTATCTCGGTATCTCACAATACCGTCGCTGACTGAATACAAAACACTGCCCTTGGCTTCATCTCTCTTCTTCCACTGTGCCAACTGCTCATCTGCGGTCTGACCACTGCGAATACGGTCAAAAAGAGAGGACTGGATAGTCAAGGTAGATAAACGAGGAACTCTACCTCGAGGATAAGTCTCAAGATCAAACCTCTGCATCTCAATCTGAAGAGGTTTCTGCATCGTCAAATGAGCCATCACTGCGACTTTCCTGCTCAAAGCATCCGCAACTACATTAGCTTTACCCGGGTGGTAGCTAATGTCACAATCGTAGTCTTTCACAAGCTCCAACCAACGCCTCTGACGCATGTTCAGCTCCTTCTGCGTAAAGAAATACTTGAGGCTCTTATGGTCGGTAAAGATCTGACACTTCTCTCCATACAGATAGTGCCTCCAAATCTTCAAAGCAAAAACTACGGCAGCCAACTCTAGATCATGGGTGGGGTAGTTCTTCTCGTGGATTTTCAGCTGTCGAGAAGCATACGCTATCACTCTCCCATGCTGCATCAAAACTGCACCTAAACCAAGCTTCGAAGCATCGGTATAAAGGACAAACTCGCCGGATCCTGACGGTACAGCCAAAACGGGTGCTGAGATAAGAGCTTGCTTCAAAGTATCGAAGCTCTTCTGACACTCCTCGCTCCACACAAACTTCACATTTTTCTTGGTCAGTGCTGTGAGTGGAACGGCAATGGATGAGAATCCCTGAATGAATTTTCTGTAATATTCTGCTAGTCCAAGGAAACTGCGGATCTCTAATGCATTCTGAGGCACAACCCAATCTCTGACTGCTGCAACTTTGGCGGGGTCTACCTCAATATCACTGCTAGAAACATTGTGGCCCAAGAACGCCACCTTCTCTAACAAGAATTCGCACTTACTGAACTTTGCGAATAGTTTATGTTTCTGCAATGTCTGCAACACTGTGGTCAGATGCCTGCTGTGCTCCTCCCGACTCTTGGAGTAGACGAGAATGTCATCTATGAACGCTATCACAAACTGGTCGAGGTACGCCTGAAATACGCGATTCATTAGATCCATGAAGATCGCTGGCGCATTTGTCAAACCGAACGGCATCACAAGGAACTCGTAGTGGCCATAACGAGTCCTGAAAGCTGTCTTCGAAACATCAGCATCTCTCACCCTCAACTGGTGATAACCGGAACGCAGATCTATCTTGGAGAAAATCGAAGCTCCCTGCAACTGGTCAAACAGATCCTCAATCCTCGGCAGTGGGTATTTATTCTTCACTGTAACCCTGCTCAACTCCCGGTAGTCAATGCAAAGCCTCATCGAGCCATCCTTCTTTTTCACGAATAAGACTGGCGCGCCCCATGGAGAAAAGCTCGGGCGAATGAACTCCTTGTCGAGAAGTTCCTGGATCTGCTTCTTAAGCTCGGCCATCTCTGTCGGTGCTAGACGGTACGGCGCTTTGGATATCGGAGTCGTACCTGGCATAAGCTCAATGGAAAACTCCACTTCTCTCTCTGGTGGCATACCAGAGACGTCTTCGGGAAAAATTTCTAAGAAATCTCTGACAATCGGAACATCTGAAGCTGACTGGCTGGGTTCCTCGGGGACAGATAAAAAGGTCGCTAGAAATGCCCGACACCCTCTATGCATGAGCTTCCTAGCCTGAACATAAGGAATAATGCGCGGTAAAGGAAAGTACCTGTCCGGCTCAAATAAGAACTGCTCCATTCCAGGCGGTCGGACAAGAACGGATCTCCGCTGGAAGACTATCAACACTCTGTTCCTCAATAGCCAATCCATCCCTAGGATGATGTCAAATTCCGGCATCGGTAGCACAATCAGATCCGCATAAACAAGATTACCGTGCAGCTCAAGGTCTATATCTCGGATAACATTGGTGGCTGCCATCTCCTCGCCTGACGGCAACACTACTGAAAAGGCTGTATCTAGCCCAATGGTCTGGATCTTGAGAAAGTTTGCAAAGATCTCCGAAATAAACGATTGAGTGGTCCCTGAATCTATCAAAGCCTTGGTAGCGGAACCAGATATAAAAATTCTCCCTGAAAAAGCGGAGCTCTAAGTTGAATCCCACTACAAGATCTAAACTTATAGACATGCAAAGGTCTAGGTTCCTCTAGCTTAATTTTCCCGAAATAAATCTGAGTAGAGCATGCAATCCTATAACAGTTCTAAGTTCAAAAATCTAAATCCCGATTCCCAAAACGCTGAAATTCAAAGAATAACTTAAAGTTTAAAGGTACCTGTCAACAACATAGTCTCCGGGTTGGTTTCCGCGGCATGGAGAGCAAAAACTCTGCCTTGGGTAGGCAGATTCCTCTGAGGACACTGCAGCAACATGTGGTCTGGACTGCCACACTTAAAACACTTTCCTGAGCCAGCCATACATGCTCCAGGATGGCGACGTGAGCACCTGGGACAGACTGGGTGCTCCTGAGTCCTCGGGGCTGGGCGTCCCCGCTGCTGCTGCTGCTGCTGCTGGCCTCGGTTCCTGGGCGGTCCATCAAAAGGCCTCTTATTCTGCTGCTGATGCTGATGAGTAGGAGGGCGGTGCGGTGCCTGGACTGGGCGCTTGCCCTGGCGATCCCTCTCGATATCCCGCAGATCCTGCTCTGCGGCTAAGGCCTTGGAGACGGCAACCTCATAAGTAGCAGGGTCAGATACCCTAACATCCCGGCGCAAGTTCGGCCGTAAACCCACCAGGAAGTGCATCAGCTTGGCTCTGGCATCATTCGCTATCAGGGGCACAAAGTGACAGCCCCTCTCGAACTTACGGATAAACTACGTAACCAACATATCCCCCTGTCTCAGACTCATGAACTCGGTGGTCAGCCTGGTGCGAACCTCCTCAGCAAAATACTTTGAGTAGAAAACCTCCGTAAAGCGGGTCCAAGAAAGTGTAGCCAATGTCAGGGCTACCGAAGCTCCTTCCCACCATAAGCGGGCGTCTCCAGTGAACAAGTAGGTGGCACATCGGACTCGGTCTGCGTCCCCCAGCTCCATTAAATCGAAGATAACCTCGAGGGATTTGATCCATCCCTCGGCAACCATGGGGTCAGATGCCCCAGAGAATTCCTTCGGGCGCATCTTCATGAATCGCTCATAAACAGCCTCGGGCCCTGTCGGCCTGGCTGCGGCTGCGGCTACGGCTGCGGCGTTGCCCCCCGCAAACTGTGCGAAGAACTGTGCCATCCCAGCTAACATCTGGGCACTCATGTTCGGTGGGGGCGGTGGAGGAGGTGGTAGGTCTCCCTCTGGTCTACGCTCCTCCCTGTCTTCTCGGCGAGGCTCCTCCTCTCTGTTGCGCTCTAAAATGCATCTAGGGGGCATACTGTTCCAACATAACCCATACGTAACTAACATGCATAATTCCATACTTTATTTTTAAATGAACACTGAAGTACTGAAATTCTGGAAGCATGCTGACAAAATAATTCATGCTTTAACTGAAATACTGAACAAAATGCTGAACTGAAAAACTTACAGACCAAAGGCGTGGCTTCGTGAGCTTCTCGCGGTCAGTAGTAGTGAAACCCTATATAGAACCACCGCTCTGATACCAACTGTGAAGGGGGCCTAAAACTCCTTTCTTGAAAATTTGCGGAAAACTAAAAATTTTCTTTTTAAAAGAACTTAAATGGCCTCATTCATAAAATCACTGGTGAATCAAGTTCAATATTTCAAAATATTGCAGCGGAAGAAAATTAAAGTTTTGCCAACAACAACGATTTAAAAATATCCAACGACTGATAAAATTGTTTGCGGAAAAAAAATTAACAACTGCTGCTCTGAGGTCCTCGGGTGCCACTACTGCCGACCTAAGCTGGCTCACTGGTCCCCGCCCTTGGCCCTGGCCTCATCAGTACCTACAACAATCAAGTCTAGTGAGCCTAAAGACTCAGCATGCATATATCACAGGTAACGAGTAAAAATCTGAATTAAAATATGCATGAGTTAACATATCCTGTCTTGAGGCATACTGAAAATAATCTGTACTGAGCAATTATAATACGTGCATAATTGAACTGGAAATCACTGTAAAAATATTTGCTCCTTGGAGCCTGTACTGAAATATCTGGTAAAATTTTATGTTGAGATTATGTTTTACGCCTGTGGCCACTGCACTAAGCTGAACTGATCGGTAACTGGCTACCGGGGAGGCTGAAACTGAACTGAGCTGGCCGGTCACTGGCGACCGGGTGGTACCATACTGAACTGATCGGTCACTGGCGACCGTATAAAATAACACTCCCACATAGTGAATGAACCACAAGCCATATCGCATAAATCTCAAAAATAATCATTTTATATTTAATGCACGTAAAATAATTAACTGGCGTAATGAAAATTCCTGTAATTTTTACCAACTGGATTGGATTGGATCGTCCCCAGGCTCGCTGCAACCTAACTGTGCCATGAAAAATATGCAATAGCTTAAACATGACCAACTATGCAATTTACGTTCAAAAGATGCGACTATGACGCCTAATGAATTCGCATTTAATCATGACTCCGAGCCAACCTGAACCGACGTATAGTCATGATTAAAATACGCTGAAAAATCATAAAATAATGCTCCTAAAATGATAGGGTCGAAATCTAGGTGAAATGGAGGCCAAAACACGAAACGCTCTTTCGAGAGTCAATTTGGCACATTGCACCGTAAATTCTCGTACGACCTCAAAAATGATCCAAATGACGAACGGTCGAAAACATGACCTTCCTAACTCAATGAGGCACTGTCCAGTCCAAGGCCATGGGCTAAAAGCCAACCAAGATCTCGAACGAGCCTCTGAACTGACACATTAACTTGCTGTAATTTCCAGCAGCTGCGCAACTACAAGACTTGCGTTGGTTTCGAGACTATCGGCCATTAGGGGCATGAACCACCGACCAGAGACTCTTACCAACATCCCAAGGAATGATTTGAACCATGGCTAAGGGCCCTAGGACAGCCAAAATCCGCATCATACCAAAACTCAACCGAAGGGTCCAACCGAGAGCAACGTGCATGCATGTGTAGTGTTTATGCTATGATCGATGTCTCGTGTCATTCCAATGGCCATTTGATTGACCATGGCACGATCTAGACATCTAGGAGCATGATATGAACCGTGGCTAAGGGCCATAGGCCAACCAAGATCCACACCAAGCAAACACAAACCGAAACCAAAAGTTGTCCAACCGAAGTAGCCGAAGGGGTATAGGGGCTGTTGTGATGTTTTTATTAAAACCGATGAACCATGGACCAAGCCACCAAAAGGGCAACTTAGTCACGTCTTAGAATTGCTAGGGAAGTGATCCAACCATGGCTATAGGCCCTTGGGGCAGCCAAGATCAGATCCTTCCTCCATGACAACAAACTGAATTTTTCGAAAAACATTTCTGCACCTATGGGGACTTGCTGTCATTCTGAATTTCCAGCAAGCATGGGGCTGGTTTGAATGGATG
Organism: Primulina tabacum; assembly: GCF_025594145.1. Lineage (NCBI taxonomy): Eukaryota > Viridiplantae > Streptophyta > Magnoliopsida > Lamiales > Gesneriaceae > Primulina > Primulina tabacum. Next base: position 11,016,028 of record NC_134564.1, on the reverse strand, counting down.
AACATGGTCCTAATGCATCCTACTACATGTATATAAGCCGCCTTGGGAGCCTAGAGTCGATCCAATACCTGAAACTCACAAAACAAAAGAAACCGTGAAGCTTGCCAAGGAATTCGAAAATTCTGCATGTGTGGTTTCAAAATGTTTTGACATGTATCTCGGTTTTTGCTTGAATAAACATGATCATGTACTGAAAAATAAATGATAATATGACTTGATTGAGGTTTGAAAGAAATCTAGACATGCCTGGTTTCGTTTCGAAAGAAAACGAACGAAACAACGACGACGCGGCACGGAGGAGGTGGAGCGCTTCTCTTTTCTACCTTACCTTGCTCTCGATTTTTCTCTCTTCTTTTTGGCTAGGTACCTCACGATTTTTCTACTGAAAATGAGTGTGAATTCACTCTGAATTTTCGAAAAGGAGAGGGGGGGGGGGGGAAAAATGGTTATGAGGGGTGAGGAGAAGGGCGCACAATATAAGGAAGAATCAAGACCAAGTCCACTCCCCTTTGAATTTTAAATTTTGAATTGATATCAAATGAGTTGGTGGATGCTTCTAGGAGGTAGTGGCCGAAAAATGCATGATAAAATAAAGGAAAATGTTGATTATCTAGTCAACTAATAATCCTTTAAAAGCCTTACTAATCCTTTAAATAATTTAGTGAGCTAACCCCTTAATTTAATAACTTAAATGAGTTCATTTCTTAATCACCTCAAATAATTAAATTAAATCCTCAAACCTCCCTTTCTAACTTAAATGAACTTGGTTGCTAGCTAAATTAACTTCTGGAAATATTTCTCGACTCTTAAATTCTACCTCAAAACTCCAACTCCGGTCCGGCCTCACTGAAATAACTGAAATGATAAAGATCAAACTACTGAACTGAAATAATAAAATAATTAACTTCAAACAAATGCATTTAAAATAATCATGCAATGAAGTCAATTAAATTTAAAAATCTAGAATTATGCATGGCTTATACGTCTACTGATATACGGGTTCTACAATCTTTCTCAAACTGGAAGCAGCTGGTCTCAAACAGTTTTTGGGTTTATCTTCCCAGGAGACCTACCCCAAAGAAATTCAAGATCTCTATGCGACTAGCTATGTCACTTCTTATGGCACCATCGTCGCTACTGTCAATGGTCAGTTTTTTATCATTGATGAGGAATATTTCTGCAACCTATTTCAGCTGCCTTCTGATGGCTAGCACATATATCGGAGGTAAAGGCATCTGATGTTGAAGAAATACAATCTCTACTCTCTACTGATGGACGGAAAATTAAAGTTTCCGATCCAAAAAAGGAACTCAAGCAAGAGGCTCGGTTACTGGCTGATATTGTAGCCAAAGGGCTATAGCGAAGGCAGGGTCCTTTGCTGCACTCACATTGGAAAAATTTCAGCCTATGACTGCTATCATGACCGATAGGAGAGTGAATTGGAGGAACATCATGTTCAAAATTCTGAGGAATATGTTTCAGTCGTCCAAATAATCTAAGGGATATGCAGAGCAGCTCAGCTATTTGCTGAAAGTAAAAGGGTTGGTGGGTGATGATGCTGAGAAATCATCCAAGCTCAAAGTTTTCAATGCTAAGAATTTCCAACCGCCCAAGCCCAAACTGGACATGTCTCCTGAACAATTTCTGAAGGTGAAGAAGGAGATAGAGACATAGGAGGCTCCCAAATCAGTCCAAAAAACAAAAAAAGACAATCAGGAAGAAGATAACCAAAAGAAAACTGATTGTCAGTGAGTCAGATTCTGAGAAGACTCCTTCACTAAAAATCGTCAAGAAACCCAGGACTCTAAAAACAAAGCCTGCTGCTGCAGTTGGTACCATTCCAACTGAAAGGCTAATTCAGTCAGGAGCCCAACAGCCTATCCAGGATACTCCTCTGAGAATTGTTCCAGCTGAACCATCAACTGAGGTTCAGTTACCTCTTCATGAAGACCAATCAAACAAGAAGAAGATCATTGAATCTGGTGGTCAGAAGAAATCAACTAGAGTCAAGGCTCCTTTCATATCTATTTTTGCCTTCTCTGCTCTACCAGCAGCTAGACCCAAAGGGGTTGTGAATACAGAAAGAATCGACGTAACCTCTTCAAGGATGAGTATTCCTCATGTCTTGACTGATCCTAAAGGAAAGGGCAAGTTGCAAGAAGAGCCCCGACCAACCAATGCAGTCCAAACTCACATTGATCTCATCAGGAAAAAAATCAATGAATTTTCCACGAACAAGCTCAAAATTTTCAAGGAATGGGTCAGATTCAGAACTGAAATGTTTGCCAAGCAACTCCCGAAGAAATCAATTCTGAAGAAATTTGTTGACCTTGAAAAGGTTATTCTGAAGGTGGTCAAAGCTGCTTCAGTTGTACAAGCTTTGGAGCGCGAGAAGTATTTTTTGATCAGATTCGAGCCAAGCAGTTATCAAAGATGGTGGCTCAGTTACACTTGAACTATGATCCTGCCAGCCCAAAAGCTATCAATGACAAATTTGTCTAAAATCAACTGGAAATGGATCTTATCATGCTACAGATGGAAATCAAACACTGGGAACTGGACCACGAAATAACTATTCAAGCAGGTTCCCCAGATCTTTCATCCGAAGAGCCAATTGAGCAGTCAGCTCAACAAGAGCCAACCAAGGACCCAGTAGCAGAATCTTCTCAGCAACAAACTGCTCCTCATACAACTGATACACCACCATCGCCTTCTTCTTCAACTGTTGAACTCCAACTTTATTTTAATTTTGAGTTATCATTGGCAAATCTTGACGAGGTTATCAAATCGGTGACCTCTGATATTCAGCTAGATTCAACCATAACAGTTGAAGGAATTTTTATTACTGAAGAACCAGTCGATTAAACTGTTATTTCAATTGAAGAACCAGCCAATCAGGCTATTTTCGAAATAGTTCAAGAGCCAGTTCAGTCAGCTTCCATGACTGAACAAACAGTTATTAAAGAAACTGAAGAAGCCCAGCTACACTCAGATGAAATTGAACAAGTGTCAGCTGAAGAGCTAGTTGTAGCTTCAGTCGTACAACATACTGAAGAACAAGTTTATGCATCAGCTGCGCAACATAATAACCAACCATAAACTATTTTAGCTGATAATCAAACTGAAGAGCCATCAAATTCTTTTGTTGATCCGAATCCTTCTCCTCCTCAACAACTTCAGCAAGAAGCTTTACATGAAGATGTTCCTGAAATGGTATTGCTTGAGACAGATCAAACTGACAAAGCTTTGGTGATCTTTAATCAAGATGAAAGGGAGCCGATACCAAAGAGTCTTGGAGATACATCTCCTGGAATATCAATGGATACTAAATCCTTATTCGATGAAATCCAATCTGTTCAGAACAACCTACTCAGTATGATGCATGCTATTTCTGAAATCAAGTCAACTCAGCTTGTGCACAACTTAAAGATCAACTCTTCATATGAGTTTACTACAGAAAAATTTCAGCGAATCCAAGAGAATGTGACTTCACTCTTTCTCTAGATGGAAGAAATAAGAAAAGAAGGAAAAAGAGAAGAGAAAGAAGGAAAAGATCAACAAGGACAAGACGACATTGATAAAATTTTGGCAGATTTCTGAAGATTCTTGAAGTTATTTCATTCTTCATTCTTTGTTTAAATCTGTACATTAAAAGAGTTATTTTATCTACACAGAGTCCGAATTATTTTATCTACATAAAGTTCAGTTGAATTTACTAAGTTTTGTCAAACACCCAAAAGGAATAAATTGTTGGAAACTAAGTTTCGGTTGTTTGACAAACTAAATGATTAATGTTCGTGAATGATTCGAAAGTTACTGAACATATACTCTAACTGATAGTTGCTTGAAACCAGATTTTCAAAAGGCAACTTAAACCAGCTAAACTAAACTTTCGAAGACAACTGACTGATCAGTTGAAAATGGATAAGTTGCTATATTGCCTATCAGCTGATCCTTCAGCTGTACACATGAAGAAAAGGACATTCAATCGACAATAATACAAAAGCAGACTATAATAGGTATTGGGAACGCCGCAATTCAGCTGCAGTGTATGAAAGTCAGTAGAATGTTGACATGGCAAACCAACAGATAAAAAGATTCAAATATTAAATTTTACCGTGGAAGAAAAGCTTATTATGTATAGCAGAGAAGAGCAGCCGAGAAACAAGAGATAGATAATACATCAAAATTCTGAACATCTAAACTCGCCTATTCTTTGAAAAATACGCTATTACTCTCCTAAAATAAAATCTCATGCGTATCGCATATATTCGTAGCAATCAAGGCTACACTTTCGAGCTTTCAAGCACATAGTTATCATTGTAAAACTTGATCTTTTAAGATATGAGCTGTGCTAAATTCAGTTATATATTGTGAAGCATTTTGTGAACTAAGAGTTTGAGTTTTGGTGGTGTTAAGTCCAAACTGAAGTCGGTCTGTACAAACCTTTGTATCGATCAAAGTCTTTTAGTAAATATCATATCCTTGTGATAGAAGGTGTGACGTAGGAGTGTTTGAAATCTCCGAACATCCGTAAAATTTCGTGTTATTATCAAATACCAATGTTATTGGAACGAAATAGATTTTTAAAATAAAACAGATGAATCCGGTAACATTGTCTAAAACAAGGCTCGATTGATAGCTCAAGGGTATATGCAGGTTGAGGGGGTGGATTTTGATGAAACCTTCGCGACTGTAGCCCGTATTGAGTCAGTTCCACTGTTGCTTGCCATAGCATGCTATATGAACATCAAATTGTATCAAATGGATGTTAAGAGTGCATTCTAAATGAAATTTTAAATGAGGAAGCATATGTAAGTCAACCAAATGGAATTGAAGATCCACATCATATGTAAGGTCTAGGAAATTCGAACTACGTAACCTGACTGCATGCAATCTAGAGTCTGAAAAAAATATGTGTTTAATTAATTTAATGCATTAAATACATTATTATTGCATGGTTATATGTTTTGTTTCACGGTTTATTAATGTTTCATGGATTAGGGCTTCTAGTAGTTCGCACTCGAATGAGGAACGAAGATCGAAGACAGTAAAGAAAAAATATTTTTATCAAATAATTCTTCTTAATTATTTAATATATGGTGTAATTAAAGGCAATTTTCGAAAATGGGCCTTGGTAGGGTATTTTTACTCGTCGGGTCATATTTTGAACCGGTATGCAAAATTTCACAAGTCAGGGGACTTTTTGCGGGTTCGGAAAATATTTTCAAAAACGTACCTAAACGAAATATTTTTCAGGAGTGTTTTTGGGCTTAATGGGATTATTTAATGTATAATGGACACAAAATTTTACTTAACCTCATTATTTTTAATTTAGGGACCATGAACACTAAATATTATATTAAACCTACCATCAAAAACCCTAAACCTAGCTCTAAACATTTCGGCCGCCCCTCTCATATTTCAGCAGTAGCATTTTGAAAATTCCACCCTTCTTCTTCAAAATTCTTCAAATTTTTCAAAGAACTTATTCCCTGTCTCTCAAATGCAAGTTTTACGCAAATATCTCAAAGGTTTCGAGCGTATATACGCAAAGGCACACCTATATCTTGTTTTTCTCATCATTCACATCGATATATGTTGGTTTGTATGTCTTTTTCATGATAAATCTTAGACGTATCATGTTGTCTAGGTTTTGTACGATTTTGACACGAAATATGCATACTCCTTTACATGTAACTCACGTTCTTGATTTGTTTGTGTAAGGGGCTGCTGAACCATCGGTTTTAAGGGCTGTACATATCGAGGTCTGAGGCGTCAAGGTGCTGGAGCAGGATAGGGGTCGAGCTATAGGGAGAGCCGATCGGATCATTTGGGTGCAAGTGATGATTGTTTAATCAGGTGAAGGGAAGAGAAGGGCACGGCCATGAAGGACTTAGCTAGGCCGTGGTGCGGACCTTGGTGGGTTTAATCCATGGTATATGGAGGTCCATTGCATGGCTGGTTGCGAGCCGAGGGTAGATCGGAGAAGGTGTGGCTCGATTTCGGGACTCGCGTGTGTTGTTGGTAGAACCATGCACGTCCGCGTGCATGGGGGGCTGTAGATGTGGGTCGATCGGTCCATGAGATGGTCCATGGCTTGGTCTTGGTCCTAGGGTGGTCTTGTTCGGGGCTAGTCTTGTCGAGTTTGGGCTAGGGTCGATTATTTGAAGGATAGGTGAACTATGGTTTGGTGGGTGAAAGTGTAGAATTTTTCCAGCAGCTGTATGGTCATTTTTGAGGGTCTTAGGTGGTCTGAAATAAGGGGTTTAAGGGCTGGTCATGTAGGTTCAATTCATGGTTTAAGTTGAGAAAATTTTGGTTGAGTTTCGGAATGATTCAAGTTAGAACCGGGATCCCATTTCAAGTTTTAAAACGAAACATATAAGTTATTGAATGGGCTCGAGTTTACATCTAGGAAATGATTATAAATATGTTTTAAGGTGTTCGGTTGTCTTCGGGTCGAAATGTTTAGGTCCAGGGGTAAAATGGTCAATTAGGGTTTCCATGGGAAAAATAGTCATTTTGCACGCGGGTCGAGTTAACAGTTCTAGTAGCGCTCTGAACAATAAAATTGCATGTTTTAAATGTATATTTTATCATGAACATTATTTTTTATGAAAATAAGAAAAGGTACGTTGCATTCTTGGTTTTAAGAAAATGTACCTGTACGAATAATTTTTATGAATACGATTACATGTTTTTGAAGGAAGAGAGTTGGTTGTTATTAATACGAACACGAACATGAACACGTAAGGCCAAGGCTCAGTGGTTGGGTAATATTGTCGCTGATGTCCCCACCGCCGGGTACCGTGGTTATACGTAGATGGATCCATCGACTACAGCTGATACGAAAGTCACAACTAATGATCTGAATTCAAATAAAGAAAATAAACATATATATGTTGATATGATGCTATATGTTATGGACATGTTTATGCTTTAAAATGTTATGTTTAAGTTCATTCTTTTATGATCATGAAATGTATTTTGATTACAGTACATTTCACCTGTTCCAAGTTATGTATATGTACTTTCTATCACGGTTCAGGTGTGTTGAGTCTATAGACTTACTAGGTGTGAATGATGCAGGTGAGCATGATGATGGGAAGACTTGAGGCGCCGAAGACTAAGTAGGCAGAGCTGGGAATGCGCATGCTAACCCGAGGACCTTACATTTTACCACACTATATGTTTGAGTCGGGAGTGATACATTATGTTTTATACTTTTTAAATTTTTTTCTATGTTGATGGTTTGGCCGGGTTTTGACTTTTACAAATTAGTTCTTTTAAAGAAATAGTTTAGGAATTTTACAAGGTTAAATTATTTAATTGCAACATTTTGATTCAGTAGCTGAATGATTCTTTTTTTATGAACGTAGTTGAGCTATTTTCGAAAATAGATTAAAATAAATTTGTAGTACTATTTTAGTAGCACAAGTCATCACATCATATGGACCATGTCTACAAGCTGAATAAGGCTCTCTATGGACTGAAACAGGCTCCTCGAGCATGGTATGGTAGGTTAGCTGATTATTTGATCAACTTGGGATTTAAACGAGGTGAGGTTGATAAAACCCTCTTTATTTAAAAATTGAAGCATGATATTTTGATTTTTCAAGTCTATGTAGATGATATTATCTTTGGCGCTTCATCACAAAACTTGTTGATAACTTTGTTGAGTGCATGTCATCACAATTTGAAATAAGCATGGCAGAGGAATTGAATTTCTTCCTTGGATTGCAAGTTAAACAACTGCATGATGGTATAATTCTGTGTCAATCCAAGTATGCTAGAACCTCATTAAAAAGTTCTAAAATGATAGTTCTAAGCATATGAAAACTCCCATAGGTCAAGTGAAAAATTGTTTAAATATGATGTTGTCGACGGTGTTGACTACACCATGTACCGCAACATCATCGGTAGTCTTCTATACTTAACTATTGCACACCACAATATTATGTTTTGTGTCTGTTTGTATGCTAGGTACCAAGTAAATCCAAAAATATCACACATAAAGATGTGAAACGCATTCTTAGATACATTGCAGGTACACTAGAGTTAGGGTTGCACACAAGAGACAAACACAAATCTGGTAGGTTTTTCTGATGCTGACTGGGTCGGAGACGTAGATGATAGAAAGAGCACATTGGGTGGTTGTTTATACCTAGGGAATAACCTTGTGTATTGGTACAGTAAGAAGCAAAGTTGTGTGTTCCTATCCACCATTGAGTCTGATTATATAGTAGCTTCTAGTTGCTGCTCACAGCTTGTTTGAATAAATCAAGTGATTGAGGATTATGATTTTCACCATGACATCATGACTGTATATAACTCCATTGTTATAGACAATTCTAAAAATCATGTTCAACACTCTCGAACAAAATACATAGACATAAGACATAACTTTATTCGAGATTTGGTTGAAAAATGCTTAATTCGGATGGAATTTTTTAGGACTGAAAACCAGTTAGCTGATATATTCACAAAATATTTGACTTTGATAGATTTTCCAATCTTCGGAAGTCTCTCAGCATGTGCGTAAAATAATCACACACACATTTTAACATCGGTGTTGCCAACACCGTTGACAACACCATTCATGCATATTTATTTTTAGGATGCTAGGCATACTACATAACCATAATCATCCTATTTAAGTGCGTAATGTGTACAAGATTTAACAATCTCCTAATGTGAACCTGACATAGATCAATCTTCCAATCAAGTTTTGCAGGTGTTTGATGCTAAATCTCAATCATCAAATAATTGAGGAATTTTAAAATCATATTGATCATGTCCATTGTGAAAATGGTTACTTGAAAAACTTGAGCAGTTTGGCGAAAAACAGAACAGATGAAGAAAAGAAAAATAAACAAATTATAAGAAAATGGAAAAATGTACCTAGAGGAGTCCTTTGAATACCGTTCTTCTAGTGGCAGAGCTACCACTTCTAAGTGAAAATAGAGATGGAAAAAGCTACCTAGTGGAGTTCTTTGAAGATCATTCTTCTAATATGGGAGCTACCATATCTAAACAAAATTTTTTCATCATATTGGAGGCATATTGAGGACATGCATATTTATTTTTGTTTCGTGAATTCATTATGAACAGTGACATATCAGTATCTGACCTATGACAGTTGATAAAAACCTAGATTATCCAAATTTTGAGTTTAAGTGACTACTTATATCAGTGAGTTATAATCGACGTGGGTTTTCATTGGATAATCTTCTGGAATAGGTGTAACACGAGGTTGAATCAATTTTACTATTGGATGAGGGTGTGATGTGTAAACTATAAATCAAGTTTGCAAATTGTTACCGTTACTGTGCGGATTATTCGGAACTGAACGATTGAATCAGTGTAATTCCTTTTTTTATCGTTAGTGTAAGAGTATATATATTATGTTGCCGTTGAACCACTAATAATTACTCTTGATTGTTCTCATTTACTCTCGCAATCGTTCCTTGCTCTCGAGATTTATTTGTGCGTTGTTGTGTGTAATTCCTTATATTTTTCGTAATCTCCTCTCACATTTTACAGATGGCTGACAATCAATTCGACCCCTTGGATATTCGGAGCGATATGGCTGCTAGCCGTGATGTTCCACTCGGTTTGGAAACACCTCCCACAATACCACCAACAGCACGTCCAACTAAGAATCCGCAACAGATGGATACTATTGCCCCGGAGGCTATGCCACTGGAAATTATCGCTCCAGGTGAACCTAGTAATCAATGGGCCATTTAAAATGCACCGGATTATGAGGCTTATCGGAGGGCTTTTCCCCCTCAACCTATGCGGAGGTGCTCAAAACAACAAGCAGGGTATGGCTGAAACGTCTGCTTATTCGTTTTGCTTAAAAAGTATTAGAAAATTTTTTTCCACACTTCTCACAATTCGGCCGATTGGAAAATATACGTATATATATACTTTTTTAAAAAAATACCTTGCACCATTTTAAAATAAAACAACCAACTAGTATTTGAAAATACAAAGGAAATAGTAAAAACATGAAATCATCAAACGTTTTACCAAACCTTGTCACGCCCCGAGATCGAAACATAGGTGACATCCGGCATTTTTTAACAATTACTTTAAAACAATTAATTCTCGTATCAAAACAAACCAGTCATTTTCATAAAATAATAGTATTTTACAATGACAATGAAATAAACATTACATCCGAGTTTTCTAAGATGGAAACAAAAAGAGAATAAAATTCCGAATCTTGATCTCGATCTTTGATTCACCTTCCCCAAAAAGCATCTTGCTCTTCCTCATTCAATTGCCCCTCTTTTTTATCTGAAATTTTTAAAGGGTGAGTGTTTTGGGAAACACTAAACACTCAGCAAGTGGGGGATCGAGCGATTTCCAAACGTTACATATAGAACTTAGTTTTCTTAAAACATTTCTTTTAACAGACTTTCAAAACTTAATTTCCTTAACTTATCATAGCAAGAAAGAAACGAATATAATACAGAAGTTACCAGATGAATAACAAATCAGATCATTTCAGAACAAACATAACAATGTTACTCATCTCATTTCCATGGTCAAATTGTCCCCAATATGTTAGTCCTCTAAGGGGTGAGGCCAGAACATGGTTTTATACCCACCAACGGGGGCCAAAACAGAACATGGGTTTATACCCACCAATGTGGGACAGAACAGAACTACAATTCTTGTCCCATTTCAAATTCGAATCGTAACAGTGCAATCACAGAATTCAAAGTGTTTGAGACAGAACGTATCAGAACTTTCACATATCAGAGTTTCAAACGAATTCAGCGGAATCAACGAATTTCGAAGCATAGAAGAAACACATAATCGATAGAAATTTTTAAACAAAACATATAGCAATTTTCAAAAATATGAACATAAATATAAGCATGTCATGTTATGTATATCAAAGTTTAAAATAAAAAAGATTACGTAACAAAATTCCACTTACCGATTTGGATGTAGATTCGAAAATACAGACTTTGGCACGAACTTGTCTCTCGAAAATTTGGCAGCACTTCGACGTACTTTTTCACAATTACATCCTTCACTTCCGCAGCACCTCAACGCAAAAATTTCTAGCACTTGAGCCGCACGAGCTTCTCCTCCTTCTTGACTTTCGGCCGAGTGGTTTTAGGGTGAGGAGGGAGCCGAAATTTTTAGCCTTTATGGGATGGTTTTCTATCACCCCTTTGAGCACTATTTATAGAGAAATCCTTGCCCTTTTGCCTCCCCATGGCCGTCCCCTTGGGCTCCAAGAATTGGAGTAATGGTGGTCAAAGCATACCAAGCACCAAAGGAAATCTCTTGCATTATAATTGTGTCTTGGTCTCCTAGTTCCTCCCTTAGCTCATTTATGAATTAACTCAAAGGTCATCCCTTGCATATTAAGTTTGTCCAAACCCTTAGCTTAAATTTTAGCTCCCTTTTTGGTCTTGTTAGGACAAGCTTGGTTGAGCTTCTTTGAGCTGAAATTTCGAGTCCTTGAGCTGGGGTTTTACTTCTCCAGTGATAACACTTTGCTGGATGCATTTACTTGCAGCTTGGCCTCCCGTTGAGTCAATCTCCGAGCTTTGAAGCTACTTCTTCGATTGAAGTTAGCTGAAATCTAAGTTCATATTTAAGTTCTGTATTTAGAATGAAAGTTGTTGAGCTTTAGATTAAGCTAAATTTCAAGTTTTGTATTTCTTACATGATTTTCCTCGGATTGAATTTTCCAGGTTCTCACATCCCTCCCTCCTTGAATAAATGAGGGTATTGTGAACGCATTTTCTCTTGGAGTTCCCAAGTGTCCTTCCCTTTCGGTATGATTTGACCACTGCACTTTGACGTATGGGATTGTCCGGTGCCTCAACACTTGGTCTTTTGTGTCCACTATTCGGATACGAGCTTCTTCGTATTTGAGTTCTTCATTGAGATTTACTTCGATTATTAGTGTTGCAACCTTGAGTACTTGAATCGGGTCTGGGACATATTTCCTTAGTTGTGAGATGTGAAAAACATTGTGAATTCTCGACATATCAGGCGGCAAAGCCAGACGGTAGGCTTAGGTTCCCACCTTTTCCAATAACTCGAACGGTCCCACATATCTCGGGTTTTACTTTCCGGATTTACTGAACCGAACCACTCCCTTCATAGGAGAGACCTTGACATAAGCCTTTTCATCGATCTCTAATTCTAACGGTCTTCTCTTCAAATCGGTCCAGCTTTTTTGTCTATCTTGAGCTGTCTTGAGTCTTTCCTTGATTATGGCTACTTTATCAACGGTTAATTGAATGAGCTCTGGTCCAGTAACAGCTTTTTCTCCGACTTCATCCCAGTATAAAGGCGATCTACATTTTCGGCCATACAATGCCTCATATGGAGACATCTCAATACTACTGTGATAGCTGTTGTTATAGGCGAATTCTATCAGGGTAACTGTTCACTCCAGTTTCAAGGAAATTCCAGTGCACATGCCCTCAACATGTCCTCAAGGGTCTAAATTGTTCTCCCGGTCTGACCGTCAGTTTGGGGATGATAGGCCGTGCTGAGAGTGACCTTGGTTCCCATAGCTTTTTGAAAACTTTTCCAAAATTTTGATACAAATCTTGGATCTCTGTCCAATAATATACTTACTGGGACCCCGTGTAGTCTCACTATATTGTCCATATATAAGGTAGCTAGTTTATCCAGGTTATAATTCATCCGCACCGGCAAGAAATGTGCAGACTTGGTCAATCTTTCAATGATTACCCAGATCCCATCGTGTCATTGCCTTTATTTCGGTAGCCCTACTACAAAATCCATGGAGATGTTATCCCACTTCCATTTTGGTATTTCCAAAGGCTGTAAGAGTCCTCCAGGCCATTGATGTTCTGCCTTGACTTGTTGACAGGTTAGGCACTTGGAAACAAAGACAGCTACGTCTTTCTTCATCCCGTTCCACCAGTAATTATTTTTCAGGTCTCTGTACATTTTAGTGCTTCCTGGATGAAACAAAAAATCTCGATTTATTTGCCTCGGTCATTACTTCTTCTCGAATCCCATCGATATCGGGCACATACGACCGTCTTTTCATCCAAAGAATACCATTCTCATCAATTTGAAATTCTGAAACTTTTCCTTCTTGGATCTATTCTTTAATTTTAAGGATGGAGGTGTCTTGACTCTGCTTCAGTTTCACGGTTTGCCGTAGTCTCGGTTACGCTGATAGTGAAGATAAGCTTACTTTTCCAAAATTTCTTCGACTCAATGCATCAGCCACCTTATCCGCCTTTCTTGGATGATAATTGATTACAAAATCATAATCTTTTAGAAGTTCCATCCACCTTCTTTGCATCATGTTTAATTTTTTTTGGGTGAAAATGTACTTGAGGCTCTGGTGATCAGTAAATACTTCACATTTCACTCCATAAAGGTAGTGCCTCCAAAATTTGAGTGCCAAAAAAACTGCAGCTAACTCAAGGTCATGAGTGGGGTAATTTTGCTCATACGGTTTTAATTGCCGTGATGCATAAGCAATTACTTAACCTTCTTGCATAAGCACACACCCTAACCCTCTCTTTGAAGCGTCACTGTATCCAGTGAAATTCTTGCCATCCTCTAGAAGAATTAGAACTTGTGTGGATGCGAGTTTGGTTTTCAGGGTTTCAGAACTTTTCTCACATGCTTCATTCCAAATGAATTTTGAATTCTTTTGAGTAAGTTTGGCAAGAGGAATGGCTATCGAAGAAAATCTTCCCACAAATTTTCTATAGTAGCCAGCTAAACCAAGAAAACTTCTTACCTCGGTTACTGTTTTCGGTTGAGGCCAGTCCTTGATTGCTTCCACTTTCTTAGGGTCAACTGACACCCCAAATTCAGAGATTATATGACCTAAGAACGCCACACTTTTCAACAAAAATTCACACTTCTTGAATTTGGCATATAGTTCTTTTCTTTCAGTGTTTGTAACGTGAGACGCAAATGTTCTTTGTGTTCTTCTTCACTTGGTGAATATACCAAGATATCATCTATAAAAATGACCACAAACTTGTCGAGATATGGTTTGAACACTCGATTCATCAGGTCCAGGAATGCTGCAGGAGCATTTGTTAGACCAAAAGGCATTACTGTAAATTCGTAATGTCCATATCTCGTCCTAAAAGCAGTTTTAGGGATATCCTCTGCTTTGACCTTTAACTGATGATAAACAGATCTCAGATCGAGTTTTGAGAAAATCTTGGCTCCTTTCAGTTGATCGAAAAGATCATCTATTCTCGGGAGTGGGTACTTATTCTTTATGGTGATCTTGTTTAACTCCCGGTAATCAATACAGAGCCTCATGCTTCCGTCCTTTTTCTTTACGAATAGCACTGGGGCTCCCCACGGGGATGCACTAGGGCACACCTGTTTCTTGTCTATTAATTCCTGAAGTTGTTCCTTTAACTCCTTTAATTCTGCTGGAGCCATTCGGTATGGTGCCTTTGAGATTAGGTGCAGCACTAGGGACCAAATTGATTTCAAATTCTATTTCCCTATCACGTATCTCTCCTGGTAATTCCTCGGGGAAAACATCTGGAAATTCTTGAACTATTGGAATATCTTCCAACTTTGGGACTTCTTCTTCTTTAATCTCATTGATTACTGCCAGATAAATTTCCTCTCCTCCTTTTGTGGCCTTCCAGGCTTGTGAGGCAGATAACAGAGATTTTCGTCCTTTTGATTTCCCGTGATATACGACTTCCTCTTTAGTTGGAGTCTAAAATCTAATATCTTTATTTTGACAGTCTACTATGGCATGGTTTTTAGCTAACCAGTCCATTCCAAGAATGATGTCAAACTCAATCATGTTTAGTTGAATTAATTATGCCTCAAAAATTTGTTTGCTGATACAAATTTTACAATTTCGATACACTTTGTGGGTCTCAATTATTTTGCTCGCAAGTGTTGCCACTCTTAAAGGTTCACTAAGAATATCATGCTCAAGTGTAAGCTTCTTAGAAAATCTTCTAGACACAAATGAGTGCGTAGCACCACAATCAAACAAGGCATATGCAGGCATTTCATTGAGTAAAATAGTACCTGCCACCACCTCATTGGTGTTCTCAGCTTCTTCCTGGGTTATTGCATACACCCGGGCATTATTCTTGTTTTCATTTGGTTTGTTGGGTCCTTTCCCTTTGTCTTTATTGTCTAGACAGTCCTTAATCCGGTGACCCACCTTTCCGCATTTGAAGCAAGCGCCTGTTTTCCGATAACATTCTACAATGTGCCTCTGACGAAACGTATCGCACCACTTTCCTTCTGTACTGCTAGCATTGTTAAAGTTTCCTCTCGAAGGGCCACTTGAATAATTTGTGTAAAGGGCCTAAAACTCCTTTCTTGAAAATTTGCGGAAAATTAAAATTTTTCTTTTTTAAAAGAACTTAAATGGCCTCATTCATAAAATCGACTGATGAATCAAGTTCAATGTTTAAAATAATAGCAGCGGAAGAAAATAAAGTTTTACCAACAATAACAATTTAAAAATTATCCAACGACTGATAAAAATTGTTTGCGGAATAAAATAACAACTGCTGCACTGAGGTCCTCGGGTGCCACTACTGCCGACCCAAGCTGGATCACTGGTCCCCGCCCTCGGGCCTGGCCTCATCAGTACCTACAACAATCAAGTCTAGTGAGCCTAAAGACTCAGCATGCATATATCGCAGGTAACGAGTAAAAATCTGAATTTAAAATATGCATGAGTTAACATATCCTGTCCTGAGGCATACTGAAAATAATCTGTACTGAGCAATTATAATACGTGCATAACTGAACTGATAATCACAGTAAAAATGTTTGCTCCTTGGAGCCTGTACTGAAATAACTGATAAAATTTTCTGTTGAGATTATGTTTTACGCCTGTGGCCACTGCACTAAGTTGAACTGATCGGTAACTGGCTAACGGGGAGGCTGAAACTGAACTGAGCTGACCGGTCACTGGCGACCGGGTGGTACCATACTGAACTGATCGGTCACTGGCGACCGTATAAAATAACACTCCCACATAGTGAATGAACCACAAGCCATATCGCATAAATCTCAAAAATAATCATTTTCTATTTAATGCACGTAATATAATTAACTGGCATAATGAAAATGTCCCGTAATTTTACCAACTGGATTGGATTGGATCGTCCCCAGGCTCGCTGCAACCTAACTGTGCCATGAAAAATATGCAATAGCTTAAACTTGGCCAACTATGCAATTTACGTTCAAAAGATGCGACTATGACGCCTATTGACTTCGGATTTAATCATGACTCCGAGCCAACCTGAACCGACACCGAACCGACGTATAGTCATGATTAAAATACGCTGAAAAATCATAAAATAATGCTCCTAAAATGATAGGGTCGAAATCTAGGTGGAATGGAGGCCAAAACACGAAACGCTCTTTCGAGAGTCAATTTGGCACATTGCACCGTAAATTCTCGTACGACCTCAAAAATGATCCGAATCACAAACGGTTGAAAACATGACATTCTCAACTCAATGAGGCACTGTCCAGTCCAAGGCCATGGGCTAAAAGCCAACCAAGAACTCAAACGAGCCTTCTAAACGACACAGCAACTTGCTGTAAATTTCCAGCAGCTGCACACCCGTGTAACTTGTGTTGTTTTCGAGACTACCGGCCATTGGGGCGTGAACCACTGACCAGAGACTCTTACCAACATCCCAAGGAATGATTTGAACCATGGCTAAGGGCCCTAGGCCTGCCAAAATCCGCATCACACCATAACTCAACCGAAGGGTCCAACCGAGAGCCAACGTGCATGCGTGTGTAGTGTTTTGCTTAGATCGATGTATTGCGTCGTTCCAATGGCCATTTGATTGACCATGGCACGATCTAGACATCTAGGAGCATGATATGAACCGTGGCTAAGGGCCATAGGCCAACCAAGATCCATACCAAGCAACCAAAAGAAACGAACCAAAAGCTGTCCGACCGAAGTAGCCGAAGCGGTATAGGGGCTGTTGTGATGTTTTTATTAAAAACCGATTAGCCATGGACCAAGCCACCAAAAGGGCAACTTAGTCACGTCTTAGACATGCTAGGGAAGTGATCCAACCATGGCTAAGAGCCCTTAGGGCAGCCAAGATCAGATCCAACCTCTTGACACAAAAACTGAAATTTCGAACACCAATCTGCGCCTATGGGAAACTTGCTGTCATTTCGGTTTTCCAGCAAGCATGGGGGATGAATGAATGGGCCAACATGGTCCTAATGCATCCTATTACGTGTCTAGGAGTCGCCTTGGGAGCCTGGAGTCGAACCAATCACCTGAAACTCACAAACCAAGAAAAAACGTGAAGCTTGCCAAGGAATATCAAAAATTCTGCATGTGTTGTTTCAAAATGTCTTGACATGTATCTCGGTTTTTGCTTGAATAAACATGATCATGTACTGAAAAATAAATGATAATATTACTTTATTGAGGTTTGAAAGAAATCTAGACATGCCTGGTTTCGTTTCGAAAGAAAACGAACGAAACGACGACGACGCGGCACGGAGGAGATGGAGCGCTTCTCTTGTTTTCTTTACTCTCGATTTTTGTTGCCTTTCTCCCTAGCTATGGCTCACGATTTTTCTACTGAAAAGGGGTCTGATTTCACTCTGAATTTTCGAAAAGGAGAGGGGGGGAAAAATGGTTAGGAGGGTGAGGGAAGTGGGTGCAAGATATAAGGAAAGAATCAAGACCAAGTCTTCTCATTTTGAATTTTGAATTATGGTTTGATATCAAATCTATGTTAGGTGTTTCTAGAATGGTGATGGCCGATTATTGCTTATTTTCTAGTCTAGGATATGTCCATTTATTTAATTAAATTGTGCTCCCAAAAAGCCTAGAATTATCCTACTAATTACATGCAAAGAATTGGTCAAAGTTGATGAGTTGGAAAATGAGTCTTCTAGCAACTAAGGGTGGCCGAAAATGCATGATAAAATAAAGGGGAAATGTTGTTTATTTACTAAATTAATAACTCTTAAAAGCCTCACTAATCCCTTAAATAATTTAGTGAGCTAACCCCTTAATTAAATAACTTAAATGAGTTCATTTCTTAATCACCTCAAATAATTAAATTAAATCCTCAAACCTCCCTTACTAACTTAAATGAACTTACTTGCTAGCTAAATTAACTTCTGGAAATATTTTCTGGATCTTAAATTCTATCTCAAAACTCCAACTCCGGTCCGGCCTCACTGAAATAACTGAAATGCTAAAAATCAAACTACTGAACTGAATTAATGAATAATTAACTTCAAATAAATGCATTTAAAATAATTATGCAATGAAGTCAATTAAATTTAAAAATCTAGAATAATGCATGGCTTATACGTCTACTGATTTACGGGTTCTACAATCATTCCCCTTTAAAATAAATTTCGTCCTCGAAATTAGAACTCACCGAATAACTCGGGGTATCGATCTCTCATCTCCGGCTCAGACTCCCAAGTAGCTTCCTCCTCAGAATGGTTGAGCCATTTGACTTTGACTCGCTTAACAAGCTTGTTCCGAAGTTTCTTCTCCTGTCTGTCTAGGATCTGCATGGGTCTCTCCTCATAAGATAAGTTCGGAGAAAGCTGCAACGGCTCGAAATTCAGCACATGCGAAGGGTTCGCCATGTACTTCCTCAGCATGGAGACGTGAAAGACATTGTGTACTCCGGCCAGATTCGGCGGAAGAGCCACACGATAAGTTAGCGTCTCAACTCTATCGAGGATCTCAAACGGTCCAATGAATCTCGGACTGAGCTTCCCTTTCTTGCCAAACCTCATGACACCCTTCATAGGTGCCACATTCACAAAGACATGATCGCCCACTGCAAACTCTAACTCTCTCCTCCGCTGATCGGCATAACTCTTCTGTCGGCTCTGAGCAGTCCTCATCCTAATCACGGATCTTGACTACTACATCTGCTGCCTGCTGAACAATCTCTGGACCCAACTCTGCTCTCTCTCCTACCTCATCCCAATGAACAGGAGATCTACACTTGCGTCCATACAGCGCTTCATACGGAGCCATACCTATAGACGACTGGAAACTGTTGTTATAGGTGAACTCTACCAATGGTAAGTTCGACTCCCAACTCCCAAAGAAATCAATGACGCAAGCACGGAGAAGATCCTCTAAGATCTGAATAACTTGCTCCGACTGTCCATCTGTCTGCGGATGGAAAGCTGTGCTAAACAGCAACTTCGTACCCATAGTCGAATGCAAACTCTTCCAAAACGAGGAAGTAAATCTGGGATCTCTGTCGGATACGATAGAAACTGGAATACCATGGAGTCGGACTATCTCTCGGATATACAGCTCTGCATACTGAACCGTGGTGAAAGTCGTCTTAACAGGCAAGAAGTGTGCTGATTTGGTAAGACGATCTACAATCACCCAGATAGCATTCGATCCTCTGGCTGACCTCGGTAATCCGGTCACAAAGTCCATGGTAACATTCTCCCACTTCCACTCGGGAATAGGGAGAGGCTTGAGCAAACCTGCTGGTCTCTGATGCTCGGCCTTCACTAACTGACCAGTCAGGCACTCGGATACAAACCGTCTGATGTCCTTCTTCATACCGGGCCACCAATACAATAGCTGCAGATCTTTGTATATCTTCGTACTCCCAGGGTGAATAGAGTACGGGGCCATGTGGGCCTCTGATAGAATATCTGCTCGGATAGAACCACTGCTAGGAACCCACATCCTGTCTCGGTATCTCACAATACCGTCGCTGACTGTATACAAGACACTGCCCTTGGCTTTATCTCTCTTCTTCCACTGTGCCAACTGCTCATCTGCTGCCTGGCCACTGCAAATACGGTCAATAAGAGAGGACTGGATAGTCAAGGTAGATAAACGAGGAACTCTAGCTCGAGGATAAGTCTCAAGATCAAACATCTGCATCTAAATCTAAAGAGGTTTCTGCATCGTCAAATGAGTCATCACTGCAACTTTCCTGCTCAAAGCATCCGCAACTACATTAGCTTTACCCGGGTGGTAGCTAATGTCACAATCGTAGTCTTTCACAAGCTCCAACCAACGCCTCTGACGCATATTCAGCTCCTTCTGCGTAAAGAAATACTTGAGGCTCTTGTGGTCGGTAAAGATCTGGCACTTCTCTCCATACAGATAGTGCCTCCAAATCTTCAAAGCAAAAACTACGGCCGCTAACTCCAGATCATGGGTAGGGTAATTTTTCTCATGGATTTTCAGCTGTCGAGAAGCATACGCTATCACTCTCCCATGCTGCATCAGAACTGCACCTAAAACAAGCTTCGAAGCATCGGTATAAAGGACAAACTCGTCGGATCCTGACAGTACAGCCAAAACGGGTGCTGAGATAAGAGCTTGCTTCAAAGTATCGAAGCTCTTCTGAAACTCCTCGCTCCACACAAACTTCACATTTTTCTTTGTCAGTGCTGTGAGTGGAACGGCAATGGATGAGAATCCCTGAATGAACTTCCTGTAATATCCTGCTAACCCAAGAAAACTGCGGATCTCTGATGCATTCTGAGGCACAACCCAATCTCTGACTGCTGCAAATTTCGCCGGGTCTACCTCAATGCCACTGCTAGAAACAATGTGGCCCAAGAACGCGACCTTCTCTAACCAGAATTCGCACTTACTGAACTTTGCAAATAGTTTGTGCTTCTGCAATGTCTGCAACACTGTGGTCAGATGCCTGCTGTGCTCCTCCCGACTCTTGGAGTAGACGAGAATGTCATCTATGAACGCTATCACAAACTGGTCGAGGTACGCCTGAAATACGCGATTCATTAGATCCATGAAGATCGCTGGCGCATTTGTCAAACCGAACGGCATCACAAGGAACTCGTAGTGGCCATAACGAGTCCTGAAAGCTGTCTTCGAAACATCAGCATCTCTCACCCTCAACTGGTGATAACCGGAACGCAGATCTATCTTGGAGAAAATCGAAGCTCCCTGCAACTGGTCAAACAGATCCTCAATCCTCGGAAGTGAGTATTTATTCTTCACTGTAACCCTGTTCAACTCCCGGTAGTCAATGCAAAGCCTCATCGTGCCATCCTTCTTTTTCACAAATAAGACTGGCGCGCCCCATGGTGAAAAGCTCGGGCGAATGAACTCCTTGTCGAGAAGTTCCTGAATCTGCTTCTTAAGCTCTGCCATCTCTGTCGGTGCTAGTCGGTACGGCGCTTTGGATATCGGAGCCGTACCTGGCATAAGCTCAATGGAAAACTCCACCTCTCTCTCGGGTGGCATACCAGAGACGTTTTCGGGAAAAACGTCTAAGAAATCTCTGACAATAGGAACATCTGAAGCTGACTGGCTGGGTTCCTCGGGGACAGATAAAAAGGTCGCTAGAAATGCCCGACACCCTCTATGCATGAGCTTCCTAGCCTGAACATAAGGAATAATGCGCGGTAATGGAAAGTACCTGTCCGGCTCAAATAAGAACTGCTCCATTCCAGGCAGTCGGACAAAAACGGATCTCCGCTGGAAGTCTATCAACACTCTGTTCCTCAATAGCCAGTCCATCCCTAGGATGATGTCAAATTCCGGCATCGGTAGCACAATCAGATCCGCATAAACAAGATTACCGTGCAGCTCAAGGTCTATATCTCGGATAACATTGGTGGCTGCCATCTCCTCGCCTGACGGCAACACTACTGAAAAGGCTATATCTAGCCCAATGGTCTGGATCTTGAGAAAGTTTGCAAAGACCTCCGAAATAAACGAGTGAGTGGCCCCTGAATCTATCAAGGCCTTGGTAGCGGAACCAGATATAAAAATTCTACCTGAAAGATCGGAACTCTAAGTTGAATCCCACTACAAGATCTAAACTTATAGACATGCAAAGGTCAAGGTTCTTCTAGCTTAATTTCCCCCAAAATAAATCTGAGTAGAGCATGGAATCCTCTAACAGTTCTAAGTTCAAAAATCTAAATCCCGATTCCCGAAACACTGAAATTCGAATACTAACTCAATGCTTAAAGGTACATGTCAACAACATAGTTTCTGGGTTTGTTTCCGCCGCATGGAGAGCAAAAACTCTGCCTTGAGTAGGCAGATTCCTCTGAGGACATTTCAGCAACATGTGGTCTGGACTGCCACACTTAAAACACTTTCCTGAGCCAGCCATGCATGCTCCAGGATGGCGACGTGAGCACCTGGGACAGACGGGGTGCTCTTGAGTCCTCGGGGCTGGGCGTCCCCGCTGCTGCTGCTGGCCTCGGTTCCTGGGCGGTCCATGAAAAGGCCTCTTATTCTGCTGCTGATGCTGATGAGGAGGAGGGTGGTGCGGTGCCTGGACTGGGCGCTTGCCCTGGCGATCCCTCTCGATATCCCGCAGATCCTGCTCTGTGGCTAAGGCCTTGGAGACGGCAATCTCATAAGCAGCAGGGTCAGATACCCTAACATCCCGACGCAAGATCGGCCGTAAACCCACCAGGAAGTGCATCAGCTTGGCTCTGGCATCATTCTCTATCAGGGGCACAAGTGACAGCCCCTCTCGAACTTACGGATAAACTCCGTAACCGTCATATCCCCCTGTCTCAGGCTCATGAACTCGGTGGTCAGCCTGGTGCGAACCTCCTCAGCAAAATACTTGGAGTAGAAAACCTCCGTAAAGCGGGTCCAAGAAAGTGTAGCCAAGGTCAGGGCTACCGAAGCTCCTTCCCACCATAAGCGGGCGTCTCCAGTGAACAGGTATGTGGCACACCGGACTCGGTCTGCGTCTCCTAGCTCTATGAACTCGAAGATAACCTCGAGGGATTTGATCCATCCCTCGGCAACCATGGGGTCAGATGTCCCAGAGAATTCCTTCGGGCGCATCTTCATGAATCGCTCATAAACAGCCTCGGGCTCTGTCGGCCTGGCTGCGGCTGCGGCTACGGCTGCGGCATTTCCCCCCGCAAACTGTGCGAAGAACTGTGCCATCCCAGCTAACATCTGGGAACTCATGTCCGGTGGGGGCGGTGGAGGAGGTGGTAGGTCTCCCTCCGGTCTACGCTCCTCCCTGTCTTCTCGGCGAGGCTCCTCCTCTCTGTTGCGCTCTAAAATGCGTCTAGGGGGCGTAACTAACATGCATAATTCCATAATTTATTTTAAATGAACCCTGAAATACTGAAAATCTGGAAGCATGCTGACAAACTAATTCATGCTTTAACTAAAATGCTGAATAAAATGCGGAACTGAAAAACTTACAGACTGAAGACGTGGCTTCGTGAGCTTCTCGCGGTCAGTAGTAGTGAAACCCTATACAGAACCACCGCTCTGATACCAACTGTAAAAGGCCTAAAACTCATTTCTTGAAAATTTGAGAAAAATTAAAAATTTTTCTTTTTTAAAAGAACTTAAATGGCCTCATTCATAAAATCGACTGATTAATCAAGTTCAATGTTTAAAATAATAGCGGCGGAAGAAAATAAAGTTTTGCCAACAATAACAATTTAAAAATTATCCAACGACTGATAAAAATTGTTTGCGGAATAAAATAACAACTGCTGCACTGAGGTCCTCGGGTGCCACTACTGCCGACCCAAGCTGGCTCACTGGTCCCCGCCCTCGGGCCTGGCCTCATCAGTACCTACAACAATCAAGTCTAGTGAGCCTAAAGACTCAGCATGCATATATCGCAGGTAACGAGTAAAAATCTGAATTTAAAATATGCATGAGTTAACATATCCTGTCCTGAGGCATACTGAAAATAATCTGTACTGAGCAATTATAATACGTGCATAACTGAACTGATAATCACAGTAAAAATGTTTGCTCCTTGGAGCCTGTACTGAAATAACTGATAAAATTTTCTGTTGAGATTATGTTTTACGCTTGTGGCCACTGCACTAAGCTGAACTGATCGGTAACTGGCTACCGGGGAGGCTGAAACTGAACTGAGCTGACCGGTCACTGGCGACCGGGTGGTACCATACTGAACTGATCGGTCACTGGCGACCGTAGAAAATAACACTCCCACATAGTGAATGAACCACAAGCCATATCGCATAAATCTCAAAAATAATCATTTTCTATTTAATGCACGTAATATAATTAACTGGCATAATGAAAATGTCCCGTAATTTTACCAACTGGATTGGATTGGATCGTCCCCAGGCTCGCTGCAACCTAACTGTGCCATGAAAAATATGCAATAGCTTAAACTTGACCAACTATGCAATTTACGTTCAAAAGATGCGACTATGACGCCTATTGACTTCGCATTTAATCATGACTCCGAGCCAACCTGAACCGACACCGAACCGACGTATAGTCATGATTAAAATACGCTAAAAAATCATAAAATAATGCTCCTAAAATGATAGGGTCGAAATCTAGGTGGAATGGAGGCTAAAACACGAAACGCTCTTTCGAGAGTCAATTTGGCACATTGCACCGTAAATTCTCGTACGACCTCAAAAATGATCCGAATCACAAACGGTCAAAAACATGACCTTGTCAACTCAATGAGACACTATCCAGTCCAAGTCCATGGGCTAAAAGCCAACCATGAACTCAAACGAGCCTTCTAAACGACACAGCAACTTGCTGTAAATTTCCAGCAGCTGCACACCCGTGTAACTTGTGTTGTTTTCGAGACTACCGGCCATTGGGGCGTGAACCACCGACCAGAGACTCTTACCAACATCCCAAGGAATGATTTGAACCATGGCTAAGGGCCCTAGGCCAGCCACAATCCGCATCACACCATAACTCAACTTAAGGGTCCAACCGAGAGCCAACGTGCATGCGTGTGTAGTGTTTTGCTTAGATCGATGTCTTGCGTCGTTCCAGTGGCCATTTGATTGACCATGGCATTATCTAGACATCTAGGAGCATGTTATGAACCGTGGCTAAGGGCCATAGGCCAACCAAGATCCATACCAAGCAACCAAAAGAAACGAACCAAAAGCTGTCCAACCGAAGTAGCCGAAGGGGTATAGGGGCTGTTGTGATGTTTTTATTAAAAACCAATGAGCCATGGACCAAGCCAACAAAAGGGCAACTTAGTCACGTCTTAGACATGCTAGGGAAGTGATCCAACCATGGCTAAGAGCCCTTAGGGCAGCCAAGATCATATCCAACCCCTTGACACAAAAACTGAAATTTCGAACACCAATCTGTGCCTATGGGAAACTTGCTGTCATTTCGGTTTTCCAGCAAGCATGGGGGCTGAATGAATGGGCCAACATGGTCCTAATGCATCCTATTACGTGTCTAGTAGTCGCCTTGGGAGCCTGGAGTCGAACCAATCACCTGAAACTCACAAACCAAGAAAAAACGTGAAGCTTGCCAAGGAATATCAAAAATTCTGCATGTGTTGTTTCAAAATGTCTTGACATGTATCTCGGTTTTTGCTTGAATAAACATGATCATGTACTGAAAAATAAATGATAATATGACTTGATTGAGGTTTGAAAGAAATCTAGACATACCTGGTTTCGTTTCGAAAGAAAACGAACGAAACGACGACGACGCGGCACGGAGGAGATGGAGCGCTTCTCTTGTTTTCTTTACTCTCGATTTTTCTTGCCTTTCTCCCTAGCTATGGCTCACGAACTTTCTACTGAAAAGGGGTTTGATCGAAAAGGAGAGGGGGGTAAAAATGGTTAGGAGGGTGAGGGAAGTGGGTGCAAGATATAAGGAAAGAATCAAGACCAAGTCTTCTCATTTTGAATTTTGAATTATGGTTTGATATCAAATCTATGTTGGGTGTTTCTAGAATGGTGATGGCCGATTATTGCTTATTTTCTAGTCTAGGATATGTCTATTTATTTAATTAAATTGTGCTCCCAAAAATCCTAGAATTATCCTACTAATTACATGCAAAGAATTGGTCAAAGTTGATGAGTTGGAAAATGAGTCTTCTAGCAACTAAGGGTGGCCGAAAATGCATGATAAAATAAAGGGGAAATGTTGTTTATTTACTAAATTAATAACTCTTAAAAGCTCACTAATCCCTTAAATAATTTAGTGAGCTAACCCCTTAATTAAATAACTTAAATGAGTTCATTTCTTAATCACCTTAAATAATTAAATTAAATCCTCAAACCTCCCTTACTAACTTAAATGAACTTACTTGCTAGCTAAATTAACTTCTTGAAATATTTTCTGGATCTTAAATTCTATCTCAAAACTCCAACTCCGGTCCGGCCTCAATGAAATAACTGAAATGCTAAAAATCAAACTACTGAACTGAAATAATGAATAATTAACTTCAAATAAATGCATTTAAAATAATTATGCAATGAAGTCAATTAAATTTAAAAATCTATAATTATGCATGGCTTATACGTCTACTGATTTACGGGTTCTACAATTTGGCTTCTTGAATTTTGGACCATTTTGAGCAGATTGGCCGACCAACGGCCTCTTGTTCTTGTTTTCTTCTTCACGGCGCTTGATATCCGTTTCCGCGCTCATTGCATCACCCATCAAGTCTGCAGTTTTGTTTGGTTTGAATACTGCTAAAGCCGATGGAATCCGGATGTTCAGTCTCTTTTTAAAACGATGCATCTTCAATGTTTCATCAGACATGATCGTTGGGACATAGGTTCCTAGATCGTTGAACCTTGAAGTATATTCCATCACTGTCATGTCTGGGGTCTGCTTGAAATTTTCAAATTTGTTCAACTTCTGGAGCCGAAATTCGGCTGGGTAGTATTGTTTCAAAAATTCTCTCTTAAAAATCTTCCATGTGATCTCTCTTAAAAATCTTCCATGTGATCTCTTATCCTGGATTTGGAGCGTCAAAATCCTATCCTGAGCTTTGTTCAATTCTTTCTTGGTGATTTCGTGCTGTCGCTCAGACTCTAGGTGGTAGGCAGCATAGAGCCTAACGTCAACGCGCAGACTTTTCTCTTCCACTCTTGCCTCACGAAGATCCTCCATCATGCATACGTTATTCCCATCCAACTGGTAGTTAACTCTCTCGAGTTTTTCATTTTTCTTTTTCAATGATTTAATCTCCGCCTCTTTTTCCCGGAGTTGTTTTTGAAGTTCAGTTATAATGCTTTGTGTGTCCATGTTTGTTTTCCTATAAAAGTTAAAAGAAATTAATTTCTTATAGACAGTGTTATAAGGTAATTTGCATTAATTTAAAGATAATAGAATTTTCATTTAGAAATAAGGTGATACACTTAGTACTTTCTCCATCATAATTTTTATTACAATCCTGATACTAATCTAGTCTATCATATCTCCACCATCGCTCTCGCTGTCGTCACCGGTCACCTCCACCGGTGCTTCCTCCTCTTCCTAAATGTTCTCTATTACCAGATGTAGGCAGTTATTCTTATCTTGAAGTCTGTCCATAGTGTCTTGGAGCTTTGAAATGTACTGATCCTGCTTGGCATTGAACTCCTCTTGGCGCTGACTTGCCTGAGTAGCACGTCCTCGCTCTATCTCTACTCTCTCCAGCAGATCCCTATTGAGTGAAGCTAAGCATGCGATGCGAGCGGAATCAGTCGATATCTGTAGAAGTTGGCTCTCAGCCAAGTCCAAATGATGAGTCAATCGCTGTACGTCGACCTCGAGTATGTGTTTACTCTCGTTGAGCTCTTGCTTCTCCAACTTTTCCTTAGCCAGTTCTGCCTTCAAAGTCGCAATCTCCCTATCCTGGTTATCTATCGTAAGCTGGTGCATACGAAGGACAGCCTGAGCGCGAGTACGTGGAGCGGCCATTTCCTAGGATAAAATCGAGGTAAAGCATCAGAATTGTATCAAAGATAGAAAGGCACAAAAATAGAAACAAAGTTGTCGTGGAAAATTTTGATACTAAGAATTGCGAAGCGATTCAAGGGATAGATTTTTGAAGTCTATTCGAAATTTAGGAAACAGATGAAAGTTGGATTTCAAGAACAGATGAAAGTTGGACTCAAATTGGGATGCACTAGGCTTTTGCCAAAATTTGACTTCGCCAAATTATGTCTGTCAAAATCCCAGCTGGATTAAGAACCATGCGGCTCTGATACCACTTAAATGTCACGCCCCGAGATCGAAAAATAGGTGACATCCGGCATTGTTTAACAATTACTTAAAAACAATTAAGCCTCGTATCAAAACAAACCAGTGTTTTTCATAAAATAATATTGTCTTTTACAATGACAATGAAATAAACATTACATCCGTGTTTTCTAAGATGGAAACAAAAAGAGAATAAAATTCCGAATCTTGATCTCGATCTTTGATTCACCATCCCCAAAAAGCATATTGCTCTTCCTCATTCAATTGCTCCTCGTTTTTATCTGAAATTTGTAAGGGGTGAGTGTTTTGGGAAACACTCAGCAAGTGGGGGATCGATCGATTTCCAAAAGTTACATATAGAACTTAGTTTTCTTAAAACATTTCTTTTAACAGACTTTCAAAACTTAATTTCCTTAACTTATCATAGCAAGAAAGAAACGAATATAATACAGAAGTTACCAGATGAATAACAAATCAGATCATTTCAGAACAAACATAACAATGTTACTCATCTCATTTCCATGGTCAAATTGTCCCCAATATGTTAGTCCTCTAAGGGGTGAGGCCAGAACATGGTTTTATACCCACCAACGGGGGCCAGAACAGAACATGGTTTTATACCCACCAATGGGGGCTAGAACAGAACTACGATTCTCGTCCGATTTCAAATTCGATTCGTAACAGTGCAATCACAGAATTCAGAGTGTTTCAGACAGAACGTATCAGAACTTTCAGATATCAGAGTTTCAAACGAATTCAGCGGAATCAACGAATTTCGAAGCATAGAAGAAACACATAATCGATCGAAATTATTAAACAGAACATATAGAAATTTTCAAAAATATGAACATACATATAAGCATGTCATATTATGTATATTAAAGTTTAAAATACAAAAGATTACGTAACAAAAACCCACTTACCGATTTGGAGGTAGATTTGAAAATGCAGACTTTGGCACGAACTTGTCTCTCGAAAATTTGGCAGCACTTCGACGTACTTTTTTACAATTACTTTCTTCACATCCGCAGCACCTCGACGCAAAAATTTCTAGCACTTGAGCCGCACGAGCTTCTCCTCTTTCTTAACTTTCGGCCGAGTGGTTTTAGTGTGAGGGGGGAGCCGAAATTTTTAGGCTTTATGGGATGGTTTTCTATCATCCATTTGAGTACTATTTATAGAGAAACCCTTGCCCCTTTGCCTCCCCATGGCCACCCCCTTGGGCTCCAAGGAATGGAGTAATGGTGGTCAAAGCATACCAAGCACCAAAGGCCATCTCTTGCATCATAATTGTGTCTTGGTCTCCTAGCTCATCCCTTAGCTCATTTATGGATTAACTCAAAGGTCATCTCTTGCATATTAAGTTTGTCCAAACCCTTAGCTTAACTTTTAGCTCCCTTTTTGGTCTTGTTAGGACAAGCTTGGTTGAGTTTCTTTGAGCTGAAAGTTCGAGTCCTTGAGCTGGGGTTTTACTTCTCCTGTGATAACACTTTGCAGGATGCGGTTACTTGCTGCTTGGCCTCCCGTTGAGTCAGTTTCCGAGCTTTGAAGCTACTTCTTCGAGTTAAGTTAGCTGAAATCTAAGTTCATATTTAAGTTCTGTAATTAGAATAAAAGTTGTTGAGCTTTAGATTAAGCTAAATTTCAAGTTTTGTATTTCTTACATGATTTGCCTCGGATTGAATTTTCTGGGTTCTCACAAACCTAAAAAACAATAAATATGAAAAGTATAGCCCATACTAAACCTCTCAAAAATTTCTCAAAAGCACAAGTAAATAGTCGTAAAATCTTTAACGAAAATCATAAACTTAAATGCGGAAAGTAGGAGCGTTGGTCCTCGGGTTATATGCACCGATAGTCCAGCAAAGTCACCCATCAAGACCTCCAACATTATAATTATCAATATCACCTGCATCATGTTGAATTCAGATCGTGATTGTGACTCGTATTATTAATCGTATTGGGCGATGGATTCATCTAGAGAAAGCCACAGTAATGGGCGGCGCAGACACCAGCAACACTCTCACCGGTCAACTGGGCCTTGGCCAACGTATTGACATATTCATATTCGTATCCGTATCCAAGGAAGCACGATCGTCGGGCTTCCACTAGGACCATAACCCTCACGATATTTCCAACATATCATCGTATTTAATCTCAATCCCTTCACATCCTTCAACATGTTGTATTTCCATCACTTAATAAAAATATGTATATAATATCATTTTTCTTTTAAATCAATCATACAACATATCTTTTAAATGTCCAAATTAAACCATAAAAATTAATGAATATTTAAAATCATAATTTAACATATAAAAATTCATAAACACGTGAAATAATCATATTAGCATATAAAACAGCAATTACAGCACTGCCATGACGTTTACTAATTTTCGGGTGTAAAATGACCGTTTTACCCCTAGACGTAAAATTTCACGTTTTTGACTTTTTCTTAATTTCATTGACTCTAACATGTCCCAAACAATTATTTAAGCCTAAATTAAATTTCCCAGAATTTTATTTATCTTAAATTCTAGACTTTTTAATTAATTCATAATTAGTCGTTTTGAAGGCGTTTTAATCCTGAAAAATTTCAAACTTTAATATAGAAGTCCTAAATTTAAAACATAGACTTTTTATATTTTTTTAGCCCTCTTTAACCATGACTCGACCCCCGTAAGCCGTGTTTCGATTAATTTGATCATTAGAAACCCTATCTTGACCTACATATTTCGACCCCGAGCCATGGTTCGATTTTTGTCGAGCCACCCTCGAACCATTGTAAGGCTTGAGATTTATTAGTCTTCATTGACGTGAAATTCGAAGACATGAGTATGCATGACATGTAATGAGAGGCATTAAGTGAGATGAGATTATGAAATGTGGCAAGAAATGAAGACCGCACCCGCGCTAAGGAAGCTACCGCACCCGCGGTTGATGGACAGAGAGTTGGGACATTTTTACAGTAGCCACACAGCACCCGCGGTACCAGAAAGAACGCACTCGCGGTGCAGCTACAGTAGGGTCACCGCACCCGCGGTAAAAAAAGGACCGCACCCACGGTCGACATTTATGAATTTTTTTGAAAGGCATGCCGAAGCTTGAGCGCACATGCGGTTGAAAGAGACCGCACCCGCGGTGCTGCATGCGAGAAATCTACCTTTGTTTCTTATGATGACACATGGCATATATATATATAGAATTGTGCCGAGTCTTCATTTTGAGCATTCCAGCAGACCAGCAACGAGAGAGAAAGGGATTTCCAAGCTTTTCTTTCAATTTTTATCACTTGGTTGTGTAAGAATTATCCATTCAAAGTTTAATCCAAGTTGAGATTCTTGTTCCTCTTGACAAAGGCTTCAAAAGGGTATACTTTGGATATCTTTTCAACATGATCTAGATTCCATGTGTTGAAAGAATTATAATATGATGGTTATATTGTGTTCTTGACATATTGAGCATAGTATATTCGCAACCGGATCGATTATCGGATGGCGTATGCTATTGATATGAATTTCAGCATATATTGTATATAAGATTATATAGATTTCAGAAGTTATGTATGCTTTTGATGAAGATTATGAGTTGTGGATATGGATTTTGTTGTTACTGATTTTAAGTGTACCGATATTGAGATTATAAATTGTACTGATACTGATTGTGAATTCTGATATTATATCTTTGATGTTGAGATTGACGGGGATATCGAGATTGTATTGTTAGACCGTCGAAACATCAGTTGATTTAGAGTGATCAGATTCAGTAATGATTTCGATGATGTCGTTGATATGAATTAGATTGTACCTTGTTCAGATATGGATCAGATTATATACTGATTTGAGTATTGATCAGAACAGGTTTTGAATCGAATTATATACTGATGTTGTATTTATGTGATTTTCATTTGCCAGACTGGGTATGAACAGATTGGAATACAAGACTTCGTCTTCGTCAGACCGGGAAGACAAAGGTATAATTCAGGTTTTGTTTGGGGAAGACACAACTCAAATGAGATTCAATTTGAGTTTCCCAACAAAATCACATACTTATTCTGTTTGTACTTTATATTGATTTATATATATGTACTGAGATAGGAGTATCATTGGTAGATACGCCAATTTTCTAAACTTTCGGTGATATCAATGCTTCGGATCAGATTCACTCCGATTGTAGATTTCGATACAGACCAGACCGAAGTTTAGGAATAAGATGTAACGCCACCACGATTGGGAGAGTAGGTGGGAGACCTGTTACATCTTATTCACACCGGGATCCCTAGAGTTAGAGTTGAGTTGAGTCAAGATATGAATTGAATTGAGTTGCGTGCTTATTTTATTTTGATTTCAGAGATTATGGAACCCATTGTTACTGCATGCTTATTTTGATTTAGTTTCATAGACTATGAAACCTATTGCTATTGATTTTATGCATGATAATATGCTTTATGATTTATATTATGTATATGCATGTCTACCATGTTTTATACTGGGATTTATTCTCACCGGAGTTATCTGGCTGTTGTCTTGTTTTGTATGTGTGCATGACAACAGGTGGAGCAGGATCGGGGTCAAGAAGATGATGAGAGAAGACGAGTTTAGAGTGGTGATTCCGGACTTATTATAGACTTGGTTTAGTACTTGGAATTTAGTAGTTGAACCTTAGACTAGTTTGAATAATTGTTGTACATTAATGTACTTTTATACTGAGATGTATATTAGTTAAATTCCATTACGTTCCGCACTTACATTTTAAAAAGAAAAATTTTTAGACCCTTTTTATCTTAATTGATAATTAAATCCCAAAGATGATTAAGAAGATGATTAGCGTCTGCGTCCCACAACAGGTGGTATAAGAGCGATAGATACTTTAGATTGAGATAGAAGAGAATGAGCGGGGTAGATTGAGTTTTCTTTTCTTGCGTGTGATTGCTAGCATGAGATTTATTTTAATGTTGATTTACATTATATATGCTAGCATGATACTATGATTTACTGCTTTGAAATACATGTTTATCTGATTATCCGATTTGAGTTGGTATTATGTATTATTGAGTATGAATCAGATCTGATTCATGATCAGCAGTAAGATGATCAAAAAAAAAGATTGGAAAAGACTTGTAGTATTTGGTTTACTAATGGTTTTGGTAATCAGAGATACCTCCTAGAAGAATTCCAGAACGGGGCAGTACTTCGGTTGAACAGATAGATATATCAGAAACTCAGATGGAAATACAGTTGAAGAGGTTTCAGTCGTTTCAACCGCCGATTTTGAGGGGTACTGAGATGTCTGAAGAGTGTCAGAATTGGTTAGATGACATAGAACTATTGTTTGATTTGTTTAAGTATTCAAATGAACAGAGAATTAAACTGGTATTCCACCAGTTACGAGAGGCCGCCAGGAGTTGGTGGATTACAATCAAGGGAGTATTAGAACAACGTGGTACTGTGATCACGTGGGATGTCTTTAAAGCTGAATTCTATCGAAGATTTTTCTCAGTTTCGTACCGCGAGGATGAAAGAGTAGAGTTTGAGAATTTGAGACAAGGCCAACTGAATATTGAAGAATATGTTGCTAAATTCTCAACTCTACTGCGTTTTGTTCCTCAGATAGCTGGAAATGATGAAGCTGTAGCTGAGCAGTTCATCAAAGGATTGAATTCAGAGATAGTTGCATTGATAAATATGCAGCGACCTTACCATTTTGCTGATACTTTGAGTAGGGCAAAGAGAGCTGAGGTGAGTCTAATTCGACAACGAGAAAGGTTAGATGTGATTCAACTCCCGACACAGCAACTCCCTCTTAGATTTGATAAAGGCAGTACGAGTGGAAAGCAAGATTTGTTGAAAGCTCGAAAGAAACAGTTTAAGAAGTTAGGGAGCGGACTGAGTGGTTCGTCTAGCTCCAGTGGTTCCAGCCCGAGTTATACTGGAGTATATTGCAGAACTTACGGAGGGAGACATCCCACAGAGCAATGCCAGGGAGTGACTGGTAGTTGCCATATTTGTAGACAGCCGGGACACTTTTCTAGAGTTTGTCCCCAGAGAAGTTCCCGAAGATTTTAGAGAGCAGAAGACCGAGGAACAGACACGGGACACACCTGATGATAGAGTGGCAGGTACTGTTCTTTTATGATTATATTGCATAGGTATTGATATATACTAATGCATTCCCTACGATTATCTTTGACTGAGTTTCATTGAGATATGCTGTATCTGTTGAGTCTGTTTGTACTGTAGTATTGATTCCCTTACATTTTGGGAAAGAAAGATTGATATCAAAGATTTCTGTGAAATACTGTATACTACAGTAAGATGAGGATGAGATCGAATTAGATTATGATGTACTTGTGTTTCTAATTTGACCGCATTATTGATATTAATATGCTGAACAAGTACAGAACTATTGCAGATTCCTTCCAGAAAAATATAAGATTCAGACCAGATAGGGCTGATCGGTAGAAATTCCACGGTAAGGATTCTAGATCTAGAATTCCTTTGATATCTATATTGTTATGACTCGATTGATACAGAAAGGAGCAGATGGTATCCTTATGTATTCAGTAGACATTCTGAAATCGAGCCTAGTATGGGCAGATTTGCCAAGTGATGTACGAGTTGGTTGACGTCTTCCTAGATAAGATTTTGGATTTGCTTTATATCAGGAAGATAGATTTCAGAATTGAATAGATACCAGGTACTGTTTGTGTTTTAGAATTCAGTACAGAATGATATCGAATGTACAGAATAACACTGAATGAATTGAAAGAATTGAAAGATCAGTAGATGAGTACCGACCAGGAGTTACATATGATTTAGTGTTTCTCTGTGGCATATTTCAGTATTTTCAGAGATATTCTGATGATTTCATGCTCGTTGTATCTATGATATTTTTATATATTTGCAGCATCTGATTGATTGAATCGAATATCTGAAGAGTGTATTGAATACTCTGAGAACTGTGATTATTGTATACAGAAATTATTCAGATAAGAATCTTGTTTGAAACAGATTGTATTCAAAATAAGCGATATCGGAAGTTAATATACCGATTGATTTTGACAAAATTGAGGTTGTGATCAGTGACTAAGAACGATACCGATATCAGAAAGATCAGAAATTTCAGAAATGTCAGTTATTTGTCTGAGTTGGCAGATTATCTTATCCGATTATGTTTTGAACTGCTTGGGAATTGTTAGCTTCTAGATAAGTATTTGATATAGATTATTCAAACCGAATCAGAGCTGAATTCGAGAATTTCGGCAGTTCAGAGATTTAACCAGAATGTTCAGAACTTAAATTCGATAATCAGAGCAGAACATCGCTCAGAGTGGCAGATATGTGATTTTTACTTTATGAGAATGATTATCGTATGATGTCAAATGTGTCAGATTTGCACGACAGAATTTGATATCGATAGTCAGAACCGAATACCAGGTAGGTATTTTTTTTTAAATTTATATTATTAACTGATTTATTTGTACCAAATAGTTCGAATCTGAAATGACAGATAGTGTCCGAAACGCACTGTAGTAGATTCGGTTTCATTTTGGTGAATGAGAATGTATGATATTCGAACAGATAGTTTTGACATAGACAGATTAAATCAGTTGTCACAGAATTTGTACTGAAATGTTGGCAGAATTTGTACTGAAATATCTGAATTGCCAATAAATGAAGATAAAAAGATAGAAATCAGAAGAGTTATTACAGAATTGGTATATTTCTGACTAGACATGGGGAGTATAATTCGATGAATTCGTAATGAGATCACTATAATACTTTCCAGATTGTGATATAATATGATTGTGATTGACAGATTGTTCAATCTATATCTATTAGTTTGTACAAGATGACGTACAAACATGACTAGATGACAAAGATCGATGTCAAAGAAATGGTCAGATTGATCAGAATGTTGAAGTAGATTATATTAGATTTTAAATTTTTAAGTGAGTTGTACTTGTGGCAGAATATACCATGAGCTCTCTCATATATTACCCACCGATTGACAGATAGCCAGAGCGTACTATACAGATATTAAAAGATATTTATGGAGTTGTAGTGCTGGATGTTAGCACTAGTTGATATGAAATATTGTCGCTGTGTGAATTATTGTACGATAATAGTTATCAGATAACCAGATGGATAAAGAAATAGTTACAGACGATATATTGTACAGTGAGTACTGCAGATTTCTTTGGTATAAGAATAATATCTCGGAGATACCTGAGATAGGATCTGATACGGTCAAAGATATGATAAAGAAAATGAAGCTGATTCAGGAAAGAATGAAAACCAGCTTCGAATGAACAGACTTAATATGCCGATGTCGGATGGTGACGATTGGTAATTGAAGCCGAAGATTTAATATATCCTTGACTGGGATAAACAGATTTGATAACAGCTGATGATATTGATTTTGTATGAGCTGTTGATTGGTATATACGGATGTTGTATAGCCAGTATTGTGAGATTGATTCTGTCAGAGTTATTTCGAAGTGTATTATGATATTATGCTCTTGAATAATTATTCCAATTTAGAATCACAGATCCGTACAAGAAAGATATTTCAGAATAAAGACTATTCTATTATTGAAAATACAGTAAGTTGACAGGGCATCAAAGAGACTATCTGAAAGACAGAATTTGTCATCAGATTAAGACTTCAGAATGGATTCATTGAGATGAGTTTCTGATTTAAACTCTGTATACATTCCTTCTGATATGTCTGAATTGATTACTTGCGAGTTCGAGGACGAACTCAGATCTAAGAGGGGGAGAAATGTAAGGCTTGAGATTTATTAGTCTTCATTGACGTGATATTCAAAGACATGAGTATGCATGACATGTAATTAGAGGCATTAAGTGAGATGAGATTATGAAATGTGGCAAGAAATGAAGACCGCACCCGCGGTAAGGAACTACCGCACCCGCGGTTGATGGACATAGAGTTGGGACATTTTTACAGTAGCCACACCAAAACCACGGTACCAAAAAGAACGCACTCGCGGTGCAGCTACAGTAGGGTCACCGCACCCGCGGTAAAAACAGGACCGCACCCGCGGTCGACATTTATGAATTTTTTTGAAAGGCATGCCGAAGCTTGAGCGCACCTGCGGTTAAAAGAGACCGCACCCGCGGTGCTGCATGCGAGAAATCCACCTTTGTTTCTTATGATGACACATGGCATATATATATATATATATAATTGTGCTGAGTCTTCATTTTGAGCATTCCGGCAAACAAGCAACGAGAGAGAAAGGGATTTCCAAGCTTTCCTTTCAACTTTATCACTTGGTTGTGTAAGAATTATCCATCCAAAGTTTAATCCAAGTTGAGATTCTTGTTCCTCTTGACAAAGGCTTCCAAATGGTATACTTTTGATATCTTTTGAACATGATCTAGATTCCATGTGTTGAAAGAATTATAATATGATGGTTATATTGTGTTCTTGACATATTGAGCATAGTATATTCGCAACCGGATCGATTATCGGATGGCGTATGCTATTGATATGAATTTCAGCATATATTGTATATAAGATTATACAGATTTCAGAAGTTATGTATGCTTTTGATGAAGATTATGAGTTGTGGATATGGATTTTGTTGTTACTGATTTTAAGTGTACCGATATTGAGATTATGAATTGTACTAATACTGATTGTGAATTATGATATTATATCTGTGATGTTGAGATTGACGGGGATATCGAGATTGTATTGTTAGACCGTCGAAACATCAGCTGATTTAGAGTGATCAGATTCAGTAATGATTTCGATGATGTCGTTGATATGAATTAGATTGTACCTTGTTCAGATATGGATCAGATTATATACTGATTTGAGTATTGATCAGAACAGGTTTTGAATCGAATTATATACTGATGTTGTATTTATGTGATTGTCATTGCCAGACTGGGTATGGACAGATTGGAATACAAGACTTCGTCTTCGTCAGACCGGGAAGACAAAAGTATAATTCAGGTTTTGTTTGGGGAAGACACAACTCAAATG
Organism: Primulina tabacum; assembly: GCF_025594145.1. Lineage (NCBI taxonomy): Eukaryota > Viridiplantae > Streptophyta > Magnoliopsida > Lamiales > Gesneriaceae > Primulina > Primulina tabacum. The sequence goes on along the minus strand of NC_134564.1, from coordinate 10,978,056 downwards.
AGATTCAATTTGAGTTTCCCAACAAAATCACATACTTGTTCTGTTTGTACTTTATATTGATTTATATATATGTACTGAGATAGGAGTATCATTGGTAGATACGCCAATTTTCTAAAAGTTCGGTGATATCGATGCTTCGGATCAGATTCACTCCGATTGTAGATTTTGATACAGACCAGACCGAAGTTTAGGAATAAGATGTAACGCCACCACAATTGGGAGAATAGGTGGGAGACCTGTTACATCTGATTCACCCCGGGATCCCTAGAGTTAGAGTTGAGTTGAGTCAAGATATGAATTGAATTGAGTTGCGTGCTTATTTTATTTTGGTTTCAGAGATATGGAACCCATTGTTACTGCATGCTTATTTTGATTTAGTTTCATAGTCTATGAAACCTATTGCTATTGATTTTATGCATGATAATATGCTTTATGATTTATATTATGTATATGCATGTCTACCATGTTTTATACTGAGATTTATTCTCACCGGAGTTATCCGGCTGTTGTCTTGTTTTGTATGTGTGCATGACAATAGGTGGGGCAGGATCGGGGTCAAGAAGATGATGAGAGAAGACGAGTTTAGAGTGGTGATTCCGGACTTATTGTAGACTTGGTTTAATACTTGGAATTTAGTAGTTGAATCTTAGACTAGTTTGAATAATTGTTGTACATTAATGTACTTTTATACTGAGATCTATATTAGTTAAATTCCATTACGTTCCACACTTACATTTTAAAAAGAAAAATTTTTAGACTCTGTTTATCTTAATTGATAATTAAATCCCAAAGATGATTAAGAAGATGATTAGCGTCCGGGTCCCCACAACCATGTGGGACCAAACCCTAAACAACCCCTTTAGACACGCTCCTGAATCCTTGTAACTCACGGACAGGACCCCTGGCTCGAAATCGAAGGTATAGCAGCAGCCATGCGATCAGCCGAGACTCCTTCATGCCATAAACTCCTTAAACACAAGCCTAGGACCTAGCCGATCGAGCCACCCTAGAACCAGCCTATTGTGCACTTACATCTGACCCTAATGACTCACCCTATCCAACCCTGAAGTCCGCAGACCGAGCCCTCCTCCCTGCGCAAGCCCTGAACCCTGCGCGCAAATTCCATGGCTATCGGGTGGGAGTCCTAGCTTGCTACCACTCCTCCCAGCCATCCTAACTCGGGTCCTAGCATGGCTAGGACCCTTTCTCAGATCCCTCATGAGACTCTAGCCCAGTCATGGTCCAACCGAACCAAGATAAGCCACCATGTCAAGGAAAACGAGCCCTATGACCAACCTACAGCCGAATTGGTTCCAGCTTACGTGTTTTCATTTTGTGCAGGGTTTTTTTTGATGATCTAGCACTCAAAATTCATGTGAAACAATACTTGATCATAACCTAAATCATTGCAGCCCTTAAACAATAGAAAAACATGATTTTTGAAATCAAAAAGACAAGTTTAGAACACATATGCATATATTTTCAAAAATTCAGTTTGTGTGCCATATTTTTCCTTTAAAAGTATGCTTAAAAAATTATTATGGTGTGATGATGTTTGAAGGAAAGAAATATGTGTGCCTTTGCGTTTTTAACGCACGATTATTCGTTGACGATTGCGAAGAACTGTAAGAGTAGGTGCCCGTCGAGCCAAGTGTTGGCCGAGGGTTCATGATTAAACTCTATGTATAAACAGTCTTTATTTTAATAATATTTGAATTTATTATTTTGGCACTTCTTTATCTGTATACCCATGCTAGTTGCATAGATAAAGCCCTTGAATATACAAATAGTAGAAAAAATATGAGATGCTCATATGATGAGTATCATGAAACTCATATTTGTAATACTGTATATTCTAAACAGTTCCTAGTCGATTCAGCCGCCACTAAGAAGGATATAGGCCGCTCGAGTTCGAGACTAGTATCTGCGATGTGAGTACCATGTTTCATTGGTAGGGGACATTGTGATGTCCGAGCATGCAGATAGGTGCTCCTGGTAGAGTGCACTGAACAACCCTCCATAAAGGACTTTCCAAGTGGTTCTCATTTATCGAGTGGAAAAGTCCTAGTTTATGGTTGTACACCATTAGTCCTTATAACCCGGGACAACATTGAGACTCTATGTGCTAGAATTGCACTTTGACTTGTTTACCGACTCTCATGGGGTCATCAGGTGGCAAGGTTGGGTGTTCTGTCGAAACATATAGGAGTCGATGCATTGTAGTCGGGGATTCACCGCTTACCTACGGGTATGGATATCCTATGTGTATGTAGTATGAAATCTCTGATCAGAGTATGGTGGTAATTATGAAAGGGGTTTCATAGATTACACCATCGATGCAACTACAACATGACACATAGTATCGATTCATTGACAACTCTCGATAAACCAATGGTTGTTGAATCGGTCGGGATATATGAGTTGAAGGGACCGTACTGTACGTTAACCATAATTGAATGGTTCTTTCAGGCACTATCATTTGATACGTGGGGAATCATGTAAGCGATGATGCTAGGCATTTAACATGATTGGGTTGGGTACTATCAGACTTGAGTTCTGACGTTCTTGTTATCAAGGAGTTGATAAGTAAGAATGGAGCAATTGGGGTATGCTCATATAAGGACATGTTTAGTACGAATCACATTGAGATGTGAACCCACGGCTAGTTGTATCAATGAACCATTGAGGGCCACACAAGTGTTAGCTTTCTAGATCCCGTTGAGAAGTAAAATAGTTCAAAGTGTTGAACGGCTTATAAATGAGTTTATAAGCGTAAGGAAAAATAGAAGTATGACTTCTATGAGAGAAATGTAACTTTTAATTTATGAATGTATTCCTAAATTAAAAGTAGGTCAAGTGAATAATGTATTTGAAAATTGTGATTTTCATAAACATTATTATGGACTAAATTAAATTAATTCAAGTGTTGAATTAATTAAACACTAGTGGGCCTAGTAGAGTCCAAATAATTAAATTAATTCAAGTGTTGAATTAATTAAATAACATTGGGCCTTGTAGAGCCCAATTAGAAATAATTATTTAGCTAGTGGGCTTGAGTAAAATCAAGTAAAGTGTAATTGGGCTCAAATATGTTTGAGACAATTTAAATAGTTCATGGGCCTTGTAATAGTTACAAGCCCAAGTCACATTGCATGCTTGGGAGGTGAAGAGTTGGGAATTACTTTTGACTAAAATAATTCATGGCATGCAACCTTTTTGGATCAACTTTTTGCACTACCAAGACAACTCTTCCCTCCCTCATTTTGATCACCTTTGGCCGAAAATATTGGGGAGATTCTCTCAAATTTTTCTCTCATTTTTGTGTTCTTCAAAAGTTGGAGAAACAAGTCACTTCTCTTTGAAAAAGCCTTACATTTTCTAGTGCAAGTGTGAGGTGGATCTACAAAGTTGGTGGTGGGCCTAATTCTTGAAGGAAAGGAGGAGAGCTTGTAAATTTGTCATTCATTCAAGAGCCAAGTTGTTTACAACATGGTTGGTGCCATCATCAATCTCTTGATTGATAGGTAACTAAATTCTAAAACACCCTAATGTATGATTTTTGGTGTTTTATTGTATTTGGTACACAATATCATGAGGTGGCCGAAAATTTCTTCATGAAAAATCAAAATTTTAACTTCCGTTGCGCTTCCGGTCACCGTAACCGATCCCCTTTCAAGTGGTATTCGAGCTATGGTTACGATTTTGTGTAGCAATTACAAGATATTATGTTGAGATCGATTTTTAACCGCATGAGTGTATTTTTGCAACCAAAAACCGAGGCTTATTGTGGGGAACTTCGGGCAGCTCGGGCTGCCCGATGGGCTGCCCATTTCGGGCAGCTAGGGCAGCCCGAGGGGCTGCCCGAACAGCCCCATTAAAAATTAAAAAAAAAAAATTTGTTGCGGGAATCCGGCGACGGAGCTTCGGCGACGGCGATGACGACTAGGGTTTCCAAAAGTGTTTTGGAATATCAAAGTGTCATGGGCCTTGAGTTGTTGGGCCATTGCATGGCTAACATATTTGTGAATTTTAAATGGGCCAAAATGTTTTTGGTGAAAAAATAAGTTTTTGGGCCCTTAAGTTTAAAATTACAAAAGTTGCAAATATTTTCTCATGAAATAAATTTTTTAAGTTGGACTTTAAATATTTATAGTAAATGGTGATTTACAAGAAATTCGGTTATAAATAAATTAATTTGAAAGTAAACAAAGGTGTTTGTATACTTTGTTAATTTAGTATATAATCGTGGCGGTTAGTGATTGGATCAAGATATATAATATTGGATCAATTAATTATTGTGATAATTAATTGATGGTGTATGATATGTGATATTATGCATGAAGGATGATCAAAAGTCTAAGCCCAATTTGCTAGGTGTATGCTATGATATTTTGTGTTGAATGATTGTAATAATTATCAATTTATAAAGTGGGCTTGTTTTATGGCCCGTTCCCACCCCCATGAGATGTATCCTTATTTGCCATGGATATTTATTTGTAAATATTAGTATAAGTGGATGATCAAGATTGGAAGATGGTGGCCATGATGATTATGAAGATTGAAGACATGTAAATATTGGAATCTAATGTAATAGTTGCATTTGCATCCCTTGTATTACCCTAGGATTGGACCTAGGCCCGTGTTTAGCTCACACGGGCCATTAATATTGGGGCAATTGATCATCCTTGTTTTGTTTACTGTTTATAATATATGCATGATATGTTATAAATAATGAGTATGTGCGTTATTATTATGATAATAACAAAGTTGCATGAGTCCGGCAAACATACGATCAAACATGGCGAGCTTTTAAATAAAATTAATGATGAGAACTTTCAAAATTAAAAACCCTCATTTTGAATAAGATTCGAAATTAATATCAAGCCCGAAATGGAGAATTATAAATTTGTTTATAATTTCCATGTCTTCCAACGACAATGGGTGCATGATGAACGCTACCCGTACTCGGGGCTCGGCTCATATTATTGGGGGGCCCTGGGTGACGGAAAGCTGTGACATCCATTGACATGGTGATGTGAACTACGTGGAACTCCAATGATTTTGGCTCATATTATTGGGGAACTCATGGCGACCGTCCATCAAGGTTCAACATCGATGGGTAAGGCTTGACACGTGAAGATGAACGACGTCATATTATTGGGTCCTAATCAAACGTGAGACAAAAGTTTACGTAGAGGGTTGCATGGAGATGCAATTGGAAACTACCTTTTAGGAATTGTGATTGGCTGATATTATTCGGGATCATAATTCGCTAATTGGACCTTACGTACCTACTGAGGAAAGAAGTTTCCCGTTTTCACTAGAGGGTAGTGAAAGATGTCAAAACAGTGGGAGCAAATATTTATGAGTAAAAGTCCAAACTTCCTATCTTACTAAATATTTTAAAATAGTCATCAACATTTATCTATTTTTACTTTTCAGTACAAATTGACAATGTCTTCGATTCGCAATCCGATATCCGTAATACTCGACAAACACATATTAACTGGACCTAATTACCTCACTTGGCTAAGAAACCTAAAAATCGTCTTGAATTCGGAAAGGGTAGCATATACACTGACTGAGTCGCCCCCTGTTGAGGCTCCGACTGACTGCACTCCTGAGGAATTGCAGGCTTACAAGGAATGGTATGACCATGACTTGATAGCCAGGTGTTATATGCTGACTTCTATGAATGATGAGCTGCAGAGGCGTTTTGAGGATGCAAAGAGTGCTGCTGACATTCATTTGCATCTCAAGGAGCTCTTTGGTGAGCAAACACAGCCTCTTAGGCATGCTACCGTCAATGAGCTGATCACTTTGCACATGCGAGATGGGGCCTTCGGTCCATGAGCATGGCCTGAAGTTGATTGGGCTCGTGGACAAGCTCGTTGGCATGGATCTGATCTTGCCTTCGGAGTTGACCACCGACGTGTTGTTGTTATCATTGCCTAGCTCATTTGATCCTTTTGTGGTGAACTTCAACATGAACAAGATGGAGCCAACCCTTGAGGAGTTGGTGAATATGCTTGTTACGTTTGAATCAACCATCAAGAAAGAGAAGTTGGTTCTTTATGTGGGTTCTTCATCTGGTACGAAGATTGATCCACATGGGAAGGGAAAGAAGCGTTCTTTTCAACATCCCAAGAAGAACGTGCCCTTGTTGAGGCAATCTTCGAATCCCGTTGTGGCAGCCACACCAGTTAAGGCTGACAAGACTAGTGATGTTTGTCATCACTGCAAGAACCCTGGACATTGGAGGCGAAATTGCAAGGAATATCTGGCCCATAAGAGTTCTGGAAACGGTATGTTCTATATCGAAGTAAACATTTCAATTAACTCTAATTCTTGGGTATTGGATACTGGATGTGGCTCACATCTCTGTAATGATTTGCAGGCGATGGGAAGAAGTAGAAAGCTTAGGGAAGGTGTGACCTTCTTAAGGATGGGCAATGGAGCAAGAGTTGCTTCCAAGGCTGTTGAAGATGTTTACTTATTGTCGAACAATAGTTTTAAGTTAATTTTATGAGATGTTTTGTTTGTACCTAATTTTGTGAAAAACATTGTTTCATTTCTATGCTGATAAAATTGGATATTCTTGTTTATTTTGCAAAGGTGTTTGCAACATTTACATGAATGAATGTTTGATTGGTACTGGTGAACTTGAAAACGATCTCTATAACTTAAAATTGAAAGATATTCATTAAATGTCCATTCAAAGGCAGACACCAAATAAGATATGGATGGGTAAGCCACCCAAATATTCTTGTCTTAGAATATGGGGGTGCCCTGCTTATGTGAAGCAGGTAGTGGGAGATAAATTGGATAGTCGATCCATTTTATGTTACTTTGTGGGATATCCAAAGAATTCGGTTGGATACTACTTCTATCATCCCAAAGAAACAAAGGTGTTTGTTTCTAGGTATGCATCCTTTTTGAAAAGGAATTTCTATTGGATAGAAAAGGCGAGATGATAGAACTCGAAGAGGTTCGAGAGACACCCACAATTGTAGAACCCACACCCGAAGAGCCAAGAGAGGATATACAAGCTCCTAGAAGATCCGAGAGAGTCTCGAGACCACCTATGAGGTATGGTCTGCTTCTTGAAGAGGGCCATGATGAGCGTAACCATGGATGTGATCCAAGTACCTTCAAGGAAGCGTTATCTGATGCCGATTCATCCAAGTGGCTTGAAGCAATGGAATCTGAGATGAATTCCATGCATTCGAACCAAGTGTGGAATCTCGTAGATCCACCTGAGGGAATTGTTTTCATAGGGAATGGATTTACAAGAGGAAACTATGGGCGGATGGGATGATATTGACCTTCAAAGCGCGATTGGTGGCAAAAAGATATACTCAAAGACAAGGAGTTGACTTTGAGGAAACCTTTTCTTCAGTTGCAATGTTCAAGTACATAAGGATATTGCTAGCCATAGTTGCATGGTATGACTATGAGATTTGGCAGATGGATGTTAAGACAGCCTTTCTTAATGGGGATATTAAGGAAGAGATTTACATGTCTCAACCCGAAGGGTTTACATCTATCGGAAGTGAGCATATGGTATGCAAACTTAAAAGATCTATTTATGGTCTAAAGCAGGCATCTAGGAGTTGGAACCTCAAATTCGATAGTACAATCAAAGAGTTTGGTTTTACTAAGAATCCTGAGGAACCCTGTGTGTATAAGAAGGTCAGTGGGAGTGTTGTGACATTCCTGGTGTTTTATGTTGATGACATTCTAATCATTGGGAATGATGTAGGAATGTTGCAATCAACTAAGATATGATTAGCAAGTAAGTTCTCGATACAGGACTTGGGTGAAGCATCTTTTGTATTGGGAATACAGATCTATAGAGATAGATCAAGAAGATTGCTTCATCTCACCCAATCCACATACATTGATACCATCGTGAAGCGGTTCTCGATGGATGAGTCCAAGAGAGGACATCTACCAATGTGTCATGGCGTGTCCCTATACAAGTCTATGTCTCCCAAGACTGATGCAGAGATAGCGGCGATGACAAGCATTCCTTATGCATCTGCGATTGGTAGCATCATGTATGGGATGACATCTACACGTCTTGACGTGGCTTTCGCACTAAGTGTAGTGAGTAGATATCAATCGAACCCTGGTCTTCCACACTGGAAAGCTGTGAAAGACATCCTCAAGTAGTTGAGAAGGACCAATAAATTGTTCTTGGTCTATGGGGTGGAGAACTGAAATTGGAAGGCTAAACCGACTCTAGCTTTCAAAGCGATATCGATGAATCGAAGTCAACCTCTGGGTTTGTATTCATGCTCAATTGTGCTGCTGTCTCTTGGAAGTGTTCCAAGAAAGACAATACTGCGGATTCCAGCACAGAGGCCGAATACATTGCTGCATCAAATGCAGCAAGGGAGGCTGTTTGGATAAGGAATTTCATCTAAGAGTTGGACGTCATTCCTAATGGAGTTGCTCTTCTCCCGGTATTGTGTGACAACACGGGAGCTTTAGCTCAAGCAAAGGAGCCAAGGTCTCATCAGAAGTCCAAACATGTATTGAGAAAGTACCACATCCTCCGAGAAATTATGGAAAGAGGAGAAGTGTCGATTGACATAGTCGGCTCCGCAGATAATGTTGCTGATCCACTAAGTAAGCCTTTACCTGGACCATTGTTCGAGAAGCATCGCGAATCGATGGGTTTGAAGCATATGGGTAGTTGGCTCTAGTGCAAATGGGAGATTGTTAGAATAGGTGCCCGTCGAGCCAAGTGTTGGCCGAGGGTTCATGATTAAACTCTATGTATAAACAGTCTTTATTTTAATAATATTTGAATTTATTATTTTGGCACTTCTTTATCTGTATACCCATGCTAGTTGCATAGATAAAGCCCTTGAATATACAAATAGTAGAAAGAATATGAGATGCTCATATGATCAGTATCATGAAACTCATATTTGTAATACTGTATATTCTAAACAGTTCCTAGTCGATTCAGCCGCCACTAAGAAGGATATAGGCCGCTCGAGTTCGAGACTAGTATCTGCGATGTGAGTACCATGTTTCATTGGTAGGGGACATTGTGATGTCCGAGCATGCAGATAGGTGCTCCTGGTAGAGTGCACTGAACAACCCTCCATAAAGGACTTTCCAAGTGGTTCTCACTTATCGAGTGGAAAAGTCCTAGTTTATGGTTGTACACCATTAGTCCTTATGACCCGGGACAACATTGAGACTCTATGTGCTAGAATTGCACTTTGACTTGTTTACTGACTCTCATGGGGTCATCAGGTGGCAAGGTTGGGTGTTCTGTCGAAACATATAGGAGTCGATGCATTGTAGTCTGGGATTCACCGCTTACCTACGGGTATGGATATCTTATGTGTATGTAGTATGAAATCTCTGATCAGAGTATGGTGGTAATTATGAAAGGGTTTCATATATTACACCATCGATGCAACTACAACATGACACATAGTATCGATTCATTGACAACTCTCGATAAACCAATGGTTGTCGAATCGGTCGGGATATATGAGTTGAAGGGACCGTACTGTACGCTAACCATAATTGAATGGTTCTTGCAGGCACTATCATTTGATACCTAGGGAATCATGTAAGCGATGCTGCTAGGCGTTTAACATGATTGGTTGGGTACTATCAGACTTGAGTTTTGACGTTCTTGTTATCAAGGAGTTGATAAGTAAGAATGGAGCAATTGGGGTATGCTCATATAAGGACATGTTTAGTCCGAATCACGTGGAGATGTGAACCCACGGCTAGTTGTATCAATGAACCATTGAGGGCCACACAATTGCTAGCTTTCTAGATCCCGTAAAGAAGTAAAATAGTTCAAAGTGTTGAACGGCTTATAAATGAGTTTATAAGCGTAAGGAAAAATAGAAGTATGACTTCTATGAGAGAAATGTAACTTTTAATTTATGAATGTATTCCTGAATTAAAAGTAGGCCAAGTGAATAATGTATTTGAAAATTGTGATTTTCATAAACATTATTATGGACTAAATTAAATTAATTCAAGTGTTGAATTAATTAAACACTAGTGGGCGTAGTAGAGTCCAAATAATTAAATTAATTCAAATGTTGAATTAATTAAATAACATTGGGCCTTGTAGAGCCCAATTAGAAATAATTATTTAGCTAGTGGGCTTGAGTAAAATCAAGTAAAGTCTAATTGGGCTCAAATATGTTTGAGACAATTTAAATAGTCCATGGGCCTTGTAATAGTTACAAGCCCAAGTCACATTGCATGCTTGGGAGGTGAAGAGTTGGGGAATACTTTTGACTAAAATAATGCATGGCATGCAACCTTTTTGGATCAACTTTTTGCACTACCAAGACAACTCTTCTCTCCCTCATTTTGATCACCTTTGGCCGAAAATATTGGGGAGATTCTCTCAAATTTTTCTGTCATTTTTGTGTTCTTCAAAAGTTGGAGAAACAAGTCACTTCTCTTCGAAAAAGCCTTACATCTTCTAGTAGCAAGTGTGAGGTGGATCTACAAAGTTGGTGGTGGGCCTAATTCTTGAAGGAAAGGAGGAGAGCTTGTAGATTTGTCATCCATTCAAGAGCCAAGTTGTTTACAACTTGGTTGGTGCCATCATCAATCTCTTGAGATTGATAGGTAACTAAATTCTAAAACACCCTATGTATGATTTTTGGTGTTTTATTGTATTTGCTACACAATATCATGAGGTGGCCGAAAATTTCTTCATGAAAAATCAAAATTTTAACTTCCGTTGCGCTTCCGGTCACCGTAACCGATCCCCTTTCAAGAACGATAACGACGAGACCTTGGCTTGAAATCCTTAGCAACTCTCGAATTTCCTTAAAAATATGATGTATGTGCCGTGTGAATTTGAGTGGAAGGAGTTTGTTGCACAAGGATGTGGCGTGTGTTTATGCGAGGGTTTGGGGTGATTTAACATATTATATACTTAATTATTTTACTATCAAGGCTTAGGCCTTTTAAGCATTCAAATTAAGCCCATTAGTGCTTAATTAAAGTATTAAAAATAGTTTTGTTTAAAAAAATTTGTGAATTTATTTGCCGGGTTGCCCATAAGTTCTTATTTTTTTTGAAAAACTAACACCGATAAAAATTACAACCCGGAGTATAAAATCACCTCAAAACTCCTTATTTTCAAAAATACGAAAAAGCATCACTCATATTTTAATTAATTAAAATTAATTATTTAATAAAAACATTTTTCGTTTTTCAGCCCTCGGTCTCTGTTCCTCGATCTCAACTTGAATAACCCTTGAGAATTCATTTTAATGCATCTAAGTAGAAAACTACTAAAACATCAAGTAAACATGTCACATAATCAATTTAACAATTAAACTCTATTAATTACTCATTTTTCATATTTTCTAGATTTGAATGCAATTGAACTACGTCGTATTAATTTTGGATCTTACAATTCCTCCTCCTCTTAAATAAAATTCCATCCTCGAAATTAGAACTTACCGAATTGCTCTGGATAGAGACTCTTCAAGTCCCTCTCGGTTTCCCAAGTAACTTTCTCTTCCGAGTCATTCAGCCACTTGACATTGACCATTGGAATGACCTTGTTTCGCAGTCTCCTTTCTTGCCTTGCAAAGAATTGAATAGGTCTTTCTTCATATGTCATATTTGGAGTCAATTGTAGAGGTTCATAATTTAGCACATGTGATGGATTTGACATGTACTTCCGCAGCATCTAAATATGGAACACATTGTGAACTCCAGAAAGAATTGGTGTCAATGCCACTCTACAAGCTAATGTCCCAATCCTATCCAAAATCTCAAACGGGTCAATAAATCTTGGACTAAGCTTTCCCTTCTTACCAAATTGCATAACACCTTTCATAGGTGCTATTTTCACAAATACATGATCTCCCACTGCAAACTCTATGTTTCTTCATCTCTTGTTCGCATAACTCTTTTGTCTGCTTTGTGCAGTCTTCATTCTCTCACGAATTTTGACTACAAGATCGGCAGTCTCTTCAATCACATCCGGACCAATATCTCTTCTTTCACCAACCTCGTCCCAATGAATAGGAGATCTACATTTCCTTCCATAAATTGCCTCAAAAGGAGCCATCTCGATTGATGATTGATAGCTATTATTGTAGGTGAACTCCACTAGAGGTAATTTTGGTTTCCAACAGCTTGGAAATCAATAACACATGCTCGCAGTAAATCTTCCAGAATTTGAATAACTCTTTCGGACTGACCATCGGTTTAAGGATAGAAAGATGTACTGAATAATAACTTGGTCCCCATCGCTGCATGCAGACTCTTCCGAAAAGATGACGTAAATCTCGGATCTCTGTCATAAACAATAGATACAGGAATCTCATACAGACAAACTATTTCTTGAATATACAACTCGGCATACTGAATCATGGTGAAGGTCGTCTTAATAGGCAGAAAATGCGTTGATTTTGTAAGACGATACACTATCACCCATATGAAATTAAATCCCCTAATAGTCTTTGGAAATCCTACAACAAAATCCATAGTGATATTTTCCTATTTCCACTCGGGAATAGGAAGTGGCTTAATCTTTCCCGCTGGTCTTTGATGCTCTGCTTTAACTTGCTGACAAGTCAAACACTCGGATACAAATCTTAGAATGTCTCTCTTCATGCCCGGCCACCAATATAACGATTGTAAATCCTTGTACATTTTCGTGCTTCCCATATGAATGGAATATAGTGTGTCATGAGCTTCCTTCATAATGAAATCTCTCAAAGAATCATCACTAGGAACCCATAAACGATCTCAATAACGAACTATACCATCAACCTATGAATATAACTTCCGGCCCTAAGCTTCATCTCTTGCTCTCCACTTTTGTAACCGACATGCCAAATATGCCAACATTAGATGACGACCGTTGGTATTTGAGACAGGAGACAGAGTATTTTTGAAGATTTCTCCTTTCAGGGGTGTTGTCAGATTTGGCAAGAAAGGAAAATTGTCTCCACGATACATTGGTCCATATGAGATTTTCGAGAAGGTAGGAGATCGTGCCTATCGACTCGCATTGCCGCCTTCATTATCAGGAATACATGATGTTTTTCATGTATCTATGCTGCGGAAGTATCTCCCCGATGATTCTCATATTATGCAGCCAGACGAGACCGAGCAGGATGAGACATTGAGTTATGTCGAAAAACCAATTCGGATTATCAATCGTAAAGAAAAACAGCTCAGAACAAAGACGATTCCTCTTGTGAAAATTCAATGGACTCGTCATGGAATTGAAGAAGCCACTTGGGAGACTGAATCAGATATGAGACAAGAATTCCCAGCATTGTTTCACTGATGTAAATTTTTATTCGACTTTAATTACATTCCTTCTTAATGATATGATTTGACAATCTGTGATTTCGAGGACGAAATCATATCTTAGGAGGGGAGAAATGTAATGCCCGAGATTTTGATTCTGTTAATATGAGATTATTGATTATCAATTGATATAATTATAGACGGGCTATTAAGAGACCAGATTGGCCAAAGCATATGAAGGGTGCAATTTTTAGACAGAACTACCGGCGCCCGAGCGGTAGAAAATAATCGCCCGAGCGCCAATGTTCAACAGGAGCATGTTTTGGGCAGAGGATGTGGCGCCCGAGCGGTATCTTGTGACCGCCCGAGCGCCAGTGCATAATAAACAAGCGCATGGACAGAGGATGCCGCGCCCGAGCGGTAGTTTAGCACCGCCCGAGCGCCAACCGAGATTCAACATAGGCTACAATTTGACGTAAGTTTTGCTACATTTTGACATGCTTTAAAATTATGTCATTGTCAGAATTGAATATGATTCATATATGATGTTCTTGATATGTTAGACATCGTAGAATCGAAGTCAGATTAAGAAACAGCTAGATTATGGAATTATTATGAATTTTCAGACATATATCGGTTGATTTTGGACAGATTTGAATTATAGATGATTATAGAATGTATTGTATATGGGTTATAGGAGTGTAACTGTTATCTGATGATGTTGTATTGACGGGGATACTGAGATGGTACCATTATGCCGTTGATTTTAACTTAAATCCAGATTAATCAGATTCAGTGTTGAATTGAGAATAGAATATTGATGTTATGATTCTCGACGTGTCGTTTCAGATTTACAGAGATAGTCTTGAGTTCAGAACTGAGATTGCGTCAGATCGAGACCACAAACGAAAGGTATAATTCAATGTGGTATTGGGAGATCGACTTGAGTCGGTTTAGACTTGAGTTTCCCTAAAGCACATACTTTATTTTATTGCAATGATATTTGCATTGATTTGATTGATATACTTGTTCTCTTGAATTATAGATAGCAGGTATTAGACGAGTAATCTTGTGACAGAAGTGCCTGATAGCGGTGGGATCGCCACGGGCACATTGCACGATGTCACTAGATGGTGTAGAAATCTTGGGACAGATCACGCCACAGGCACATTGCGCGATGTCACAAGATAAGATATTGGCGATAGGGCCACAGTTCATGACGGTTAGGTCAGGACACTGGATGTTTGGTTATATCGACGTGGATAGAACTGGAGTCTTTTCTCTTACTGTTGGTCGATATAGGAATACCACATCTGGAAACCGGGATCCCTAGGCTAGGAAGGAGTCTAGTCTGAGTCGTGGAGTCACGAGCATTGCTGACAGTTTGATATTGATTATGTTTCTGATTTTGATACATATTACTGATAATTGTTACATGCTTTTATATTGTTTATAAGATTGCATATTCGTTGATTTATACTGAGATTTTATTCTCACCGGAGTTATCCGGCTGTTGTCTTGTTTGTATGTGTACATGACAACATGTGGGATAGGATCAGGGTCCAGGAGATGAGGAGAAACCGTGATAGAGTGGAGACTTCGGACTTTGATGTATATAGAGTTTTGACACTTGATATTTAGATGTTGAACCTTAGTTTTTACTGATTTGTAGACGGTACAGGACTTGTACTTTATTTTATACTAAGTTGTATATTAATTGATTTCTCTACATTCCGCATTTTAAAAAGAAAAAAATTTATGACCCTAATTACTTGATTAGTAAATTGATCCTGATGACGATTAAGAATTGATTAGCGTCCTGGTCCCCACAACAGGTGGTATCAGAGCGATAGATCCTTTAGAATGAGATAGAAGCTAGTGAGCGGGGTAGATTGAGTTTTCTTTCCTGCTTTTGATTGCTAGCATGATTTACTGCTTTATAATACATGTTTACCTGAAATATATGATTTTGATATGGTATTGTGTATTATCTGGAATGGATCATCTGTAAGATGATCCGATGAGGATTGAAACTGATCCGTTGTATTTTGGTTACTAATCCATTTAATTATCAGATATGCCTCCGAGAAGAGTACCTGAACAGGGTAGTACTTCAAATCTTCCAATGGACGTTACAGCCACTCCAATGGAGACATTGTTAAAAAGGTTTCAGTCTTTCCATCCACCGACTTTGAAGGGTACGGAGAATTCCGTGGAGTGTGAGAGTTGGCTGGATGATATTGAGATGATGTTCGAATCCTTGGAATATACGGATGAGAGGAGAGTGAAATTGATAGGACACCAGTTACATGACGTTGCTAAGAACTGGTGGATCACAACGAAGAAGGCATTGAAACACCGAGGTATGACCATTACCTGGAATGTGTTTAGAACTGAATTTTATCAGAGGTTCTTTCCACTGTCTTATAGGAAGGACAAGGGAGCCGAGTTCGCAAACTTGAGACAGGGCTAGCTAAACATTGAGGAATATGTGGCCAAGTTCTCTTCACTGTTGCGGTTTGCTCCACACGGGGCTGAACATGATGAGGCCGTTGCTCACCAATTTATTAACGGCCTGATTCCGGAAAAATTTACGTTGGTAAACACTGGGAGACCGAACAACTTTACTGACGCCTTGAACAGAGCCAAAAGAGCCGAAGTATCTCCCCGATGATTCTCATATTATGCAGCCAGACGAGACCGAGCAGGATGAGACATTGAGTTATGTCGAAAAACCAATTCGGATTATCGATCGTAAAGAAAAACAGCTCAGAACAAAGACGATTCCTCTTGTGAAAATTCAATGGACTCGTCATGGAATTGAAGAAGCCACTTGGGAGACTGAATCAGATATGAGACAAGAATTCCCAGCATTGTTTCACTGATGTAAATTTTTATTCGACTTTAATTACATTCCTTCTTAATGATATGATTTGACAATCTGTGATTTCGAGGACGAAATCATATCTTAGGAGGGGAGAAATGTAATGCCCGAGATTTTGATTCTGTTAATATGAGATTATTGATTATGAATTGATATAATTATAGACGAGCTATTAAGAGACCAGATTGGCCAAAGCATATGAAGGGTGCAATTTTTAGACAGAACTATTGGCGCCCGAGCGGTAGAAAATAATCGCCCGAGCGCCAATGTTCAACAGGAGCATGTTTTGGGCAGAGGATGCGGCGCCCGAGCGGTATCTTGTGACCGCCCGAGCGCCAGTGCATAATAAACAAGCGCATGGACAGAGAATGCCGCGCCCGAGCGGTAGTTTAGCACCGCCCGAGCGCCAACCGAGATTCAAGAAAAAAAATGACACGTTGCTGAAACATGCAACTTAGGATATATATACATATATACATTTGTTTCCTTCAGTAGAAAGAAAAGAGAAGAATCGAGAAAAGGTTCCTGTATTTTGTGAGAAATCCGTCCGTCCGAATTGTAACCTGACTTCAGTACTGTAATCCTATCAACGTAGGCTACAACTTGACGTATGTTTTGCTACGTTTTGACATGCTTTGAAATTATGTCATTGTCAGAATTGAATAGGATTCATATATGATGTTCTTGATATGTTAGACATCATAGAACCGAAGTCAGATTAAGAAACAGCTTGATTATGGAATTATTATGAATTTTCAGACATATATCGGTTGATATTGGACAGATTTGAATTATAGATGATTATAGAATGTATTGGATATGGGTTATGGAGTGTAACTATTATCTGATGATGTTGTATTGACGGGGATACTGAGATGGTACCACTATGCCGTTGATTTTGAATTAAATCCAGATTAATTAGATTCAGTGTTGAATTGAGAATAGAATATTGATATTATGATTCTCGACGTGTCGTTTCAGATTTACAGAGATAGTCTTGAGTTCAGAACTGAGATTGCGTCAGATCGAGAGCACAAACGAAAGGTATAATTTAATGTGGTATTGGAAGATCGACTTGAGTCGGTTTAGACTTGAGTTTCCCTAAAGCACATACTTAATTTTATTGCATTGATATTTGCATTGATTTGATTGATATACTTGTTCTCTTGAATTATAGATAGCAGGTATTAGACGAGTAATCTTGTGACAGAAGTGCCTGATAGCGGTGGGATCGCCACGGGCACATTGCACGATGTCACTAGATGGTGTAGAAATCTTGGGACAGATGTGCCTGATAGTGGCGGGATTGCCACGGGCACATTGCGCGATGTCACAAGATAAGATGTTGGCGATAGGGCCACAGTTCATGACGGTTAGGTCAGGACACTGGATGTTTGGTTATATCGACGTGGATAGAACTGGAGTCTTTTCTATTACTGTTGGTCGATATAGGAATACCACATCTGGAAACCGGGATCCCTAGACTAGGATTGAGTCTAGTCTGAGTCGTGGAGTCACGAGCATTGTCGACAGTTTGATATTGATTATGTTTCTGATTTTGATACATATTACTGATAATTGATACATGCTTTTATATTGTTTATATGATTGCATATTCGTTGATTTATACTGGGATTTTATTCTCACCGGAGTTATCCGGCTGTTGTCTTGTTTGTATGTGTACATGACAACAGGTGGGATAGGATCAGGGTCCAGGAGATGAGGAGAAACCGTGATAGAGTGGAGACTTCGGACTTTGATGTATATAGAGTTTTGACACTTGATATTTAGATGTTGAACCTTAGTTTTTACTGATTTGTAGACGGTACAGGACTTGTACTTTATTTTATACTGAGTTGTATATTAGTTGATTTCACTACATTCCGCATTTTAAAAAGAAAAAAATTTAGATCCCTAATTACTTGATTAGTAAATTGATCCTGATGACGATTAAGAATTGATTAGCGTCCGGGTCCCCACAAGTAGACTGCCCATCACGAATTCTGTCTCTCAAAGTCGACTGTACTGATAATATGGCAAGATTAGGGGCCTCGCCCCTAGCATAAACTGTAAGCTCAAATCGCTGTATCTCGGACTGCAACGGTCTTTGAAGTGATAATTGAGTGATAACTGCTGCTTTCCAACTCAATTCGTCTTCTACAACATTAGCTTTCTCCGGATGATAGCTAATCTCACAGTCGTTGTCCTTTAGCAATTAAAGTCATCTTCGTTGTCTCATATTCAATTCCTTTTGGGTGAAGAAATATTCAGACTTTTATGATCGGTGAATATTTTGCATTTCTCCCCATATAGGTAGTGTCTCCAAATCTTTAATTCAAAAACTACTGCTGGAAGCTCAAGATCATGAATAGCATAGTTTTTCTCGTGAATTTTCAAATGTCTCGACGCATAGGCTATAACTCAGTCATTTTGCATCAGAACTGCTCTCAAACCAAGTTTAGAAGCGTCGGTATACAAAACATACTCTCTTTGCCCGGATGGCATAGATAACACTGGCGCTAAAATCAAGGCTTGCTTTAACTTATCAAAACTGTCTTGACACTCAGATCCCCAAATAAACTTTGCATTCTTCTTAGTCAAGGATGTCAATGGTACTGCAATAGATATGATTCTCTTGATGAATTTGAAGTAAGAGCCAGCTAGACCCAAGAAACTGCGAATCTCGATAACACTCTTCGGTACTGGCCAATCCTTCACTTCCTCAACTTTACATGGATCAACTTCAACGCCATCACTAGAAACGATGTGGCCTAAGAATGCCACTCTATCAAGCCAAAACTCGCACTTGCTGAATTTTGCATAAAGCTTTCTGTCTTTCAATACTTGCAATGCTATCCTCAAATGACGACTATGCTCCTCTTTATTCTTTGAATAGTTCAATGTATCATCAATGAAGACTATAATAAACTGATCCGGATACGGCTAAAATACTCTATTCATGAGATCCATGAAGATCGCTGGCGCATTGGTCAACCTCAATGGCATGACCATAAACTCGTAGTGTCCATATCTAGTACGAAATGGTGTCTTGTGAACACATATTCTTTTACTTTCAATTGATGGTATTCAGAACGAAGATCAATCTTAGAAAATATCGATGCTCCTTGCAACTGATCAAATAAATCTTCAATTCTTGGCAATGGATACTTATTCTTGATAGTGACCATATTAAGCTCTCGATAATCAATGCAAAGTCGCATACTACCATCCTTCTTCTTCAAAAATAATACCGGTGCGTCCCATGGAGAATAACTAGGGCGAATAAAACTCTTGTCTAGCAATTCTTGGATTTGATCTTTTAATTCCTTAATTTCAGCAGGTGCTAGACGCTAAGGTGCTTTAGATATAGGAACAGTGCCCGACATTAGATCAATAGAGAATTCTACTTAACAATCGGGTGGAATACCAGAAACGTCCTCGGGAAAGACGCTAGGAATATCTCTGACAATATCAACATCCTCCAATTTCTGACTGATAGAAGCATGTGCGATAGTGACACATGCTAGAAAAGCTTGGCATCCATGCTTAATAAGTTTCCTCACTCATAGACAAGAGATAATGTGTGGCATTTGCT
Organism: Primulina tabacum; assembly: GCF_025594145.1. Classification (NCBI taxonomy): domain Eukaryota; kingdom Viridiplantae; phylum Streptophyta; class Magnoliopsida; order Lamiales; family Gesneriaceae; genus Primulina; species Primulina tabacum. The sequence goes on along the minus strand of NC_134564.1, from coordinate 10,958,296 downwards.
TGTTTCTCGTCATCTCAAAGACAAAAGATTTACCACCAGGCGGTCAAATAGACATTGATCTCTGACGAAAATCAATCGAAGCTCCATTCGCTGACGAAAATCAGTCGAAGCTCCATTCGCTGATAACCAATCCATCCCAAGTATAATATCAAATTCAGGCATAGGAAGCACAATAAGATTTGCCCGAACCACATCTTTGAATAAACGAAGCTCTAGATTCTTGACAATTTTTGACGTGAACATTTGATCACTGGAAGGAATAGAAACTTTGAAACCAAAACCCATATACTCAGGAATAATATTAAGTCTTTTGATGAAGTTTTCGGATATGAAAGAATGTGTAGCTCCCGAATCTAGCAGTGCATAGGTAGCTACCTCTTGAATGATAATCCTCCCTGTAGAGAAAACGTCTTTTAAATCGTTCCGCGTTGAAGCTTAAAGAATTTCTGTCATTAATTTCCCAAAGTTAAGTGAAGATTGCGTTTTGAACTTAAGCATTTCTTGAAAAATTGCATTTAGATCTTCAGTTTTTCGAAATTTGCATTTTAGTACCCAAATTTTTGATTTATTGCAATTTAACTCTTATATTTTCGAAACTTTACATATATGATCCTTAATTTTTTTTGGTATTTACTTTTGAGTCCCTTATCTTTTGATTAAATGCAATTTGGTCCTTTAATTATTGAAAATTTCATTTTTGTCCGCATGATTTCGAAAATTTCACTTAGGCCCCTCCATAATTTCGAAACCCTTAGCAAACCATTAAATTATGATTTTTCTTTAATTTTGGCCCTAAAACTTTTTATTTGGAGTTGTTACATCCTTCACATAATTTAAGGCACAAAATTCAATACCAGTTCCTATGGTTCTAAAATCATATCTTAATTTTCAACTAAGGTAGAGGATGCAACCTAATTTTCTACTAGGTTAAACTTGATCCCAAATCAATTCTAATAACCAATTTAACATTTCATGCAATACGAGCAACATAAAAATGTTAAATAACTATGTTACCCGTGATAAAAGTAGTGTCTGGCTCCCCTTCAGCTTCCTCTACTTTCATAGCATAAGCTCGCCCAACGGTAGGTGCATTCTTCTTCGAGCAATCAGCAGCTTTGTGCCCTTCTTCCTTGCATATTAAGCACTTAGTAGTACCCCACACACATGGTCCATAGTGTAGTCGATTGCACTTCATGCGTGGTTGTCCTTCTGCAGGTTTTGGTGCTGCGGGTGGTGGCTTCTGCTGTCCATGATTCTTGACTTGACATAGGGGCTTTTGAGGACCTTGAGGTCTAGGAGGTCCCATATATGGCTTTTTGTTTGGCTGATTATTATTCTGATGTTGCTGCCTCTTGCGCTGTAACTCAAACTCGATGTCCTTCAAGGATTGCTCAGACTGGAATGCATAAGTAGTAGCAGTAGCATAATCCAAAGGACACATCATCATAAAATTATTCCGAATGGTAGGTCATAGACCATCCATGAAATGTCTAAGCTTTTCTGCAGGATCCCTCGCAATAAGGGGTACAAAGTGACAACCCCTATCAAATTTCTTCATAAATTCAGCAACAGAAGCGTCTCCCTGACGGAGAGTCATAAATTCCCTCTTCAATCGCCCTCTAACATTAGCAGTAAAATATTTCTCGTCGAATATCTCTTTGAATTGAGCCCAAGTAAGTGCAGCAAGATTAACACCATGTTCGGCTCCTTCCCACCATAAATAAGAATCATCTCTAAACAGATAAGTGGTACACCTCACACGGTTAGCATCCCCCATTTTCAGATAACGAAAGTGTACCTCGAGTGCACGAATCCAAGCCTCAGCAGCAAAGGGATCGGTGGTGCCAGAAAATTCCTTCGGCCCTAGCCTCCGGAACTGATCATATATGTCATGCTGTGGCCAAGGTTCTTACTGTAACTTCTGCTGCTGTAACTGTTGCTCGAAGAAACGAGCCATCCCCTCTAACGCACGAGTAGCAGCATCCACTCGAGGAGGTGGTGGGGGTGCATTCCCTTGATGGTTCAAACTATTCTCGGCTTGATTCTCATTAACAACGGCATGTCTAGGAGGCATTTTATCTGAACATTTTCCAAATTCTAACGTAACAAACATGCATAAATCTAAGTTTTTTAATCATGTGACATATCTTAATTCATTTAGCAATTTAAGCATGCAAAGCATTTATACTCAAAAAGCTAGTAAACATGTAACGTAAACATATTATTCTTGTAATCATGCAGGTAACATCATATTAAGTCATATAAAGCATGTAAAACTTACAAATTTGAGGCTTGATGACTGATCTTTCCGGCGCTGATGATGGTATAACCCTTTACAGGACCTTTGCACTGATACCAACTTAAACGTCTGCTTATTCATTTTGCTTAAAAAGTATTAGAAGATTTTTTTTCACAATTCTTACAATTCGGCCGATTGGAAAATATACGTATGTATATACTTTTTTTAAAATACCTTGCACCATTTTAAAATAAAACAACCAATTAGTATTTGAAAATCCAAAGGAAATTGTCAAAACATGAAATCGTCAAACCTTTTTCCAAACCTAAAAATCAATAAATATGAAAAGTATAGCACTTACTAAACCTCTCAAAAATATCTCAAAATCATAAACTTAAATGTGGAAAGTAGAAGTTTTGGTCCTCAGGTTAGGTGCACTGACAGTACAGAAAAGTCATCCATCAAGACTTCCAATATCATAATTATCAATATCACCTGCATCAATCACACCTAGTGTGTCTAAAGAATCAACACACCATATCCTTGATAACAAGTAATACATATACAGATCACATACAACAGTGAAAAATACTTGTACTTAAATAACTTTTTCATAATAATGCATAACTATAAACATAAACATTTTCGTAAACATTTTCACATCAGCATATTCATATTCATATTCATATTCGTGTTTTTTGAATTCAGATCGTGATTGTGACTCGTATTCATAACAGTATTGGGCGATAATCCATCTAGAGAAAACAACAGCACAGGGCGGTGCGGTCACCAGCAACACTCTCACCGGTCAACTAGGCCTTGGTCAACGTATTAACAAATTCATATTCGTATCCGTAATCAAGGAAACACGATCGTCGGGCTCCCATTGAGACCATAACCCTCACGATATTTCAAAAATATCATCGTATTTAGTCAAAATCCCTTCACGTTCTTCAACTTGTCATATTTCCAACACTTCATAAAAACATACATATAATATAATTTTTGTTTTAAACCAAACATTCAACATATTTTTTAAATGTCCAAATTGAACCATAAAAATTCTTGAACATTTAAAAATCATAATTTAACATATAAAAATTGATAAACATGTGAAATAATCATATTAGCATATAAAACAGCAATTAGAGCACTGTCATGATGTTCACTAATTTTTGGGTGTAAAATGATTGTTTTACCTCTAGACATAAATTTCACATTTTTGACGTTTTCTTAATTTCATTGACTCTAATATGTCCAAAACAATTATTTAAGACTTAATTAAATTTCTCATAATTTTATTTAGCTTAAATACTAGACTTTTTAATTAATTCGTAATTACTCGTTTTGAAGGCGTTTTAATCTCGAAAAATTTCAAACTTTAATATAAAATTCTTAAATTCAAAACTTAGACTTTTTATATTATTTTAAACCTCGTGAACCACGACTCGACCCCCGTGAGCCGTGTTTCGATTAATTTGATCATTAGAAACCCTAGCTTAACCTACAAATTTCGACCTCGAGCCATGGTTCGATTTTTCTCGAGCAAGCCTCAAACCATGTTGGACCAAACCCTGACCAACCCCTTAGGACACCCTCTTGGACCCTTGGAACTCTCGGACAGGACCCCTGGCTCGAAACCGAAGGCATCGCAGCAGCCATGCGATCAGCCAAGACTCCTTCATGCCATGGACTCCTTAAACACAAGCGTAGGACCTAGCCGATCGATCCGCCCTTGAACCAGAATGTTGTGCATTTACCTAGCACCCTAAGGACACACCCTAGCACAGCTCAAAGTTTCCAGACCGAGCCCTCCTCCCTGCGCAAGCCCTGAACCCTGCGCGCAAATTCCACGGCTCGCGGGTGGGAGTCCTAGCTTGCTAGAGCTCCTCCCAGCCATCTAAACTTGGGTCCTAGCCACTTATCAGACCCCTCACGAGACTCTAGACCAGTCATGGTCCAACCGAACCAAGCTAAGACACCATGTCAAAGAAAACGAGCCCTATGACCAACCTACAGCCGAATTGGTTCCAGCTTACGTATTTTCATTTTGTTCAGGGTTTTTGGTGATGATCTAGGACTCTAAATCCATGTGAAACAATACGTGATCATAACCTAAATCATGGCAGCCCTTAAACAATAAAAAACATGATTTTTAAAATCAAAAACACAAGTTTAGAACACATATGCCTATAGTTTCAAAAATTCAGTTTTTGTGCCATATTTTTCCTTTAAAAGTATGATTAAAAAATTATTATGGTGTGATGATGTTTGAAGGAAAGAAATATGCGTGCCTTTGCGTTTTTAACGTACGATTATTCATTGACAATTGCGAAGAACGATGACGACTGGACCTTGGCTTGAAATCCTAAGCAACTCTCGAATTTCCTTGAAAATATGATGTGTGTGCCGTGTGAATTTATGTGGAAGGAGTTTGGATTGCACAAGGATGTGGCTTATGTTTATGGGAGGGTTTGGGGTGATTTAACATATTATATGCTTAATTATTTAACTATCAAGGCTTAGGCCTATTAAGCATTCATATTAGGCCCATTAGTTCTTAATTAAAATATTAAAAATATTTTTGTTTAAATAAGTTTGTGAATTTATTAGCCGGGTTGCCTATAAGTTCGTATTTTTGTTGAAAAACCAACACCGATAAAAATTACGTCCCGGCGTATAAAATCACCTCAAAACTCCTTATTTTCAAAAATATGAAAAAGCATCACTCATATTTTAAATAATTAAAATTAATTTTTTATAAAAACATTTTACGTTTTTCAGCCCTCGGTCTCCGTCCTCCATCGCAATTTGAATAACCCTTAAGAATTCATTTTAATGCATGTAAGTAGAAAACTACTAAAAATCAAGTAAACAAGTCACATAATCAATTTAGCAATTAAGCTCAATTAATTACTTATTTTTCATATTTCTTATATTTGCATGCAGTGGAATTACGTCGTCTTAATTTTGGACCTTACAATGGCCCTGATTTTACTCCAACGGAGAAACCTCGGGTTTCCTCTTTCACTACAAATGTTTTGGACCCTAATTTCTCTTCCGGGGATAATTCTAATGATGAAGACTTCGAAGTGGTGGCTCGCCCGAAACCAGTTGCTGCCAAGAAGCCCTCAAGTTTATTTCTCGCAGGTCCAAGTATTGTGTATGCCTGTTTTGAGGATGAACAAACACTAGCTAACATCCTCGAAAGCTTAAAGGAGAAAAGATTTGGAAAGCAAGTAGAGCAGAAGTCTGATGATGATCTTTACTAGGAAATGGCATAGGAATTTTAAGAGAATCATCTGGGTTCTGCCTCCGATTCCTCCTTTACCTCTGATTTTTAGAGTGAAGAACTCATTGAAGTAGAGTCCTCTAATGAAGACTCTGAACAAGTTGAAGAAGAAACTGATGATGCTGCTGATATTGTCGCTGGTGTTGGCAACACAGTGGAAGACACCATCATTGAAGATTATGATCTATTTACTACCTTCTCCAATGCCTTTTACTCGGAAGATGCTATAGCCAGATAGTATCTCTATGTATGTAGGGAGTTTGTAGACGAGATGAACATCAATACCGACGCCTAAGAAAGGCGAAATCTGATCTCCTTCCTCACAACTCAAGGATTACTCGCAACAGCAATGTGTGACATGCCCTACCAAAAGAGGCACTTGCAAGAATTTTACTGCATTCTCATTGGTGTTGTCGGACATGTGAACTCTTTCAGGTTCAAACGAATGTTTGTTCGGGATGCTATTTACAAATTTTCCCCTAATATTATCAATGACTAATACCGAAATCCTTTTGTTGCTGAAGACCTTCCTCCTGCTGATTTTGATGTCATTACGACCGTGCTGTTTGGTGGTGACATCTCCAAATTTCCAATCTGACCGCACCAAATTTCTTCTGAAAATTTGATATCTTTTACTATGTTCTCTAAAAGACGACAATTAGAAATTGGACATCGTCGTCCAATAGGCAATGGTGACATGCTCGTAGTCGTTTATCTTGTATGCCATTGGAAAAGACGGCGGATTTAACTTTGGCGATCTCAAGTTCCAGACAGTTTTGCAGTTTGCCGAAGGTGGAGTGAAGTCAACTCGAATTCCATTCCCATATCTCATATATGGAATTCTAGAATCGCAAGGCTTTGTCAAGGAAGATGATGAACACCTGATAGACATATGGGAATCTCTGAAAATTGCTTCAACTTATTTCAAGGGAAATCTCAATTTGGATATTCATTGGTCTGCAACTGCTGACGTTGGCAACATCGCTTCCTCCTCCACCCAAACACCGCAAGGCTATCTTCTAGTGTCTCCTTATATTTGGAGGCTCAAATAGATTTTGGGTTGAAGCAGATCGAAGAATGCTAAGGAATTGATCGCATAGTATGAAGACCATATTGCCGAGTACAGGTTGTCTTGGATGTGGCAGTCCATTCTAGACACAAAGAGAGAGTACCAAAAACAACTGATGCTGATAAAGAAAAATCTAATGATGTAGAAGCTTCAACAGAGGATAAGATGACTTATTGGTTTTGTCTTGTTTTTTGTCATTGGTTGCTTTCTTTCTTTTCTGGTTGTTTAGAGCGTGAGTATATTAATGTGCAGGTTGTGCTCTAGGTGTTATAAAACTTTCCTCTGATTCAGTGTTTTGCAATGTGTTTTGCACTCGTGTTGACAACATTGTCAACAACAAGGTATCTAACAAACTGTGCTAACTTGTATAATTCAGGAGGAGAACTTATAATGAAACATTTAATCATGGGGAGATGCTCTTTTATTCAGGGAAAAATTTTCTTTTGCTCAGGGGGAGCTAAACTGATTAAAATGAATGAGAAGATGATCATTTGTGTCGTTTTTGGGATGTTGCGTCCATAAATGCATAAAGAAAGATATTGAAAGGAATATTTTATTTCTAATTAATCTTTGTCTTTTATATAATTTGAAATATAAGTGTTTTGTATTTCTACACTTGTTTAACTTAATCTAATCTTGGTATTATCCTAAATAATTTGTTTTTGATATCTATACCTAAGATATAGTATCTTATATTTGAATAAGAGTTTTATTCCTAATAAACTCTTGTTTCTATGTTTGTAGGATTGATTTTATGGGAAGATAATAAGGCCAAGATATTGATGAAGTATATATATAAAATATTCATAAAAGAACGGTGTGCAGCTGCTGGAGTTTTCTCTGAATATATATAGAGTTCAGAGTTGAAGATTTTTGTGTGAAGAGTTTATGTGATTGATTCACGTAATTATCGTGTTGCTGATTGGTGTTGACATTAGTCGAAGAACAACACTGCGTGTAGTGTTGGGTGAAGAGTGGTTTTGTTTGGTTTTAAGCAATATAATTTTTGGCTTATGCATCTAGTATTTAGTTTGAGTTTTTTGATGCATTAAAATTCTTTGGAGTATCAAGAAATTTATTTTGTTTATTTCACTAGTAGTGTTTTGTGTAAACAATTTACATATTTTCTTGTGAATTTTTGGCATGAGGCATTGCAAAAGTATTCGTCCTTATGCATAAATAAATTTTTTTAATTATTAAAAGTTTACGTGTGTGTTAAATAATTAATTTTCGCTGTATGTTGTGTATTGGTGTTGACAACACCAAATTAAGCACAATACTAACTTCTGATACACACATCATAAGTTTTTCTTGTTCGTTTATGATCAACAACATCCTCACAACCATTTCTGCAGAAAAACAAATAACATTCATTGTATCATTGTTTAAAACCACATCTTAACTCTTGAAAAAAAACTAGCAGAAAATTTAAACAGAAATCAATACCATCCTTAGTACGAAAAACTAGCGTGCTATTGTTAAGTGTATTTTTATCTATATGGTTCAGATTCTAAGGTCTAGGCCATTTAATTTATTTTATAAAATTATATTAATTTTATCCATGTATAATGATAGTCTATTTAGCTAGTCTATGCCACCTTTTACAATTATATTAATTTTTATTGTATAGGTGAAATATGATATGTCAGACCTTCGTGAGTGTTGCATTATTATCAGACTCAAAAATATCCATTGTAATGCCCGAGATTTTGATTCTATTAATATGAGATTATTGATTATGAACTGATGTGATTATAGCCGGGCCATTCTGAGACCAGATTGGGCAAAGCATATGAATTGTACAAGTTTTGGACAGAACTATTGGCGCCCGAGCGGTAGAAAGTGACCGCCCGAGCACCAATGTTCAACAAAATATGCTTCGGACATAAGATGTGGCGCCCGGGAGGTAGTTTTTGACCACCCGAGTGCCAATGAATAATCGGGAGGTAGAACACCTCGCGCCCGGGCGGTAAGTTTTAACCGCCCGGGCGCCGAGCAAACGCCCGGGCGGAAATTTATGACGGCCCGAGCGCCAACCGATATCCAAGAAATGTGACACGTTGCTGAACCATGCAAGTTAGGATATATATATACGAATTCCTTCATTCAGAAATGGAGAAAACGAAGAAAGGAGAACAGAATAGTTTCAGAAAATCCTTACGCCTGTATATTTCGATCCGTCCGTCTGATTTTCAATCCGACTTCAGTACTGAGTTTCTATTGACGCAGGCTTCAACTGGACTTAAGTTTTCTTATGTTCTGATATGTCTTGAAATTATGATATTGCCAGAATCCGATATGATTCATATATGGTGTTTCTGATATGTTAGACATCGTATAACCGAAACCGGATTAAAGAACGGATACCGTGTAGAATTGTTATGAATTTCAGAGTTGATTTGACTGAGATGTGATATGAGATTTGTGTTGTATTGATTATGAGTTGTGGAAATGGATATCTGATTGATTTATATTGCTGGATATATTGAGATTGTACAGTTATGCTGTTGAAACAGAATTTGATTGAGTTCTGATTATATCCAGTATTGATTGAGTGCGGTATTGATATTGTATTCCATGTTATTTTCATTGTCAGATTGAGTATTGACAGATTTGAGTTCGAGACTTCGACAGAGTCAGATTGACAGAGAGAAAGGTGTAAATCAATGTTGATTCGGGATTGCACAACTCGAGTTTGATTCAACTTGAGTTTCCCAAAATCACATACGGAATTATGTTGCATTGATATTTGCAATTCTTGATATTGATATGCTTAGTCTATTGATTTATAGCAGTGCAGGTGTCGAGTCATGGGCTGCTGTGCCTAGTCATTGGCTGATGTGCCAAGTCTTCGACTGATTCGCCAAGACACTGTATGTTTGGTTTTATCGATGTTGCTTAGGAGTTGATTCATTCCTATCGCTGAAATTCGATATATGTAACGACCCATTACAGGCCCAGTGGACCTGCCCATACGGCCCACTGCCCCGATCGACCCAAGGCTATCCCGATCTTGGGCTCTGCTCTATGGGCCTTGGCCAATCTATGGAACTCTTCCCTCACGGGCTTTCCATAGGCGTCGTACGAGTTACTCATAGAACTCCTCCAGCCCACGAACTGGAGTCTGTGCCTTCCCAGGATCGAACCTAAGACCACATGGATATATAGGTACTTAGCACAATCCTTGTACCAATTGAGCTTTTATTGTAACGACCCATTACAGGCCCAGTGGACCGCCCATACGGCCCACTGAGCCGATCAACCCAAGGCTATCTCGATCTTGGGCTCTGCTCTATGGGCCTTGGCCCATCTATGGAACTCTTCCCTCACGGGCTTCCCATAGGCGTCGTACGGGTTACTCATAGAACTCCTCCAGCCCATGAACTGGAGTCTGTGCCTTCCCAGGATCGAACCTAAGACCACGTGGATATATAGGTACTTAGCACAATCTTGTTCCAATTGAGCTAACCAGGATTGTGCTAAGTACCTATATATCCATGTGGTCTTAGGTTCGATCCTGGGAAGGCACAAGCTTCGGTGCATGGGCTGAAGAGTTCTATGAGTAACCCGTACGACGCCTATGGAAAGCCCGTGAGGGAAAGAGTTCCATAGATGGGCCAAGGCACATAGAGCAGAGCCCAAGATCGGGATAGCCTTGGGTCGATCGGGGCTGTGGGCCGTATGGACGGTCCACTGCGCCTGTAATGGGTCATTACAATAAAAGGCGCCTTTTATTGTAACGACCCATTACAGGCCCAGTAGACCGCCCATACGGCCCACTACCCTGATCGACCCAAGTCTATCCCGATCTTGGGCTCTGCTCTATGGGCCTTGGCCCATCTATGGAACTCTTTCCCTCACGGGCTTTCCATAGGCGTCGTACGGGTTACTCATAGAACTCTTCAGCCCGTGCACTGAAGCTTGTGCCTTCCCAGGATCGAACCTAAGACCACATGGATATATAGGTACTTAGCACAATCCTGGTACCAATTGAGCTTTTATTGTAACGACCCATTACAGGCCCAGTGGACCGCCCATACGGCCCACTGCGCCGATCGACCCAAGGCTATCCCGATCTTGGGCTCTGCTCTATGGGCCTTGGCCCATCTATGGAACTCTTCCCTCACGGGCTTTCCATAGGCGTCGTACGGGTTACTCATAGAACTCCTCCAGCCCATGAACTGGAGTCTGTGCCTTCCTAGGATTGAACCTAAGACCACATGGATATATAAGTACTTAGCACAATCCTGGTTCTAATTGAGCTAACCATGATTGTGCTAAGTACCTATATATCTATGTGGTCTTAGGTTCAATCCTGGGAAGGCACAGACTCCAGTTCATGGGCTGAAGAGTTCTATGAGTAACCCGTACGACGCCTATGGAAAGCCCGTGAGGGAAAGAGTTCCATAGATGGGCCAAGGCCCATAGAGCAGAGCCCAAGATCGGGATAGCCTTGGGTCGATCGGGGCTGTGGGCCGTATGGACGATCCACTGGGCCTGTAATGGGTCTTTACAATAAAAGGAGTCTTTTCTTGTAACGATTCATTACAAGCCCAGTGGACCGTCCATACGGCCCATTGCCCCGATCGACCCAAGGCTATCTCGAATCTTGGGCTCTGCTCTATGGGCCTTGGCCCATCTATGGAACTCTTTCCCTCACGGGCTTTCCATAGGCGTCGTACGGGTTACTCATAGAACTCTTCAGCCCATGCACTGAAGCTTGTGCCTTCCCAGGATCGAACCTAAGACCACATGGATATATAGGTACTTAGCACAATCCTGGTACCAATTGAGCTACTATGGAAAGCCCGTGAGGGAAAGAGTTCCATAGATGGGCCAAGGCCCATAGAGCAGAGCCCAAGATCGGGATAGCCTTGGGTCGATCGGGACAGTGGGCCGTATGGGCGGTCCACTGGGCCTATAATGGGTCGTTACAATATAGGTGCCCATATCCAGGAACCGGGATCCCTAGATTAGATATGAGTCGAGTCTGAAATGACGAGTCTAGAATTTTATTTACAGCCTCATATCGATATATGTCTTTTGATTTGGAACATGATATTGATATATGTTTCATGCTTTTATATATGCTTTAATATGACTACATGTTTACATTGTTTATACTGGGATATATTTCTCACAGGAGTTATCCGACTATTGTCTTGTTTGTATGTGTGCATGACAACAGATGGGACAGGATCAGGGTCGCGAATAGAATGAGAGATTCAAGATTAGCATGGAGATCCGGACTTAGAGTAGAGTTATTTTCAGTACTTGATGTAGTGGCTAAACTCTAGTTGGGAGAAACATATGGTGTACATGATTTGTACTTTATGTTGGGGTTTATATCAGATTGATTACTTTACGTTTCCGCACTTGTATTAAAAAAAAAATTAGACCCAGATTAATTAAATGATCCTAATAATGATTAAAAAGATGGATTAAGTTCGGGTCCCCACAGCAGGTGGTATCAGAGCAGTAGGTTACCTTAGCCTGTGATAGGAGCTTGTGAGAAGGTTAGAATGAGTTTTCTTTTCTTGCTTTTGATTGCTAGCATGATTTACTGCTTTGAAATGCATGTTTACCTGTTTATCGGATTTGATTTGGTAACGTGTATTATTGAGAATGAATCAAAACCTATTCTTGATCAGCAGTAAGATGATCAAAGGAGGACTGAAACAGGTTTGTGGTATTTGGTTGCTAACCCTTTTGGTAATCAGATATGCCTCCTCAAAGAATACCTGAACAGGGTAGTACATCTGTAAAATCCGATGAATGTGACAGCAACTCCGATGGAAACACTGTTGAAAAGGTTTCAGTCATTTAAACCGCCAACCTTGAAAGGAACAGAGACTTCTATTGACTGTGAGAGCTGGTTAGATGACATAGAGATGCTGTTTGATTCTCTGGATTACACAGATGAGCGACGAGTCCGATTGATTGGACACCAGTTGCATGATATTGCAAAGAACTGGTGGATTACGACAAAGAGAGTATTGGAGCATTGAGGTACGACTATTACCTGGAATGTCTTTAAAGCTGAGTTTTATCAGAGATTTTTCCAAGTGTCGTACAGGAAAGACAAGGGGGCAGAGTTTGCCAATCTGAGGCAGGGTCAGTTGAACATTGAGGAGTATGTGACCAAGTTCTCTACCTTGTTGAGATTCGCTCCACATGTGGCCGAGAATGAGGAAGCTATTGCTGATCAGTTCATCAATGGTTTGAACCCCAAGATTTTTACATTGGTGAACACTGGGCGACCGAATAACTTTGCTGATGCCTTGAATAGAGCCAAAGGAGCTGAAGCTGGTCTGATTAGACAGAAAGGAGATTCGTATGTTCCTCCAGCACCGAGGCCACAGCAACCTCCTCCCAGATTTGAGGGTGGCAGCAGCATTGGTGAAAAGAAGGACTTCTTGAAAGCTAGAGGAAAGCAATTCAAGAAGTCAGGGAGCAGTTCTTCTAGCTTCGGTGGTTCCCGGCAGAGCCAGAGCTATACTGGGGTGTATTGCAGAACTTGCGGATCCGACCGAGCAATGCCAGGGAGTGACTGGTAGTTGCAACATCTGCAGACAGTAGGGACACTTTTCTAGGGTGTGTCCACAGAGAGGTTCCCAGAGATCTCAGGGAGCGGAGTCATCTGGATCAGTGGCTCAGACAGGTGGACGATCATCAGCTGTTCATTTCTTTCAGCCATCACCGACTACTCTGTCACAGCAGAGGCCAGGAGGTAGCCAGACCGTGAGCCAGCCTCCTAGACAGCAGGCCAAAGCATTTGCTTTGACAGAGGAGTAGGCTCCGGAAGCACCAGATGATGTTGTTGCAGGTAACTGTTCTTTATGTGGTTACCCTGCTTATGTATTGATAGATACTGGTGCTTCTCATACATTTATTTCTGAAAGATTTGCATTGAGTCATGCATTGCCTGTTGAGTCATTATCATCTGTAGTGTCTGTCTCTTCTCCTTTGGGGACAGGTTTGATATCAGTGAATTCTGTGAAACATTGTTTACTACTGTATGACGGGCATGAGCTTGAGCTAGATTGCATCGTACTTGGGTTGTCTGATTGTGACTGTATTCTCGGTATTGATATGCTGACCAAGTACAGAGCTACAGTTGATTGTTTCCACAAGATTGTGAGATTCAGACCAGATATGACTGATGAGTGGAAATTCTACTGTAAGTGTTCTAGATCAAGAATTCCTTTGTTATCCGTAGTGTCTATGACTCGATTGTTACAGAAAGGAGGAGAGGGATTCCTTGTCTATTCTGTTGATTTACTGAAATCGAGTCCATCATTGGCTGAATTGCCAGTAGTTTGCGAGTTTGCTGATGTCTTCCCAGATGAGATTACGGGTTTGCCTCCGAGAAATAGACTTCAGCATTGAGTTGATTCCAGGTACAGTTCCGATTTCTAGGGCTCCGTACAGAATGGCACCGATTGAGTTGAAAGAATTGAAAGATCAGTTGGAAGATTTACTGGCCAAGGGATACATTAGACCGAGTGTTTCGCCTTGGGGTGCTCCAGTACTGTTTGTGAGGAAGAATAACGGTTCTATGAGACTCTGTATTGACTACTGGCAACTGAACAAGGCTATGGTAAAGAACAAATACTCTTTGCCTCGTATTGATGATTTATTTGATCAGTTGCAGGGTTCTTCTATTTATTCCAAAATCGATCTGATATCTGGATATCATCAGCTGAGAGTTAGAGATTCTGATATCTAGAAGACAGTATTCAGAACAAGGTATGGACATTATGAATTTATTGTCATGCCGTTCGATTTGACTAATGCTCCAGCGGTGTTTATCGGTCTGATGAACCGTGTATTTCAGAGATCTCTGGATGATTTTGTGATTATTTTTATTGATGATATATTGATTTATTCGAAGAATATGATTGAGCATGCTGAACACTTGAGAATTGTGTTGAGAACTCTGAGGGCTGAGAAACTGTATGCGAAATTGTCAAAATGTGAATTCTGGTTGAGACAGGTGGTATTTATGGGGCATATTATATCTGGAGATGGGATTTCTGTTGATCCTAGTAAGGTGGAGGCTGTGATCAGTTGGCCGAGACCGACCTCTGTGCCAGAGATACGCAGTTTTATGGGTTTAGCCGATTATTATCGTCGATTTATTAAAGATTTCTCGAGTATTGCTAAACCTATTACTCAGTTGGGTCAGAAGAATGCTCCATTTATTTGGTCTGAAGAATGTGAGACCAGCTTCTTTGAATTAAAGAAAAGACTGACCAGTGCACCGATATTGACGATTCCATCAGGTACTGGTGATTTTGTTGTATATTGTGACGCTTCTCACAGAGGGTTTGGATGTGTTCAGATGCAGCGAGGCCATGTCATCGCTTATGCTTCAAGACAACTGAAGCCACATGAGACTCGCAATCCAATTCATGATCTTGAATTGGCAGTCATCGTCTTTGCATTGAAGATATGGCGACACTATCTTAACAGTGAGAAGTTCGAGATTTATTCTGTTCATAAAAGCTTGAAATATCTCTTTTCACAGTCAGAGTTGAATATGAGACAGCGAAGATGGCTTGATTTATTGAAAGACTTTGATTGTGAAATCAAGTACTATCCGGGGAAATCCAATGCAGCAGTTGATGCACTAAGTCGAAAGGTATGTTCTTTATCCTTATCAACGATTGGTGTTTCGAATTTGATAGAAGATTGTTGTTTGTCTGGATTGGTATTTGAGACAGATAGTAGACCGCTGAGACTTTATGCTGTTCAAGTCGAACCAGAGCTGATTTTGAGAATTAAAGCGGCTCAGAGAGTTGATCAGAATGTTCAGAATTCGATTTCGATGGTCAGAACAGGGCATCGATCAAAGTATCAGTTACGGGATAGTGTACTTTATGTGAATAATCGTATTATTATGCCGAATGTTTCAGAGTTGAAACAACAGATATTGTCCGAAGCGCATAGCACTCGATTCAGTATTTGTGGGGACCCGGACGCTAATTATCTTCTTAATCGTTATTAGGATCAATTTACTAATCAAGTAATTAGGGCCATAAAATTTTTTTCTTAAACTGCGGAACGTAATGTGATTAATCTAATATACAAACAGTATAAAATTACAAGTTTTGTACAACATGCATTCTAGTTCCAAATTAAGGTTCAACTACTACAATCAAGCAATGAAACCTATCTACATCAAAGT
The DNA here is from genome assembly GCF_025594145.1 of Primulina tabacum. Taxonomy (NCBI): domain Eukaryota; kingdom Viridiplantae; phylum Streptophyta; class Magnoliopsida; order Lamiales; family Gesneriaceae; genus Primulina; species Primulina tabacum. The sequence continues at coordinate 10,942,506 of NC_134564.1, read as the reverse complement.
CCGGAATCACCACTCTAATCTCGATCTCTCATCATCTTCTCGACCCTGATCCTGTCCCACCTGTTGTCATGCAAACATACAAACAAGACAACAGCCGGATAACTCCGGTGAGAATTTAATCCCAGTATAAATCATGTATACATGCATTTCATATAACAGCATATATAAAAGCATGAAATAGATATCAAGACATGTATCAAAATCTGAAATCATAAATTGATATCAAACAGTAATTCATACTCTGAACATGTATCACATAAGAAATATGAATCAATATAGACTCTGAATCACACTCTGTGATTCTAAGACTCTGAATCAATCTCTCAGACTCGACTCATCTCTCATTTAGGGATCCCAGTCTGAATAAGAACGTAACAAGTCTCCCACCTACCCTCCCGTTCGTGGTGGCGGTACGTTCCTATTTCTTGACTTTGGTATGATCTGTATCGAATTATTAGCAATAAGAACCTGCTCTGTCTCTTAAGCACGTCGATACACCAAACGTCTAGTGTCTTGGTAGATCTGCCAAAGACTTGGCATGTCTGCCAATCCTATTCTTACAAGGTGCAATGGGCCAGTGATCGCTCTGTCAAAATCTAGCCCTTCTGTCAGTGACTCACACTCAATAACTATCTGTTATTCATTGCTTCTATATACATCAATAAAATCAACATACTTAGACAAAGCATACAAAAATATGAAAACAATAACATACACGTATGTGGTTTAGGGAAACTCCAGTCTAATCTGACCCAAGTCGATCTCCCGGTTAACACTGACTTATACCTTTCTTTTCGTTCTGTCGATCTGGTTCTGTTGAAGTCTCAAACTCACTGCCTGTCCAAAACAATCTGGCAATAACAATATCGAATACACTGTATCAATGTATAGCTTAATTCAAACTCTGTTCTGATTAATATCCAATCTACTGTATCAATATTCAATTCAATTTAAGATCTCTCAGTCTTATCAAATTTTGACGGCACAATGGTCCAATTTCCAAGTACCGGTAGTACAGATCAGTGTATATCAATCTTCATAACTCATAATCAATCGATTAACATAATCTGATACTAAATCGGCATCATTTCAATCCTATCAAATCTGATAAATTATAACAATTGTATAAACAGTCTGTTCTTCGATCTGACTTCAAATACATACTGATCAGTATATCCAGCACACATAATAATAATCAACTCACAATTCATAATCAGTAACAATACAAATCTGATATCGATTCCTACTCAATATCTTCCAAAATTCATAATAATTTCATACCATATCTGTTCTTCAATCTGGTTTCGATTCTACGATGTCTACTATGTCTAGAACACCATATATGAATCCTATTCGATTCCATCAACCTCATATTTTTAAATCATATCAAAACGTAGTAAAACTTACGTCCAGTTGTAGCTCGTAGCGAGAGGAGCACGATACTGCGTTCGGATTCAAATTCTGATACACGGATATTTCAAAATCACGATTTAAAGGTATGGGAAGCTTTGAGGAATTTGCTGAGGGAAAATCACGATTTCTTCTGCTGAAATCGTGAGGAATCAAGATCTATAAATATATCTCAATTGCATGTAAAACATGTGGCTAAATCTTCATACTGCACGTCGCACCGCGGGTGCGCTATACCTTGGACCGCGGGTGCGCTTGGTGTACTGATATACATCAATTTTTCCAGAAGCAAGAACCGCGGGTGCGCTATGCTTTATACCGCGGGTGCGCTATGCTTTATACCGCGGGTGCGCTCACCTTACTGTAGCAACACCGCGGGGGCGCTCTGTCTGGTACCGCGAGTGCGCTGTCTTCTTTCACCAAAAACGTACCCTACTGGCTAGTCACCGCGGGTGCGGTAGAATTTCTTGGCGCGGGTGTGGTCTCTCTTTGCCAAAACACTCAAATTGCAACGCCGCTTCTTCCCGTCTGTTCTTCTATCGCCTTATTCATAATATATACCAATTCATAAGTATCACACTCAAATCTCAGGCATTACAGTATTCATCCTGGTGGCAAAAAAATGTATAATGATTGGAAAAGATAGTTTTGGTGGAGACAGATAAAAGCTGATATTGCTGAGTTTGTATCAAAATGTCTGAGTTGCCAGCAGGTGAAGGCCAAGAGAAAGAAACCAGGAGGATTATTACAGAGTTTGTCCATTCCTGAATGGAAATGAGATCACATTTCCATGGATTTTGTGAAGAAATTACCGCGTTCCTCCCGAGATTGTGATGCGATTTGGGTCGTGATTGACAGATTGACCAAATCCGCATGCTTTATTCCGTACAAGATGACGTACAGACATGACCAGATGGATGAGATCTATGTCAGAGAGGTGGTCAGATTACACGGGGTGCCGAAGTCGATTGTTTCAGACCGTGATCCTCGGTTTACTTCGCACTTCTGGCAGAGTTTGCAGCAAGCTCTAGGTACGAAGTTGCATCTGAGTACCGCATATCATCCACAGACCGACGGACAGTCAGAGCGGACTATCCAGACACTAGAAGATATGCTGAGAGCCATAGTGCTTGATTTTAGCACTAATTGGCAAGATGCATTGCCACTTTGTGAGTTCTCGTACAACAACAGTTATCAGACGAGTATTGAGATGGCTCCTTTTGAGGCGTTGTACGGAAAAAAATGCAGATCCCCTCTTTATTGGGATGATATCTCTGAGGTTCCTGAGATTGGACCTGATATGATCAGAGATATGACTGAGAAAGTGAAGCTGATACAGAAAAGAATGAAGGCAGCTCAGGACAGACATGCCAAATATGCCAATGTTTGATGTAGACCATTGGTATTTGAGGCCGGAGACCGAATATTCTTGAAGATTTCACCTTTCAGAGGAGTTGTCAGATTTGGCAAGAAAGGGAAGTTGTCTATTGGGCCTTATGAGATTCTCGAGAAGATAGGAGATCGTTCCTATCGACTCCCCTTACCGCCTTCTTTATCTGGGATACATGATGTCTTTCATGTATCATTATTGCGGAAATATCTTTCCGATGCTTCACATGTCATTCAGCCAGACGAGGCCGAACTGGATCAGACACTGAGTTACTTCGAGAAGCCGATCCAGATTCTCGATCGAAAGGAAAAGCAACTCAGAACAAAGACTATTCCGCTTGTGAAAGTTCAGTGGAGTCGTCATGGCATCGAAGTTGCTACTTGGGAAACAGAGTCAGACATGAGACAGAGATTTCCCGAGTTATTTCACTGATGTAAGTATTTTGATTCAGCTTCTGTTATACATTTCTTTCTGATATCTTATTTGATTGCCTGTGATTTCGGGGGCGAAATCGTATCTTAGGGGGGGAGAAATGTAATGCCCGAGATTTTGATTCTATTAATATGAGATTATTGATTATGAACTGATGTGATTATAGTCGGGCCATTCTGAGACCAGATTGGGCAAAGCATATGAATTGTACAAGTTTTGGACAGAACTATTGGCGCTCGAGCGGTAGAAAGTGACCGCCTGAGCGCCAATGTTCAACAAAATATGCTTCGGACAGAAGATGTGGCGCCTGGGCAGTAGTTTTTGACCGCCCGAGCGCCAATGAATAATCGGGAGGCAGAACACCTCACGCCCGGGCGGTAAGTTTTAACCGCCCGAGCGCCGAGCAAGCGCCCAGGCGGAAATTTATGACCGCCCGAGCGCCAACCGATATCCAAGAAAAGTGACACGTTGCTGAACCATGCAAGTTAGGATATATATATACGAATTCCTTCATTCAGAAATGGAAAAAACGAAGAAAAGAGAACAGAATAGTTTCAGAAAATCCTTACGCCTTTATATTTCGATCCGTCCGTCTGATTTTAAATCCGACTTCAGTACTGAGTTTCTATCAACGAAGGCTTCAACTGGACTTAAGTTTTCTTATGTTCTGATATGTCTTGAAATTATGATATTGCTAGAATCGGATATGATTCATATATGGTGTTTCTGATATGTTAGACATCGTATAATCGAAACAGGATTGAAGAACGGATACCGTGTAGAATTGTTATGAATTTCAGAGTTGATTTGACTGAGATGTGATATCAGATTTGTATCGTATTGATTATGAGTTGTGGAAATGGATATCTGATTGATTTATATTGCTGGATATATTGAGATTGTACAGTTATGCTGTTGAAACAGAATTTGATTGAGTTCTGATTATATCCAGTATTGATTGAGTGGGGTATTGATATTGTATTCCTCGTTATTGTCATTGTCAGATTGAGTATTGACAGATTTGAGTTCGAGACTTCGACTGAGTCAGATTGACAGAGAGAAAGGTGTAAATCAATGTTGATTCGGGATTGCACAACTCGAGTTTGATTCAACTTGAGTTTCCCAAAATCACATACTGAATTATGTTGCATTGATATTTGCAATTCTTGAGATTGATATGCTTAGTCTATTGATTTATAGCAGAGCAGGTGTCGAGTCATTGGCTGATGTGTCAAGTCTTCGGCTGATTCGCCAAGACACTGGATGTTTGGTTTATATCGATGTCGCTTAGGAGTTGATTCATTCCTATCGCGGAAATTCGATATAGGTGCCCATATCCGGGAACCGGGATCCCTAGATTAGATATGAGTCGAGTCTGAAATGATGAGTCTAGAGTTTTATTTACAGCCTCATATCGATATATGTCTTTTGATTTGGTACATGATATTGATATATGTTTCATGCTTTTATATATGCTTTTATATGACTGCATGTTTACATTGTTTATACTGGGATATATTTCTCACCGGAGTTATCCGGATGTTGTCTTGTTTGTATGTGTGCATGACAACAGGTGGGACATGATCAGGGTCGCGAAGAGAATGAGAGATTCAAGATTAGCGTGGAGATCCGGACTTAGAGAAGAGTTATTTTCAGTACTTGATGTAGTGGCTGAACTCTAGTTGGGAGAAACATTTGGTGTACATGATTTGTTCTTTATGTTGGGGTTTATATCCGATTTATTACTTTATGTTTCCGCACTTGTATTTAAAAAAAAAATTAGACCCAGATTAATTAAATGATTCTAATGATGATTAAAAAGATGGATTAAGTTTGGGTCCCCACATCCATTTTATCTTTTTTTAATTAAATTCGTTTTCAAAATTGATTTAAATATGAAAAATTTGTTTATAATATAATATCTAGTAATTAGGTCGTTCTTTTATGTATTTTTTTACCTAGATGTATTATTGATTTGAGGTTTCAGAGAATAAACCCATAATTAGATAATATGTTTTTGGCACAGAAAAATTTTGGGTGTGTCAGGTCGTGATCGTGCGAAAAGTTTGAATATTTTGAGTTCTACGGTCAAGCATTAAGAACTTGGATTTGGTTGTTTGTTCTAACTCTTTCGATCAGCCACATGACTAAGAATTCCAATGAAAATATGATGAAGTTTGTAAAAAAATATCGATAAACAACATCTAATTTAGTTATGCTATTATGAATTGAATTATATTTTTTACAACGAGAATAAGAAAAGCTACGGGAATATGCTGATGAAAATTAAGATAAACTAAGAACGAGCAAACTATAATTGGAATTTGAAGAGAATCTGTCATATAGCTTTTTGTTTATAAATTTGTCAGGAGACCTCATAATCATCGTTTGTGTTTTTGTTTCATTTTTCTGAGCAGTCCTGCTCATCTTTTATGATCATCAATCATGGATCGTGAGTCAACTTCTTCGAACATTCGGTCTACTTCGCAAACCAACCAAATTTGAAGTAGGCTTTGATGGTCGACCGGATTTGACAAAATATGGGTTTTTGCACAAATTTGAGAATGAACAGCTGATGGACTTTCAAAGATTTGGGTCTAATAAATGCCTCCCCCTAGACAGTTTGGCCCATATGTTAATTTGGCTATATTTAAGTATGTTATGTCCAACCCATTGTTACCGATACACAAATGAGGTCAAATATAAAAGTTGATGAATATGAGGACTTCTACACACACGAAGTTTGATAGATATTGTTTTTATATAATTTATTATGTCATCTTTAGCTCATTCTTTCATATTTTTAGTATGTTGTGTTTAATTCAATTTTTTTAACCTTTGATATCACAGAGATGAGCACATCCAAATCGAGCCCACACCCGATCATGGGCCCCGGCCCAATCCCTAGCTAAGGTAGAAGGCTTATGACAGGCCTAGGTATTCTCATATAAATACCAGATTTGAGTGTTCAACTCATTCATATTCACTATATTATTTTTCAGTAGCACCCTTAGATGTTCTCCACTTATATCCTCAATCTCTGACTTGAGCGTCGGAGGGGCTACGCCGAGAAACCTTCTTGGCCCCCTTCTAACAGTCTTATTCGTGATTTCAGGCTCAGGACAATCTCGAAACCTGCGTTTTGACTAGTGACACTTGCTGGAAACGGACCCTAAATTTTCCGTGAGTATCAGCCTTTATTTTATAATTTTGACGTTCTTCATATGGCTTGGTCTATTTGTAAGAAGAAGTGAGAAAAGAGGAACAAATTCAAGGGTAAAAGAACATATTTTCGAGTAGGCCTCGCGGGCGGTTTTGCCCCATCACACAGTGAAAGAAATCAAGCCCGGATTTGTGTGGAAGACATGCTAGGGCTGGATATTTCATCTGCCCCAGTGCGCCCCTTAAAGAAATAGAAAAGAAGTGCTGAGGGGTTTGTGCTAGGGCGATCAAAATGGACCACCCTAGCTCAACTTGATAAGAAAATAAAGATCTGCGCATTTCTTTCAATTTTTATGGAATCTTGTTCAATATATATATTATGGGAACCCTAAGACACGAGAGAATGATCAGATTTACACATAGAGGATCTGCCACAATCAAAGAAGCCACATAATAAAGGAGAAAAAACCAAGAACAAGAGGTTAAGCAAAGAACAAGGAACTTCATTAGCTTTTTTTTAATCTTTTATATTTTTTGGGATTAAGGGGTTCTTGTCCCGAAACAATTATGTTTTGAATTTTTGTAAGATTGAATTTGATTGTTAAGTATATTTGATTATGTCATTGGTTTTTATTCCAATTTTGAAGTATGATCAACTACAAAATAATTTTATATATTGTAATTGAGATCAAAAGAAGACATTATACATGACAGAGTAACATAACTCATTGATCTACTACTTGCATAGACATATGAGGTTAGATACATGTTGATTGTCATAGTCCAATAGGTCTAAACCTAGAGGATTACACAGTTCGTTTGAGATTTTGGAGAAAATTGGGACACTAGCATATAGAGTGGCATTGCCACCAGCGCTTTCAGGAGTTCACAATGTGTTCCACATTTCAATGCTGCGGAAGTACATGTCGAATCAGTCACATATGCTTAATTATGAACCACTACAACAAACTCCAAATATGACTTATGAGGAAAGACCTTTCCAAATCTTGGGAAGGCAAGAAAGAAAGTTGTGAAACAAAGTTATTCCCCATGGTCAAGGTCAAGTGGCTGAATCACTTGGAAGAGGAAGCTACTTGGGAAACCGAGAGAGACATGAAGAGTCGCTACCCAGAACTATTCTGTAAGTTATAATTTCGAGGATGAAATTTTATTTAAGGGGGGGAGGAATTGTAAGGTCCAATATTAAGAAGACATAATCCAACTGCATGCGAATCTAAGAAACATGAAAAAATGAGTAATTAATTGATTTTAATGGCTAATCGATTATGTGGCATACATGCTTATATGTTAAATAGGATTTTATTATCATCATGCATAAAGCTGCATTTTTAAGGATTATTCAAGTGACGATCGAGGAACGGAGACCGAGGGCTGAAAACGTAAAATGTTTTTATTAAATAATTGTTTTTAATTATTTAAAATATGAGTGTTGCTTTTTCATATTTTTGAAAATAAAAGATTTTGAGGTGATTTTATACGCCGAGACGTAAATTTTATCGATGTTGGTTTTTCAATAAAAATGCGAGCTTTTTGGCAACCTGGCTAATAAATTCACAAATTTATTTAAACAAAAACTTTGATAATATTTTATTAAATTCTAATTAAGACTAATGTGCATAAGTTAGAGGCTTAATAGGCCTAAAGCCTTGTTAGTATTTAATTAGCTATTTAATATACTAATCACCTAAAATCCTACACTCATTATTCACGCCTCCCTCTCCCAAAATTCAGAAACTCTGCCCAAAAACCCTTTAGCACACACGGCACACACACCCCACAAAGTAAAGGGATTTTCGAAGGGTTCAAGGAAAAGCTAGCCAAGGTTTTACTCCGTTCTTCGTCGTCAAGGTTAATTCGTGCGTATAAAACGCAAAGGCACGCCATACATCTTCTTTTCTCATCCATTATATCAAAATATTGTATGCATGAAGAACATGAACTTATTTTCTATATTTTCGTATTTATGGCATGCACAAGAGGTAAACTCATGATTCTATGATTTAAATTCATGTTTTATATTGTGAAGAGGCTGCCATGATCTTAGGTGATGAACAAGTGATGTTTATGTGAAACGTCTGCTTATTCTCTTACTTAAAAGTACTAGAAATTTTTTTTTTCTTTTTAAAACCTCACATAGCATCGGCCGAATTGCCTACACAAGCATAAAATATTTTTGACATCATTTTAAAATAAATCAACCAACTAACATGTGACACCTCAACCCGTTTACAATAAAAATAGCAGCGGAATTTAAAATTTTCTATCAAATGGAAGGAGTTTCAAAATACATCACCATAAAATGTTAAAAAGTAAATAAATGATCATTCAAATGATATAACAAAATACAAAATATCATTCCTATGATCATGATCCAAAAATACTTGCAAAATAACATCTTCCTTCCAACTTCGTATGCATATGACTCCGGGCCACAATCAACGTCCTGGTCCGGCGTTCTTATCTGCATCACATGAAATAACTGAAATGAGTATAAAACTCAGCAAGTGGAACTCTTACATAGCAATGATACATAGAATAATCTGTAAAACATGGCTTTGAAAACATAAAATACCATCAACTCTGAAACATGTATATCGTAGCAATAGCATAACAATGAGATGGTATTTCTCTTTACTATGGTGAATTTATATCAATAGTAACTCTGTCTGTGGTGCTCTTATCCCATCGATATAAATCGACAACTCTGAGGGATATAAGCCTATGGTCGTTGATCAACTAATTGCATGCAATCTCTGACTATGTATCTATCAATCCATAAAACATTTAAACTCTTTCTTTGGGACATTTCATCAAACACTTTGATATTCTTTCTCTTTTGTATTCCCTTCTCAAAGTTGAGACATCAATTGCCTCCGCAATATACAACAAAGGTATCAATACATAATAGTGAATCAAATGAAGGGAATAACACCATAAAACCTTTGAAACACAATACATATATAATCATGTGAGCACAAGGGATGAATTTCCACTTACAAACCACAAGAACACCTTGAATCTATAATCTTGGTACAAAACCTACAACAATAAACCATGTATTGAACCATCAACAACTCAATAATCATAAACCCATATCAATTAATCAATAAAATCAACACATCACCAAACCCATGATTTCTCCCAACTCCAAAACCAAGAATAAACTAAATAAAAAGCTTACCTTAGCTTTCTTGAACCCAAAATAACCTTGCTCTCACTCCAATAATCCAACAAGAGGCTAGAATCAAGAGAACAAAAGAAAGAAAATGGAACCCTAGCTCACCCCTTGAGAGAAGAATCGAGAATGAGGGAAGAAATGAGAGAAAATAGAGCAACACTTGTATATAAGCACTTAAAACTCCAAAAACACGCTTTTAAAAAAATCGCTGGCCGCTCGGGCGGACATTTTTTCCGCGCGGGCACGGAACTCTCGGCCAAAATACAAAATTTTCGAACAAGGCCCGCCCGGGCGCACAAACATTCCCTCCCGGGCGCGCACTCTGCGCACTGCCACTCCAAAGATCGCTTCTGAAACGCCTCTTCCCTTCATAATTTGGAAAAGTGGTAAACTACAAAGTTGTAGCTCTATGTCTTATCTTGAAATCCTCAAAATTTCAGATCAATTAGATGTCTGAGTAAAATGTTATGCCTATTCTCCCAACATGTGTCACTGGAGGAACGTCGAAACACACGAAACACTTCGGGGCACTTTTGGCTTACCTTCCACAATTATTTGAACAAAACTCAAAATAAGAAAGTTACACCTCTATGTCTTATCTTTCTAGTGGAAAAGGCCTCACCTCATTTGGATCAATATACAATTTATCATGAATTTAATCGTAACGCCGCTACAAAAGCACTACACATCATCTATAACCAACCATACTATAAATCATAAATCGAAACTCTTAACATCCAAACTATACCTAAACTTGACCAAGTAGTCAATAAACTTATGAAAACTTAAACCGTACCGTACACCAGGCTTGGCTATTACAATCTCCCCTCCTTAAAGGAATTTCGTCCTCGAAATTGACGTCACTGCACGAACAACTCAGGATACTTCTCTCTCATCTCATCCTCTGGTTCCCACGTGGCCTCTTCGATCAAATGGTTCCTCCAAAGAACTTTAACGATGCCGATATCTTTGTTCCTCAAAACTTTAACTTTGTGGTCCAGTATCTGAATCGGAATCTCTTGGTACGTCAAATTTGGCGTCAAGTCCAATGGCTCGTGGCGAAGAACATGGGAAGGATTCGCAATATACTTCCTGAGCATCGATACGTGAAAAACATTATGGACTCTGTCAAGATCTGGCGGTAGGGCTAACCTGTAGGCTCGATCACCAACTCTGTCCAAAATCTCAAAGGGGCCAATAAATCTCGGACTCAACTTGCCCTTCTTGCCAAACCGCATCACATCCTAGAGAGGTGCTATCTTCAAAAACACGTGATCGCCAACCTCAAACTGCAAAGGTCTACGACGTACATCCGCATAGCTCTTCTGTCTCGACTGCGCTGTCTTCATCCTCTCTCTAATAACAGCAACTACATCAGCAGTCTGTTGGACCAACTCTGGACCCAACATCTTCCTCTCACCAATCTCATCCCAATATAAGGGAGATCTACACTTCCTGCCATAAAGTGCTTCGTACGGTGCCATCCCAATCGTCGCCTGGTAACTGTTATTGTACGTGAACTCCACAAGAGGCAATTTAGATTCCCAGCTACCAGAATAATCAATAGTGCAAGCTCTGAGCATATCCTCTAGAATCTGAATAACTCTCTCTGATTGACCGTCGCTCTGAGGGTGATATGCTGTACTGAAAGCTAACCGTGAACCCATAGCTCTGTGCAAACTCTTCCAAAACTCTGAGGTAAATCTAGGGTCACGATCAGACACAATCGACACAGGGACACCGTGAAGTCTAACAATCTCTGCTATATAATCCTCGGCATACTGGTTCATGGAATACGTCGTCTTGACTGAGAGAAAATGCGCTGACTTGGTCAATCGATCGACAATAACCCAAATAGAGTTAAAACCTTTCTGCGTTCTGGGAAGACCAGTCACGAAGTCCATCGTAATATGCTCCCATTTCCACTGAGGAATCCGCAAAGATAGCAATCTCCCTAGCAGGTCTCTAGTGCTAAATCTTCACCTGCTGACAAGTTAGACACTAAGAAATAAACATGGCAATATCTTTTTTCATACCTGGCCACCAGTAGAGTCTACGAAGATCCTGATACATCTTGGTGCTGCCTGGATGTATCGAATATGGTGCGGTATGTGCCTCTGTCAAGACGTCTCGTCGAATATCATCACCAGAAGGAACACAAATACGACCTCTGAATGTCATCAAACCGTCTCCATTCACTCCAAACTCTGAATTACCTCTCTCCTCAGCCCTGGCTCTCAACTCTGACAACTGAACATCAACAGCCTGCTCTCTACGGATCCTGTCCGTCAAAGTAGCCCGAATGACCAACGCTGAAAAGCGAGCAATGGTCCCCGGAACCACCAAAGCTATCTCCTCTCGCTGCAAGTCTAACAACAACGGCTGCTGAATCATCGAACTCAAAGAAGAACTCGATTTACGGCTCAAAGCATCTGCTACAACATTCGCTTTCCCTGGGTGGTAACTAATCGTCACATCATAATCTTTGACAAGCTCTAACCACCTCCTCTGCCGCATATTGAGCTCTTTCTGAGAGAACAAATACTTCAAACTCTTGTGGTCCGTGAAAATTTCACATTTTTCGCCATACAAATAATGTCTCCAAATCTTCAAGGCGAAAACCACAGCTGCCAGCTCCAAATCGTGCGTAGGATAATTCTTCTCGTAATCCTTCAACTGGCGAGAAGCATAGGCTATGACTTTCCCACGCTGCATCAACACTGCTCCAAGACCCTTCATCGACGCATCGGTATACACAACAAAATCCTCTGAACCACTGGGCAAAGCAAGAACAGGAGCTGTCGTCAACTTGTCCTTCAACTCTTGGAATGCACTCTGGCAATCATTGGACCACTCGAACTTCACAGTCTTCCTCGTCAGATTGGTTAACGGCAGGGCAATCTTAGAAAAATCTGAGATGAAACGACGATAATAACCCGCCAAACCAAGAAAACTGCGTACCTCTGAGACAGTGGTAGGAATAAGCCACTTCTGAATCGCCTCAATATTTGCTGGATCAACAGCTATGCCATCCTTCGAAACAACATGGCCTAGAAAAGAAATCTGCTCCAACCAAAACTCACACTTCTTCAACTTAGCATACAACCTCTTCTCTCTCAACAACTGAAAAACAACTCTGAGATGCTCTGCATGAAGCACTCTGGTTTTGGAATAGATCAAGATATCGTCGATGAAGACAATGACGAAGCTATCCAAATACGGCTTGAACACACGGTTCATCAGATCCATGAAAACTGAAGGAGCATTGGTCAGACCAAAAGACATCACAAGAAACTCATAGTGACCATACCTGGTCCGGAACGCTGTCTTAGGGATATCAGATTCCCTAACCTTCAACTGGTTGTATCCAGACTGAAGATCAATCTTCGAAAATACAGTAGCACCTTGCAGCTGATCAAACAAATCATCTATCCGTGGCAACGGATATTTGATCTTGATAGTCACTTTGTTGAGCTCCCTATAGTCGATACACAGCCGCAACGACCCATCTTTCTTCTTGACAAAAAGAACCGGAGCTCCCCAAGGCGAAGAACTCGGTCGAATAAAACCCTTGTCTAAAAGATCCTGCAACTGCGTCTTCAACTCCTTCATCTCGGTAGGAGCCATCCTATACGGAGCCTTAGAAATAGAAACCGTACCTGGAGCTAGATCAATCACAAACTCAACATCCCTGTCCGGCGGCAAACCCGGCACATCATCCTCAAACACATCAGCGAACTCTCTCACAACATCAATATCATCAATATTCAACTTAACCATTCTATCCATACCACAATCGAAGCCAGAAACACATCACAACCTCTACACAGCAACTTCTCAGCCTCAAGACAAGAAATAAAAAGAAGGACCAGCGAAGTACCTGCACTGGCGAGCGTACCTTCCCTATTGCCATCATCTGCAAAAGTTACCGTCTTAGCAACGCAATCAATCACTGCACGATAGGTTGATAGCCAATCCATGCCAATTATAACATCAAATGCAACCATCGGGATGACAATCAAATCAGCAAAAACCAAACGCCCATCAATTTGAATAGAGCACGCATACACAATCGATGTCGGGCACAACACATCCCCCGAAGGCAAAACAACATTGAACTGGAGGGGAAGAACAGAAGGAACTATACCCAAAGATCTCAAAAACAATTCAGACATAAAAGAATGAGTAGCACCTGTATCAATCAAAGTCGTAGCTACTCTGCCTGAAATTAAAATAGTACTAGAGATCACAGAAGAATCATGGTTTATACCTTCCTTGGTCATCGTAAAGATGCGACCCTGCACCTTATCCTTGCTCGCTCCCCTTGGACAATCTTTAGCAATGTGGCCAGCCGTGCCACAACGATAACACATATGAGTGCAAAATATGCACTCTCCTCGATGATGTCTGCTGCATTTAGGACACAGCGGCTTCTCATGATCAACTGGAACTAGCGGTGGTCTAGGACTCGATTCCATCTTGCCCTTCCCTTTGAAACGATCCTTGCCTCTTTGATTCGAGCCCTGGCCTCTCTGAGCAACAGCTTGATGCCTCTCCTGCCTCTCTCTGGCGATATCCTTCTCGTCTTGTTCGGCCAACAACGCCTTAGACACAATCTCTTTGAAAGTCACAGCCTTGGACATGTTGATATCTCTCCTGATCTCAGCTCTAAGGCCTCGAATGAAATGAGCACCTTTATCTTTGTCATTTGAAGCAATATACGGAGCAAATAAACAACCCTCCTCGAACTTGAGAATGTACTCATCAACGTTCATGCCTCCCTGTCGAAGCTCCAGAAACTCAGTCACCTTCCTAGCTCAAAGTGCGTCAGGAAAGTACTTGTCATAGAACAGATCTGTGAACTCTTGCCACTTCAAAGCTGAAACATCGACACCAACCTTAGTGGCATTCCACCAGATACGTGCAGCCTTTATCAACATGAATACTGCACAGCTGATCCTGTCTTTATCCTCATACTGAAGATGGTCGAAGATTGCTTCAAGCGCCTTGACCCACTCGACAGCCACTAACGGATCAGTGCTACCTGCGAATTCCGGTGGATCCGTTCTCTTAAAAGCAGAAAAGACGGCATCAGTGCCAACTGCCTGAGCTACTTGGCCTCTCACTTGGCCTCTACCCTGTCCTGTTCCTTGCAATCGAAGCAGCTGCTGAATGTGCTCTCTATGGACTTTGGCCTGCTCTTTAAGCAACTTGCCGAACTCGTCGACAACTCTCGAGGAAGAACTATCCTCACCCTCTGACGCCTTACGCTTAGGAGGCATACTCTACAATGTGCTCGCAAAAGACATATCAATAAATAACAATGAATAGATGCAAAAGAAAACATACCCGGACAGTTGAAAGTAGACGAAGTCATATGCATTGGTCCGAAGAACGGTGCTCTGATACCACTAAATGTGACACCTCGACCCGTTTACAATAAAAATAGCAGCGGAATTTAAAATTTTCTATCAAATGGAAGGAGTTTCAAAATACATCACCATAAAATGTTTAAAAGTAAATAAATGATCATTCAAATGATATAACAAAATACAAAATATCATTCCTATAATCATGATCCAAAAATACTTGCAAAATAACATCTTCCTTCCAACTTCGTATGCATATGACTCCGGGCCACAATCAACGTCCTGGTCCGTCGTTCTTATCTGCATCACATGAAATAACTGAAATGAGTATAAAACTCAGCAAGTGGAACTCTTACATAGCAATGATACATAGAATAATCTGTAAAACATGGCTTTGAAAACATAAAATACCATCAACTCTGAAACATGTATATCGTAGCAATAGCATAACAATGAGATGGTATTTCTCTTTACTATGGTGGATTGATATCAATAGTAACTCTGTCTGTTGTGCTCTTATCCCATCGATATAAATCGACAACTCTTAGGGATATAAGCCTATGGTCGTTGATAACCTAATTGCATGCAATCTCTGACTATGTATCTATCAATCCATAAAACATTTAAACTCTTTCTTTGGGACATTTCATTAAACGCTTTGATATTCTTTCTCTTTTGTATTCCCTTCTCAAAGTTGAGACATCAATTGCCTCCACAATATACAACAAAGGTATCAATACATAATAGTGAATCAAATGAAGGAAATAACACAATAAAACCTTTGAAACACAATACATATATAATCATGTGAGCACAAGGGATGAATTTCCACTTACAAACCACAAGAACACCTTGAATCTATAAACTTGGTACAAAACCTACAACAATAAACCATGTATTGGACCATCAACAACTCAATAATCATAAACCCATATCAATTAATCCATAAAATCAACACATCACCAAACCCATGATTTCTCCCAACTCCAAAACAAAGAATAAACTAAACCAAAAGCTTACCTTAGCTTTCTTGAACCCAAAATAACCTTGATCTTACTCCAATAATCCAACAAGAGGCTAGAATCAAGAGAACAAAAGAAAGAAAACGGAACCCTAGCTCATCCCTTGAGAGAAGAATCGAGAATGAGGGAAGAAATGAGAGAAAATAAAGCAACACTTGTATATAAGCACTTAAAACTCCAGAAACACGCTTTTTAAAAAAATCGCTGAACTCTCGGCCAAAATACCAAATTTTCAAACAAGGCCCGCCCGGGCGCACAAACATTCCCGCCCGGGCGCGCACTCTGCGCACTGCAACTCCAAAGATCGCTTCTGAAACGCCTCTTCCCTTCATAATTTGGAAAAGTGGTAAACTACAAAGTTGTAGCTCTATGTCCTATCGTAAATCCCTCAAAATTTCAGATCAATTGGACGTCTGAGTAAAACGTTATGCCCATTCTCCCAACATGTGTCACTGGAGGAACGTCGAAACACACGAAACACTTCGGGGCACTTTTGGCTTACCTTCCACAATGAATTGAACAAAACTCAAAATAAGAAAGTTACACCTCTATGTCTTATCTTTCTAATGGAAAAGGTTTCACCTCATTTGGATCAATATACAATTTATCATGAATTTAATCGTAACGCCGCTACAAAAGCACTACACATCATCTATAACCAACCATACTATAAATCATAAATCGAAACTCTTAACATCCAAACTATACCTAAACTTGACCAAGTAGTCAATAAACTTATGAAAACTTAAACCGTACCGTACACCAGGCTTGGCTATTTACAACATTTGAAAAGTATAGCCCATACTATAACCTCTCAAAAACCACTCATAAATAAAACGTCGTTAAAATATCTTTAACATAACTCAAAATCATAAATCATAACTAGTGCCGAAAACTAGCATCGGTCCTCGGGTTATGTGCACCTTCAGTCCAGTCAGATCAACCATCAAGACCTCCATTAACATATTATCATAATCACTTGAATTAATCACACCTATTGAGTCTAAAGACTCAACACATTATATTCTTGATAACAAGTAATACATAATACAGTTAACATATAACAGTGAAAAATAATTGTACTTACAATATCATTTTCATGATGATGCATAAACTTAAACTTAGACATTTTCGAAAACATTTTAAAAACATTTTCAAAAGACATAAACATATCACTTAAACATATTCATATTCATATCCATATTCGTCTCCATATTCATATTCATATTCATGTTCATGTTCGTGTTTGTTGAATTCAGATCGTGATTGTGACTCGTATTCTTGATCGTATAGGGCGATGGATCCATCTAAAGAAAACCACAGTACTGGGCGCCGGGGACACCAGCGACACTGATATGAATCCTCGTACGAATGAGAAGCAAACAAGATTAATTAGAATCGCGTCCTCAATTCAATAACAAACAAGGATCGATTATGTTAACCCGATCTTCTGAAACAAGAAACGATTTGAGATATTCACCTCTAAGCGATTAACACTTAGCAACAAATATCAACGATAATAACAATCGAATTTCATACGAACATTCAAAGAACTTGTTTTGACAATCCGTGCGAAAACAATCGACAAACGCCACAAAGATGCAATCTTTGATAAGTTTGATTTTTGTGAAGAACATAGCTAAAATAGCCTTGAATATTGAGAGAAATCTCCAATAATGTGTTTAAAAGTCTGAATATCTCGTTCCTTGATTGATACAATGCATATATTGTAAGGCCCGAGAAATTTATCCTATTAATTCGAAATGATTTCTTGATTAATTGATGTAATTATGGACGAGAGAAAAGATCGGACAGGGAAAGACAAGATAATACATGAATGGGTGCAAGAAACAGTAGCCCTCGCGCATGTGCGCGTCACTGATGCGCGCACATGTGCGAAAAGAGCAGAGGGCCTCGCGCATATGTGCAAGGAATAGGCGCGCATATGCGCGAGGTGTGTGGGCGTGACCAGTAGGTCTCGCACATATGCGCGACTTGGGTGCGCGCATATGCGCGAGCTGTCCAGTAGCCAACGTTTTGAAACAGAAGCTTTGGTGCATATGCGCCGGATTGAGGCGCGCATATGCGCCAGTAGTTGCGAAGCCGAGCATTGAGACCAGTAGGTCTCGCGCATATGCGCCATTTGGAGTCGCGCATATGCGCGAGACATGCAGATTGAGGAGTCGCCACGTTTCTTTGGCATGCAATATATGTTATATAGATATATATATATAACAAACGTTAATTCTCAGAAAAGAAGAAAGAAAAATTGAAACTTCATAGAATTTTCAAGATTTTTATATTAGAATTTGAGTTGCGAGAAATCCGTCCGTCTGTTTTTGAATCCGAGTATAGTACCGAGTTCCTAGCGACGACAGCTACAAATGGACGTAAGTTTTGTTACGTTTAAACATGATATGAAATTATGATATTGTCAGAATCGAATACGAAACATATATTGTGTTTTTGATACATTAGACATTGTATATTTGAAGTCAGAATGAAGAACAGATTGTTTATGTAACTGTTATGATTTTCGGAGTCAATTTGATTTAGAGTTGATATCAGATTTGTATTGTTATTGAGTATGAATTCCAGGAATTGATGTCTGATTTATACTGTATCGCTGGGTATATTGATATTATTCAGATTTTGATCAGATGAGTTGTTGATTCGAATATACTGATATTGTATTATCAGTATTGCGAGACTGTACAGAATTGAGATTATGATTTGTATTGATAGCGATTATGAGTTGTATTATTATATCGATGTTGGGACTGACGAGGTTAGCGAGATTGTATTATTATGCCGTCGAAACATTCGTAAATTGGCATTGATCAGATTTTGTTTTGATTTGATATGGATCAGAACAGGTTTTGAATCGAGTGATACATTGACACCGTCTATCTGATATTGTATTTCAGATTGATATGGACAGATTTGACTTCGAGACTTCGACTTCGTCAGACCGCGAAGACAAAGGTATAAGTCAATGTGGTATTAGGACATCGACTCAAGTAGGATGTACTTAAGTTTCCCTAAATCACATACTTATTATTATGTTTTATCATTTTGTTTATTGATTTGATTAAATGTCTGTTCTATGGAGTTATAGGAGCATGCATTAGACGAGTAATCTTGTGACAGAACTACCTGATAGTGGTGGGATCGCCACGGGCACATTGCCCGATGTCACAAGATAGGATATTGGCAATAGGGCCACAGTCCATGACGGTTAGGTCAGGACACTGGATGTTTGGTTATATCGACGTTGATAGAACTGGAGTTTTTTCTATTACTGTTGGTCGATATAGGAATACCCACATCTGGAAATCGGGATTCATAGACTAGGATTGAGTCTAGTTTGAGTCGTGGAGTCACGAGTACGATTGACAGTTTATATTGATTTAGGTTGGTTATGTTCCTGAATATGGTACATGTCGATTTATGTTCCTGATAATGGTACACGTTTAGAATAGGAGTTATTCTTGGTATGGATTTATTATCTGATTTGGATACATGTTATGAATGTCTGTTATATGCGTTTATATTGATTATATTATGGCAGGTATACATGATTTATACTGAGAATGTAATTCTCACCGGAGTTATCCGGCTGTTGTCTTGTTTGTATGTGTGCATGACAACAGGTGGGACAGGATAAGGGTCAAGAAAAGAACGAGGCTGGACTAGATAGCGTGCGGGCTCAGAAATGGACTAGGATTCAGTACTTGATCTATAGTAATTGAAATCTAGTTTAATAAGAATGTATTAAGTACTAGACTGGTACTTTAACTTTAATATGTAAATTAGATTGATTTACCTTATGTTTCCACTGTGTATTTTAAAAAAAAAAAAATTATGTCCCACATTACTCAATTGTTTCTTTTGATATTAAAAACGATTAAGGAAATGATTAGTGTCCAGGTCCCCACATATATATTCAATAAAATAAGAAAAAATAGTGTAAAAAGTCATCAAAAGAGTTGGCAACGAAGCTTTACACTGAAATGCGCGCGGTAGCACGTGATCTCGCGTGGTGGCGAGCCATGTTTTGCACATTCCAGCAGGGTGCGCGCTGTGGCACAGGTTTACGCGGTGGGGTGCGCCATGTTCTGCCCGGTGCGCGCGGCAGCGCCGAAACACGCGCTACGGCGCGCGCGGTGGCGCCGGTTCATGCGCGCATGCGCGCGCGTGGCTGTGCCGCTTCTGGCGCAGGGGCGCGCGTGCTGCTGTGCTCATGGTCTTTTAGCACTTGAATTACATTCCAAAGACTTCCATCATTGTGTCCATGTTCCTCAAGCTCCTCTAATTTAGACACCCCAAATATTGAACTTCCTTGGTAGTTCACCATGAATCCTTGAATTGCTTCTTTAAACTTTTTACTACGGTCCCTTGTTATAGGTCCTTCGGGCAACTCCAACGACTCCCATGTCTTCTTTGGTGCTTGACCAACCATGTATGCATTATCCTCCCCTTTTTGAAAAGGATTTGTCCTCAAATCTTGATCATCTCCTACATCAAACAACGAAAGATCACTAACATTAAAAGTGGAACTGACATTGTACTCACCTGGTAAATCTAGTATGTAGGCATTGTCGTTAATCTTTTCAAGCACTTGAAATGGTCCATCACCCCTAGGTAGGAGCTTCAAACGTCGCTTCTCTGGAAATCTTTCCTTCTTTAAGTGCAACCACACCCAATCTCCCTTTTCAAAAACCATCTTCTTCCTCCCCTTGTTGGCTTGCTTCGTGTATTGTAAATTCTTCTTTTCGATGTTAGTCTTGACCTTTTCATGCAAACTTCTAACAAATTCAGCCTTTTGTTTACCATCCATGTTCAACCTTTCACTCACAGGCAAAGACATCAAATCCAAAGGAGTTAAAGGGTTAAAACCATAAACAATCTCAAATGGTGAATAATTCATAGTAGAATGCATGCTACGATTATAAGCAAACTCAACAAATGACAAGCAATCTTCCCAATTTTTCAAGTTTTTTTTAACTATAGCACACAAAAGTGTTCCTAGAGTCCTATTAACAACTTCAGTTTGTCCATCCGTTTCAGGATGACATGTAGTAGAAAACAATAGTTTTGTGCCAAGTTTAGCCCATAAAGTTTTCCAAAAGTAACTCAAAAATTTAACATCACGGTCAGATACAATAGTTCTAGGCATACCATGCAACCTAACGACTTCCTTAAAGAACAAATCTGCAATGTTTGATGCATCATCGATTTTATGACAAGCAATGAAATGTGCCATCTTAGAGAATCTATCAACAACAACAAATATTGAATCCCTCCCCTTCTTAGTCCTAGGCAACCCCAAAACAAAATCCATAGAAATATCAACCCAAGATTCATTAGGAACAGGAAGTGGTGTATACAATCCATGTGGTTGTGTTTTCGACTTAGCTTGTCTACAAGTTATGCACTTTTCACAAACACGTTCAACATCAAGTATCATATGTGGCCAATAAAAATGTTCATGCAAAAAACTCAAAGTTTTAGCCACACCAAAGTGCCCCATCAAACCACCTCCATGTGCCTCCCTCACAGGTAATTCACGAATTGATGACTTAGGAATGCACAATCTATCTTCTGTAAATAAAAACCCATTCTGCAAATAAAATTTATCATGTGGACTATGCATGCATTTTTCAAATATCTCCTTAAGATCCTCATCCAACAAATACAACTCTTTCACATGCTCAAACCCCAAAATTTTTGACTTCAAGGTAGAGATTAGTACGTACCTCCGTGATAGTGCGTCAGCCACTACATTTTCCTTATCTTGTTTGTACTTGATTATGTAGGGGAATGTTCCTATGAACGTCACCCACTTGGCATGCCGCTTGTTCAGTTTCTGTTGTCCCCGAAGGTGCTTTAGAGACTGATGATCAGTATGGATCACAAACTCCTTAGGTCTCAAAGTAGTGTTGCCACATCTCCAAAGTCCTCACAAGCGCGTACAACTCTTTGTCATACGTTGGATAGTTCAGCGCTTCTCCATTGAGTTTCTCACTAAGATACGCCACTGGTCGTCCTCCTTGCATCAAAACCCCACCAATACCTATACCTGAAGCATCACATTAAATTTCAAAACTATTAGAAAAATCCGGCAAAACAAGTAAATGAGCATTAATTAATTTTTGTTTAATAATATTATAAGACTTCTCTTGCTCCTCGTCCCAATGGAATGGAACATTTTTTTTAATCACCGCCGTCATCGGTACGGCCAGTGTGCTGAAATCCTTTACAACCCACCTATAGAAGCTTGCAAGACCATGAAAACTTCGGACTTGACCAATAGTAGTAGGAGTTGGCCAATCTCGAATAGCACTTACCTTATCTTCATCCACTTGTATTCCCTGTGAACTTACCACAAAACCAAGAAAGACAAGCTTGTTTGCACAAAAATCACATTTCTTTAAGTTAGCATACAAATTTTCAGCCCTTAGTGTGATTAGCACAAGTCTCAAATGGTTAACATGCTCATCCAAGTTTTTGCTATACACTAGGATATAATCAAAATAAACCACAACAAACTTTTCTATGTATGCACGCAAAACATGATTCATTAACATCATAAATGTGCTAGGAGCGTTAGTTAAACCAAAAGGCATGACCATCCACTCATATAACCCATATTTGGTTTTAAATGCAGTTTTCCACTCATCACCTTCCCTCATCCTAATTTGGTGATAACCACTCTTCAAATTAACTTTGCTAAAGATACAAGAACCATACAATTCATCTAACATATCATCTAGTCTAGGTATGGGATGCCTATACTTAATGGTTATATTATTAATTGCTCTACAATCTACACACATACGCCATGATCCATCTTTCTTAGGAACTAGTAAAACAGGTACAGCACAAGGTGACATGGACTCACGTACAAAACCCCTATCTAACAACTCACTTACCTGCCGCTGAAGTTCCTTAGTCTCCTCCGGATTGCTCCTATAAACTGGACGATTTGGCAATACACTCCCGGGCACCAAATCAATTTGGTGCTCAATCCCCCTCAATGGTGGTAGACCTTAAGGTAGTTCCTCCGGAAATATATCATCAAATTCCTGCAAAAGTGAAACAACAATGCTCGGAAGGGACCCGGCTATGTCACTTGTGTTAAGGAGAATCTCCTTGTAAAGAATCAACACAAGTGGTTCATGTGTGTGCATTAAATGTTTCAACTCACCTTTTTGGGCCATATATGTTTTCTTTTTGGCCTCTTTCCTCTCAATTTCTTCTCTCTCTTTTTTGTTGTGTATGGCTATCTCACCTTTTTGATCTCTCTTTCTTTCAGCCATCTCATATTTTCTTTCAAGGGCCATCTCACTTATGTTCTCACTCTTTTTTTCGGCCTCTTCTCTCTTCTTTTTTTCAATTGGTCCTCCAACACTTGCTTTGGGGACAAAGTAAGTAAAACAATGGGTTCTTTCTTGAGTACAAAAGAATATCTATTCCTAAACCCATCATGTGTCACTTGTCTATCATATTGCCATGGTCTCCCTAACAAAATATGACAAGTATGCATTGGCACCACATCACGCAAAACTTTATCAACATACTTCCCAATCGAAAAAGAAACCAACACTTGTTTTTTCACCTTCACTTCCGCACAATCATTCAACCATTGAAGCCTATATGGTTGAGGATGCTTTAACGTAGGTATACCCAACTTTTCTACTATCTCACTACTAGCCACATTGGTGCAACTTTCTCCATCTATAATGATGTTGCAAACCTTGCCATTGACAAAACATCTAGTATGGAACAAGTTTTCCCGCTGATTTGTCACCTCTTCTTTGACTTGGGCACTCATGATACGCCTAGTCACTAATGCCTCACCCACAACTGCTTCATATCTCTCATCAGGATCCTCTAATGCAGGCATCTCATCTTCATCCTCTCCATCATCTCCCTCACTATGAGATTCATACTCCCCATAAGTATTCAATACCATCACCTTTTTATTGGGACATTGGCTGGCAATATGTCAAAATCCTTGACACCTAAAACATTTGATATCTCTAGAACGATTAATAGTAGTTTCAGGTTTACCTTGCACTACCTGCTTAGGCGCCTCCTGTTTAATGTCAACTTTCGACTTGGTCACAACCTTGCCTTCTTCTCGTTTAACAACGTTGGAACGCCAAGGTGTTGATGTATTCCCCACTTGATTAGTGCCACCAACTCCTCTCCTCTTGAGTTGTTGCTCCACTTTTATCGCCATCTGCACCATTTCATCTATATCCAAATAGTGTCTAAGCTCCACTTGGTCTTGAATCTCCCTATTCAAACCACACAAGAAACGAGCCATAGTAGCCTCACGATCCTCCTCTATGTTTGCTCTAATCATGACAAATTCCAACTCTTTATAGTAATCCTCAACACTCTTCACACCATATCTCAAAGTTTGTAACCTCTTAAACATATCTCTATAATAGTGATTTGGTACAAACCTTTTCCTCATTACGCTCTTCATCTCAGCCCAAGTTTCTATAGGTCTCTCATTGCATCTTCTCTTAATGGTCAATAATTGATCCCACCAAATAAGTGCATAATCAACAAACTCAACCACTGCCAACCTAACCTTTTGAGTTCAGAATAGTGGTGACAGTCAAAAACAAATTCAACTCGCTTTTCCCTTTCTAAATAAGCCTCTGGGTCTGACTTACCATGGAACGACGGAATTTTCATCTTAATGCTACCTATGTTACCATCTTCCCGATTCCCATCATCGTACCTACCCCGTACGGCTTCTCTTCTTCCTCTACCAAACCCTCTACCTCTTCCATTCCTACCCCAGTTCTCAGTTTTGGCTCTCCTCTTCTCCTTCCAAATCATATTCATACTCTTCTTCTTCGCCTCTACCAAAACCATTAGGCTTAGATTTATTTTCGCTAGTAATAACCTCAAGCCTATCCAACCTCTCATGTAAAGGATCCAACTCGGCCCTCATCATCCTACTAAAATGCCCAAATAACGCCTCCATTTTAACCTTAGGCAACCCCTGGTTCGAACTATCTCCTACCTCCCTCTCCATTTTACTTTCAGATTTTGTACCTGCAAGAAAATGTTCATAGAAATAAAAGATGTTCCTCACCCAAATTCCCACGATCACTCCAAAGAAATAACGCTCGCACTCAAATGTTTTCACTCGAATGTGATAGTTTTCACGAAAGTGTGATCAATCTTTATATTTGTATATCAAACTAACAAGATTCAAGTTGTGGACACTTGCAACTGTCTCACTTGGACTGCACAAAACAAAGAACACTAGAATAACGCAGATCTTACAACAATACAAAGGATAACACGGATCTGAAAACAGAATCGAAATTTTAGAAAGATCTTGAATAAAAACGAAAAGATAACACAGATCTGAGAACAGAATGAAATTTCAAACAGATCTGAAAATAAAAACGAAAGGATAATACAGATCTGAGAACATAACGAAATTTTTTTAGACAGATCTGAAAATAGCAACGAAAGGACAACACAGATCTGAGAACAAAACGAAATTTTAAACAGATCTGAAAATAGCAACGATAACTTACTTGAATAAAAGAGAACCAAAAGCTCTGATACCAAATGATACGAATCCTCGTACGAATGAGAATCAAACACGATTAATTAGAATCGCGCCCTCAATTCAATAACGAACAAGGATCGATTATGTTGTCCCGATCTTTTGAAACAAGCAACGATTTATGATATTCACCTCTAAGCGATTAACACTTAGCAACAAATATCAACGAAAATAACAATCGAATTTCATACGAACCTTCAAAGAACTTGTTTTGACAGTCCGTGCGAAAACAATCGACAAACGCCACAAAGATGCAATCTTTCATAAGTTTGATTTTTGTAAAGAACAAAGCTAAAATAGCCTTGAATATTGAGAGAAATCTCCAATAATGTGTTTAAAAGTCTGAATATCTCGTTCCTTGATTGATAAAATGCATATATATTAAATAAAATAAGAAAAAGTAGTGTAAAAAGTCATCAAAAGAGTTGGCAACAAAGTTTTACACGGAACTGCGCGCGGTAGCACGTAATCTCGCGCGGTGGCGCGCCAAGTTCTGCACATTCCAGCAGGGTGCGCGCGGTGGCACAGGTTTACGCACTGGGGCGCGCCATGTTCTGCCCGGTGCGCGCGGAAGCGCCGAAACACGAGCTACGACGCGCGCGGCGGCGCCGGTTCATGCGCGCGCGCGGCTGCGCCGCTTCTGGCACGGGGGCGCGCGTGCTGCTGTCCTCATGGTCTTTTAGCACTTGAATTACATTCCAAACACTTCCATCATTGTGTCCATGTTTCTCAAGCTCCTCTAATTTAGACACCCCATTTATTGAACTTCCTTGGTAGTTCACCATGAATCGTTGAAGTGCTTCTTTAAACTTTTTGCTACGGCCCCTCGTTATAGGTCCTTCGGGCAACTCCAACGACTCCCATGTCTTCTTTGGTGCTTGACCAACCATGTTTGCATTAGATACTCTCACCCGTCAACTGGGCCTTGGCCAACGTATTAACATATTCGTATTCGTATTACTTATTCGTATTCGTATCCGTATCCAAGGAAACACGATCGTCGGGCTCCCACTGGGACCATAACCCTCACGATATTTCCAACATGTAGTAGTCACAATCCCTTCACGTCCTTTAACATGTTATCATCACTTAATAAAAACATGCGTAATATCATTTTTATTTTGAAACCAAGCATGCAACATATCTTTTAATTGTCCAATTTAATCCTTGATAATCCACGACATTTAAAAATCATATTTCAACATGTAAAAATTCATAAACATGTTACATAAACATATTAGCATATAAAACAGCAAATAGGGCACTGCCATGACGTTTACTTATTTTCCGGTGTAAAAAGACCGTTTTACCCCGGACGTGACATTTTATGTTTTTGACATTTTCTTGATTTTCTTGACTCTAAAATGTCCCAAATAATTATTTAAGCCTAAATTAAAATTCCCATAATTTTATTTAGCTTAAAAACTAGGCTTTTTAATTAATTCAAAATTAATTAATTGACACCTTATCGAACATACCAAGCCATCTCTTAATTTACTCGAGCCACGCCCGAGCCACTTTGAGCCAAAACCTAGCCAACCAATCTAGGGACCATCTTGACAAAGCCCAGCCCGTAAAACAAGTCCTGGCCCGACCAAAAGCCTGCTGGAAACTCACCCAATTTCTGCATGATTTATGCGTGAGACTCCCATGACCCATAGGACTCCTAACTAGTCTAGGACTTCTCCCAGCCCTCAACCACTTGACCATTCACGACCCTAACCTTCCCTGGACCACGTCCAGACCATGCCCAACCCCTGGACCGCACGCACAAGCCGCCTGAAGCCAACAGAAGCTGCGCGCTACTTTTGTTCTCTCACGGGTTCTACTTTTCCCTCGAGCCAGCATTGACCCAATCCACTCCAGACCCTACCCCAACCCTGGACCATCTCCCCGGGACCCTAACAGACCACCTAGCCCAGCCCAAACCGAGCCCGCAGCCCCTGGAATTCCCGAACAGTACCTGCGCTGCTTTGGGGGAGAGTCCCACTTCACGTGGACTCTTCCCCAGCCCAAGGATCGAGCTCTAGCCCTCCTAGGACCCTTCCTAGGACCTAACCATGACCCCTAGGACCCAACCACCAGACCTGGTCGAGCCACCTGCCCCCATGCATCACCTTTCTTTCAACCGAGCCCCACCATCTACGTTAATGCTCAATTGGTTATAGCTTCTGTTCTATTCACGTGTGCAGCATATTGGTGTGATTTAGGACTCTCTAAACATGTAAAAATGCTCCCTTACCCTTCCTAATCATGGCAGCCCCTTCTTCAACACATAAAACATGATTTTTGGAATAAAAAACACAAGTTTAGAACACATAGGCATGTAGTTACGAAAATTTCAACTTGTGTGCTATGTTTTTCATTAAAAACTATGCATAAACAATTACTATGGTGTGATGATGAGTAAAAGAAGAATATGGCATGCTTTTGCGTAATTAACGCACGATTAACCGTTGACGATGACAAAGAACGGAGCAAAAACCTTGGCTAGAATTATCTTTGAAGCTTCCACTGATTTTTCTTTCAAAATTCTTGTGGGTGTGCCGTGTTCCTTGGTGAAGAAATTTCAGAATTGTAGGCGTGTAGTTTTTGTTGGGTTTTAGGAGACTTAATATATTATATATACTAATTAAATACCAACAAGGCTTTAGGCATATTAAGCCAACAATTTAGGCCTATTATTCTTGAGTAGGATTTAATTAGAATATTAAAATAGTTTTGGTAAAAATAGTTTGTGAATTAAATAGCCGGGTTGCCAAAAAGTTCGTATTTTTGTTGAAAAACCAAAACCGGTAAAATTTACGTCCCGGCGTATAAAATCATCTCAAAACTCTTTTTTTTCAAAAATAAGAAAAACCCACAATCATATTTTAAATAATTAAAAATAATTATTTAATAAAAACATTTTACGTTTTTCAGCCCTCGGTCTCCGTTCCTCGATCGCAACTCGAATAACCTTTTAATACATTTTTATGCAACAATGTAGAAAAGTATATTTTAAACATGCAAATATGCACAACATAATTAATTAATGCAATTAAAACATTTAATTAAAATACAAAAGAATTTAATAATTGCATGCATGTGGTTTAAGTGGACTTCTAAATTTTCGGGGCGTTACATTATGCATGATTTAAAGTCCTAACAGACACCTTAAACACAAAAGTCGAAAGAAACAAGCAACAAAGCAGGAGCCGAATTTTCTGTCATGGGGTTCAAGGGGTTCGGCTTTCACGTGAAGGGGCTGGTTGGGTCTTGGCTTGGGGTTAGGGCTAGCCAAGGATGGGGTTGAGTCGACTAGGACTCGAACCAAGGGCTTGGGAAGGAGTCCTAGCCTGCTAGGACTCCCACCCGAGTAACGCGCAGCGCATGCGCAGGAAGTGGGAGGCTTCCAGGGGCTTGGGGCTCGGTCTGTGGTTCAAAGGCTTGGCTAAGGTGATGCACTAGAGTCCTAGGAGGGTACACGGGTGGTTGGTTTAGGGGCTGGGCTCACTGGTAGAGGCCTAAACGCAAAATCGTAGAGTCCTATCACAATAAGAGTTCTCGGCCAGCTCTTGCATGGGGTTGGGGACTTTGTTTCTAGGTTTTGGGATGGTTTCTAAGATGTCTAAGGGTCCAGTAAGGGTACTCTAGGATGTTGGTCAGGATTTGCATCAAGTTGGTTCGGGTGTGACTCGAGAAAATCGAAAGATTGCTCGGGGTCGAAGTTTGGGTGTCATAGTAGGGTTTCTAAACTAGAATAAATTGAAAAACGGCTCACGGGGGTCTAGTTGTGGTTCATAAGGGCTAAAATAATATAAAAAGACTAAATTTTGAATTTAGGAATTTTATATTAAAGTTTGAGATTTTTTGGGATTAAAACACCGTTAAAACAATTAATTAAAGATAAATGAAAACGTCAAATCTTTAAGCTAAATAAAATTATGGGAACATTAATTTAGGCCTAAATAATTAATTAGGACATGTTAGAGACAATGAATTCAAGAAAAGTCATAATCGAGGAATTTTACCTCTAGGGGTAAAACGGTCTTTTTACACCTAAAAATTAGTAAACGTCATGACAGTGCTCTAAATGCTATTTTTATGATATTATGATTGTTTTTAAATGTTTATGAAATGTTCGTGATTAGATTATGATTTTTAAATGTCTACGGGATTTTTATGATTTAAGGAAGACATTTAAAAAACATGTTGTATGCTTGGTTTCAAAAATAAAATTATATGTTATGCATGATTTTCATAAATTAATGAGAATGCAAACGTTGAAGGAGGTGAAGTAATTGTGAATATTATGTGTTTACATTGGAGTTATCGTGAGGGTTATGGTCCCAGTGGGAGCCCGACGATCGTATTTCCATTGTTACCATAGAGGATATGAGGATATGAGGTAACAGTAAGAATGTGAATATCATGAGGGGAAAGGCCCGAGAGGGAGCCCATTTATGGGAAAAGGCCCCATAGGGAGCCCCGACGGTCGTATTCTATTCAAAAGAGGATAGGCCAGGGCCCAGTTTACTGGTGAGAGTGTTGCTGGTGTCCCCGCCACACAGTACTGCAGTTTCATGTAGATGGATCCATCGACTTTTGAGGTTTGAGGAAAGTCAAAATTAATGATCTGAATTCAATAAAGGAAAAGGAAAAGAAAATTTTAATTATGATCATGAAAAAAGTTTTATGTTATGTCATGATGAGGAAAAAGAAATGAAAAATTTAAGGTTTATTTATGCATTTCCTGAAATGTTATTTTTATAAAAAAGTATTTTCACTGTTACATGTGGTTTTATACGTATTATTTGTTATAAAGACTATGGTGTGTTGAGTCTTTAGACTCACTAGGTGTGATGGATGCAGGTGAGTTTGAGGGAGGTCTTGATGGTTGACCTGACTGGACTGAAAATGCACACAACCCGAGGACCAGCGCTTCTACTTCTTCCGCATTTACAATTTATGATTCATGATTTACGTTATAGATTTTAAGACTATTTATTTATGCTTTTGAGATATTTTTGAGACGTTTAGTATGAGCTATACTTTTGAAACTTATTCTTTTTTAGGTTTGGTAAAACAGTTTACATTTTCATTTTATGACTATTGCTCTTGATTTTTACGATACTTGTTGGTTGGTTTATTTTTTTTAAAAAGAGGGTGCTAAATATTTTATAAAAATATTTTCATGGATGTGTGAAGTTCGGCCGAGGGTGCTTAGTTAAAAAAAAATTTCTAGTACTTTTAAAGCAATAAAAAGGGCAGACGTTTCAGTTGGTATCAGAGCAAAGGTCCTGTAAAGGTTGTGCCACCATCAGCGCCGGGAAGATCAGTCGTCAAGCCTCAAAGTTGTAAGTTTTTACATGCTTTATATGATTCAGTATGATGTTACCTGCATGACTACATGAATATTATGTTTATTGTACATCTTTACGAGCTTTTATTTAAGTATCCATGCTTTGCATGCTTAAATTGCTAAATGGGATAGGATATGTCACATGATTAGAAAACTTAGATTTAAATGCATGTTGGTTACGTTAGAATTTGGAAAACGTTCAGAAAAAATGCCTCCTAGACGTGCTCCCATTATTGAGAATCAGAAAGAGAACAGCGTGAATCACCAAGGGAACAATCAAGGAAATGCACCACCACCACCAATAGAGGATGCTGCTACTCGTGCTCTTGAGGGGATGGCTCGTCTCTTTGAGCAGCAGATACAGCAGCAGCAGATACAACAGAAGTTACAGCTGATGCAGCAGCATCAACTGCAACAGGCACCTAGGCCACAACACGACATTTATGATCAGTTCTAGAGGCTAGGGCCGAAGGAATTTTCTGGCACCACCGACCTTGATATGAATCTAGCCAGCCACTGTGCGTTCCAAGAACCAATCCCGAGAGGACGATTGAAGATGTTGAATGTTGCCCTTCATTCAACCAATGAAAGCTTGGAAATAAGGCTCGAGGGGTTCGGGTTGCATCACCATCAAGTAGAGGATGAATTGGAAGCTTGCGCCTTAGCGCGTGGTGGGAAGAACCATCGGCGCTCGAGCGGTCGAATTCTACCGCCCGAGCGCGAACAGTCCAGAAGACTTGGCGGTCGAGCGGTAATATCCTACCGCCTGGGCGCGACTGCTGCGAGGAGAATCCTAGTTTCCTAGTTTAGATTAGATTTTGAGTATCTTTTACTTTGAAAACAATATATAGACGAGTGAATTGAATTGAGGGCGCGATTATAGATTAATCGTGTTTGCTATTCGTTCGTACAAAGATTCACATCAGACCCCTTTGATGCTGAGAGTTAGATCCGTTCACTTGAGTTACACTTTCGTTATCTGGATATGGGGGATGCGGATCGAGTGAGGTGTACTACTTATCTATTCAGGGATGACACTTCTTTATGGTAGGAGGGAGCCGAGCACAGTGTTAACCTTGCTACTATTACTTGGGCTCGTTTCAATGAAATATTCTATGAAAAATACTTTACTTTCGATGTTAGAGGACGACTGATGAGGGAGTTTATGACCCTCCGCTAGGGGGACGCGACTATTGCCGAGTTTGTAAAAAAGTTTGATAGGGGTTGCCATTTTGTACCCCACATTTCCGGGGATCCTGCGATGAAGCTTAAGCATTTTATGGATGGCCTACGACCTACCCTTCGCAACAATGTTATGATGATGCGACCTTTGGATTATGCTACTACCGTCGCTTAAGCTTTCCTGTCTGAACAATCGTTGAGGGACATCGATTTTGAGATTCAGCGCAAGAGGCAGCAACATCAGAATAATAATCAGCTTAATAAAAAGCCGCACACGGGTCCTCCAAGACCTCAAGGGCCTCAAAAGCCCCAAGGTCAACTCAAGAAACAAGCACCACAAAAGCCACAGAACCCTGGAGCACCAAAGCCTGTTGAAAGGCAACCATGCAAGGAGTGCAACTGTCTACATCTTGGCAAATGTGAATGGGGATCATTTAAATGTTTCTACTGCAAGGAGGTAGGACACAAAGCTATTGATTGCCCAAAGAGGAAAGCAGCTACTACAGCACGAGCTTATGTTATGAATGCTGAAGAAGCTGAGGAAGAGCCAGACACTACACTCATTACGGGTAACCTAGTCATTTAACATTTTTATACAGCTTGTTATTACATGAAATGTTAAATTGCTTATTGTAATTGATTTGGGAAGAAGATTCAACCTAGAGGAAATTAGGTTGCATGTTCTACTTAGTTGGATTTAAGTTATGATTTTAGGAACCATAGAAGATGATATTAATTTTGTGCCATATTTTATTTGATTCCAAATGAAAAGTTGAGGGCCAAAATTTAAAGGAAATCATAACTAAGGGAATTATAGGGGTTTCAAAAATTTTTGGGTTTAAAAGTGTAAAATTCGAAAATTTGAGGTCTAAAATGTAATTTTCGCTAATTAAGGGACCAACACGTAATTAACCAAAAGATAAGGGGCTTTAATGCAATTACCGAATTATTAAGGACCATGATTGTAATTTTAGAAATCTTAAAAGACTAAAAAGAAAAAGTTCGAAAATTTAAGGGCATTAATACAAATATCCGAAATTTTGGGGACTAAAGTGAAAATTTCGAAAAAATTGAAGGGCTAAAATGAAATTTTTCCAAAAATGCTTCAGTTCAACTCGTAAATTTTAGTACCTTCGGGAAAAATTAATGATAGTAAATCCTTAAGTCTCAACTCGAAAAGATTTAAAAGACCTTTTCGCCGCAGGGAGGATCATCATTCTGGGTGTAGCTACTTATGCACTGCTAGATTCGGAAGCTACACATCCATTTATATCTGAAACCTTCATCAAAAGACTGAATATTACTCCTCGAGATATGGGTTTGGGTTTCAAAGTTTCTATTCCATCCGGTGATCAAATGCTCACGTCTAAGATTGTCAAGAATCTGGAGCTTCGTTTATTCAAGGATGTTGTGCGTGAAAATCTTATTGTGCTTCCTATGCCCAAATTTGATATTATACTCGGCATGAATTGGCAATCAGCAAATGCTGCTTCGATTGATTTTCGTTAGCGAACAGTGTCTATTCGACCGCCTAGTGGTACACCTTTTGTCTTTGAGGCAGCTAGAAACAAGCAAATGCCGCACATTATCTCTTGTCTATGTGCGAGAAAGCTTATTAAG
The DNA here is from genome assembly GCF_025594145.1 of Primulina tabacum. Taxonomy (NCBI): domain Eukaryota; kingdom Viridiplantae; phylum Streptophyta; class Magnoliopsida; order Lamiales; family Gesneriaceae; genus Primulina; species Primulina tabacum. The sequence goes on along the minus strand of NC_134564.1, from coordinate 10,908,769 downwards.
CGGGGATGCCAAGCTTTTCTAGCATTTTTCACCACCACACATGCATCTATAAGTCAGAAGTTAGAAGATGTGGATATTGTCAGAGATTTTCCTAGCGTCTTTTCCGAGGACGTTACTGGTATTCCACCTGATCGTGAAGTGGAATTCACTATTGATCTTATGCCGGGCACCGTTCCTATATCTAAAGCGCCTTATCATCTAGCACCCGCTGAAATGAAAGAATTGAAAGATTAAATCCAAGAATTGCTAGACAAATGTTTCATTCGCCCTAGTTATTCTCCTTGGGGCGCACCAGTGTTATTTGTGAAAAAGAAAGATTTTAGTATGCGCCTTACATCGATTATCGAGAGCTTAATACGGTCACTATCAAAAACAAGTATCCACTGCCAAGAATTGAAGATTTATTTGATCAGTTGCAAGGAGCATCAATATTTTATAAGATTGATCTGCGATCTGGATACCATCAATTGAATGTAAAAGAGTCAGATGTACACAAGACGGCATTTAACACGAGATATGGGCACTATGAGTTTATGGTCATGCCATTTGGATTGACCAATGCGCCGGCGATCTTCATGGATCTCATGAATCCTGTATTTCAGCCGTATCTGGATCGGTTTATTATTGTCTTCATTGATGACATATTGATCTATTCCAAGAGCAGAGAGAAGCATAGTCGCCATTTGAGGACAGCACTGCAGGTATTACAAGACAGAAAGCTATATGCAAAGATCAGCAAGTGCGAGTTTTGGCTTGACAGAGTGGCGTTCTTAGGCCACATCATTTCTAGTAGTGGACTGGAGGTCGATTCAAGTAAACTTGAGGCAGTGAAAGAGTGGCCAGTGCCGAAGAGTGTTACCGAGATTTGCAGTTTCTTGGGACTAGCAGGCTATTATCGCAAGTTTATTCAGGGGTTCTCATCTATAGCGGTACCTATGAACGTCTTGACAAAGAAAAATGCAAAGTTTGTTTGGGGTCCCGAGTGCCAAGACAGTTTTGACAAGTTGAAGCAAGCCTTGATATCAGCACCAGTGTTATCTATGTCATCGGGGCAAGGGGAGTATGTTCTTTATACCGACGCTTCTAAACTTGGTTTGACCGCAGTGCTGATGCAAAACGACCGAGTTATCGCCTATGTGTCGAGACAGCTGAAAATTCACGAGAAGAACTACCCTACTCATGATCTTGAGCTTGCAGCAATAGTCTTTGCACTAAAGATTTGAAGACACTACCTTTATGGGGAGAAGTGCAAAATATTCACCGACCATAAAAGTTTGAAATACTTCTTCACCCAAAAGAAGTGTAATATGAGACAGCGCAGATGGATTGAGCTGGTAAAGTACTATGATTGTGACATTAGCTACCATCCGGGAAAAGCTAATTTAGTGGCAGACGCATTAAGTAGAAAAGCAGTAGTTATCACTCAAATATCACTCCAAAGACCGTTGCAGTCCAAGATATAGCGGTTTGAGCTTATAATGTATGCTAGGGGCGAGGCCCCTAATCTTGCCACATTATCAGTTCATTCGACATTGAGAAATAGAATTCGGGATGGACAGTCCACTGATGTGCAGTTGCAAAAGTGGAGAGCTAGAGATGAAGCCAAGGGCCGGAATTTATATGCAGTGGTAGATGGTTTAGTTCGTTATCGAGATCGATTATGGGTTCCTAGTGAAGATTCTTTAAGAGATCTTATTATGAAAGAAGCCCATGACACACCTTACTCCATCCATCCGGGAAGTATGAAGATGTACAAAGATTTGCAGTTGTTATATTGGTGGCCAGGCATGAAGAGGGACATTCTGAGATTTGTATCTGAGTGTTTGACTTGTCAGCAAGTTAAAGCAGAACATCAAAGACCAGCGGGGAAATTGAAGCCACTCCCTATTCCCGAGTGGAAATGGGAAAATATCACTATGGACTTTATTGTGGGATTGCCAAAGACTGTTAAGGGATTGAATGCCATTTGGGTGATAGTGGATCGTCTTACAAAATCAGCGCATTTTCTACCTACTAAGACGACATTCACCATGATTCAGTAAGCAGAGTTATATATTCGGGAGATAGTTCGTCTTCATGGGATTCCTGTGTCTATTGTTTCTGACAGATATCCGAAATTTACGTCATCTTTTTGAAAAAGACTGCATGCTGCTATGGGGACCAAGTTATTATTCAGTACATCATTCCATCCTCAAACCGATGAGCAGCCAGAAAGAGTTATACAGATTTTGGAAGATCTACTGCGAGCATGTGTTCTTGATTTCCAAGGCAGTTGGGAACCAAAGTTACCTCTAGTGGAGTTCACCTACAATAATAGTTTCCAATCATCAATCGGGATGGCTCCTTTTGAGGCACTTTATGGAAGGAAATGTAGATCTTCTATTCATTGGGACGAGGTTGGGGAAAGAAGGGATATTGGTCCGGATGTCATTGAGGAGACTGCCGAGCTTGTAGTCAAAATTAGTGAGAGAATGAAAACTGCACAAAGCCGACAAATAAGTTATGCGGACAAAAGACGAAGGGACTTAGAGTTTGCAGTGGGCGACCATGTATTTGTGAAAATAACACCTATGAAGGGTGTCATGCGTTTTGGCAAGAAATGGCAAGCTTAGTCCAAGATTCATTGGTCCGTTTGAGATTTTGGAGAGAATTGGGACACTAGCTTCTAGAGTGGCATTGCCACCAGTGCTTTCAGGAGTTCACAATGTGTTCCACATTTCAATACTACGGAAGTACATGTCGAATCAGTCACATGTGATTAATTATGAACCACTACAACTAACTCCAAATATGACTTATGAGGAAAGAACTGTCCAAATTTTGGGAAGGCAAGAAAGAAAGTTGCGAAACAAAGTCATTCCCATGGTCAAGGTCAAGTGGATGAATCACTCGGAAGAGGAAGCTACTTGGGAAACCGAGATACACTTGAAGAGTCGCTACCCAGAACTACTCGATAAGTTTTAATTTCGAAGACTAAATTTTATTGAAGAGGGGAGGAATTGTAAGGTCCAAAATTAAGAAGACGTAATCCAACTGCATGCGAATCTAGGAAACATGAAAAAATGAGTAATTAATTGATTTTAATTGCTAATAGATTATGTGACATACATGTTTATATGTTAAATAGGATTTTATTATCATCATGCATAAAACTGTATTTTAAGGATTATTCAAGTGACGATCATGGAACTGGGACCGATGGCTAAAAACGTAAAATGTTTTTATTAAATAATTGTTTTTAATTATTTAAAATATGAGTGTTGCTTTTTCATATTTTTGAAAATAAAGGGTTTTGAGGTGATTTTATACTCCGGGACGTAAATTTTATCGATGTTGGTTTTTCAATAAAAATGCGAGCTTTTTGGCAACCCGGCTAATAAATTCACAAATTTATTTAAACAAAAACTTTGATGATATTTTATTAAATCCTAATTAAGACTAATGGGCATAAGTTAGAGGCTTAAAAGGCATCAAGCCTTGTTAGTATTTAATTAGCTATTTAATATACTAATAACCTAAAACCCTACACTCATTATTCACGCTTCCCTCTCCCAAAATTCAGAAACTCTCCACAAAAACCATTCAGAACACACGGCACACAAACCCCACAAAGCAAAGGGATTTTCGAAGGGTTCAAAGAAAAGATAACCAAGGTTTTACTCTGTTCTTCGTTGTCAACGTTAATTCGTGCGTATAAAATGCAAAGGCACGCCATACAACTCTTTTTCTCATCCATCATATCATAATATTGTTTTAAATATTGATTGCATGAAGAACATGAACTTATTTTCTATATTTTCGGATTTATGGCATGCACAAGAGGTAAACTCATGATTCTATGATTTAAATTCATGTTTTATATTCTGAAGAGGCTTCCATGATCTTAGGTAATGAAGAAGTGATTTTTATGCATGATTTAAAGTCCTAACACACACCTTAAACACCAAAGTCGAAAGAAACAAGCAGGAGCCGAATTTTCTGTCATGGGGTTCAAGGGGTTCGGCTTTCACGTGAAGGGGCTGGTTGGGTCTTGGCTTGGGGTCAGGGCTAGCCAGGGATGGGATTGAGTCGAGGGAAGAGTCCTATCCATGCTAGGACTCGAACCAAGGGATTGGGAAGGAGTCCTAGCTTGCTAGGACTCCCACCAGAGTAACACGCAGCGCATGCGCAGGAAGTGGGAGGCTTCCAGGGGCTTGGAGCTCGGTCTGTGGTTCGAAGGCTGGGATAAGGTGATGCCCTAGAGTCCAAGGAGGGTGAACGGGTGGTTGGTTCAGGGAATTGGCTCACTGGTAGAGGCCTAGACGCAAAATCGTAAAGTCCTATAACAATAGGAGTTCTCGGCCAGCTCTTGCATGGGGTTAGGGACTTCGTTTCTGGGTTTTGGGATGGTTTCTAAGATGTCTAAGGGTCCAGTAGGGTACTCTAGGATGTTGGTCAGGGTTTGGATCAACTTGGTTTGGGTGTGACTCGAGAAAATCGAAAGATGGCTCGGGGTCGAAGTTTAGGATTCATAGTAGGGTTTCTAAACTAGAATAAATTGAAAAACGGCTCATGGGGGTCGAGTCATGGTTCATAAGGGCTAAAATAATATAAAAAGACTAAATTTTGAATTTAGGAATTTTATATTAAAGTTTGGGATTTTTCGAGATTAAAACACCGTCAAAACAATTAATTAAAAAGATAAATGAAAAATTCAAATCTTTAAGCTAAATAAAATTATGAGAAAAATAATTTAGGCTTAAATAATTATTTGGGACATGTTGGAGTCAATAATTCAAGAAAAGTCATAATCGAGGAATTTTAAGTCCAAGGATAAAACTGTCTTTTTACACCTAAAAATTAGTAAACGTCATGGCAATGCTCTAAATACTATTTTTACAATATTATGATTTTTTTAAAATGTTTATGAAATCTTCATGATTAGATTATAATTTTTAAATGTCTATGGGATTTTATGATTTAAGGAAGTCATTTAAAAGACATGTTGCATGATTGGTTTCAAAAACAAAATTATATGTTATGCATGATTTTTATAAAGTAATGAGAATGTAAACGTTGAAGGAGGTTAAGTAATTGTGAATATTATGTGTTTACATTGGAGATATCGTGAGGGTTACGGTCCAGTGAGAGCTCGACGATCGTATTTCCATTGTTACCATAGAGGATATGAGGATATGAGGTAACGGTAAGAATGAAAATATCGTGAGGGAAAAAGGCCTCAGAGGGAGCCCATTTATGGGAAAAAGCCCCATAGGGAGCCCTAGACGATCGTATTCTATTCGAAAGAGGATAGGCCAGGGCCCAGTTGATCGGTGAGAGTGTGGCGGGGTCGCCACCCAGTACTGCGGTTTCATGTAGATGGATCCATCGACTTTTTAGATTTGAGAAAAGTCACAAATAACGATCTGAATTCAACAAAGAAAAAAGAAAAGGAAAATGTTTATGATCATGAAAAAGGTTTTATGTTATGTCATGTTGAGAAAAAAATAAACAAAAAAGTTAAGGTTTATTTATGCATGTCATGAAATGTTATTTTTACGTAAAATTATTTTCATTGTTACATGTGGTTTTATACGTATTATTTGTTATTAAGATTATGGTGTGTTGATTCTTTAGACTCACTAGGTGTGATGGATGCATGTGAGTTTGAGGGGGGTCTTGATGGTTGACCTGACTGGACTGAAGGTGCACACAACCCGAGGACCAGCGCTTCTACTTCTTCCGCATTTACGATTTATGATTCATGATTTACGTTATAGATTTTAAGACTATTTATTTATGCTTTTGAGAGACTTTTGAGAGGTTTAGTATGGGCTATACTTCTCAAACTTATTGCTTTATAAGTTTGGTAAAACAGTTGACAATTTCATTTTATGACTATTGCACTTGATTTTTAAGATATTTGTTGGTTGGTTTATTTTTTTAAAAAAAGGGTGCAAAATATTTTATAAAAATATTTTTGTGCATGTGTGAGGTTCGACCGAGGGTGCTTAGTTTTAAAAAAAAATTCTAGTACTTTTAAAGCAATAAAAAGGGCAGACGTTTCACATATTTTATGAACCAACCGCTCGATTATCAAGACGGGGATGAAGATAGTTTAGAATTAATCACGTATCTGCTCGAGGTTGTGGTGGAAAAATATGTGACACTGACTGAGGAATATATAGAAAATCATCCTTGGTTGGAAGAAGTTGTGGAAGAAGTATCACGTGAAGACGAGCCACCAATGAAGTTGGCTGATGAAGAAGTTCCAGAAACTATCGATTTGAGCATATCGATAGTATTATTATACACACATCCAAGAGATCCTTCTCTATCCCCAACACCGATTTTAAAAGATTTTATTCTCTGCGAGCCAACACTTATTCTTACTCTTGATGTTTATCATTCGATATGGAGTGTTGTTAAGGTGATGAGCTTACAATGTGTATGTCAAGCTAGACTTGAGGGCATATAAAACCAAGACCCATACGTGGTGTTGTATTACAGTTACGTTAGGCGTAAAACCACTCTTTGACGAGTGCTTCAGATGACCACGACTAAAAATCAGACGCTACTTGAGAGGTACTCCAAGCATTTTATTTCTATTTAATTTAAATTACTTTTAGTTTTTGATTGAGTTTTTGTTCTTATTGATCGATCATTTTTAATCCCTTAAAGTTTCATAAAAGGTGTGCATATTGGAAGAAGTTGAAGATTAGTGGCCTTAAAAATTTGTTCCAACATTAGAAGATTGATGTTCATTTGTAGTCCTCAAGTCTACTTCCTTACAATCAAATAGGGGAGTTCTTTTATTTTCTTTTCCTTCTACATTTTGCATTCTTTACTTTAGCTGCATTTAATTTGTTTTGTGTCTTGTGTTTCGTCTAGTGCATTGGAGACAATGCACAACTTTATTATGGGTGAGGTAGTTATTTTCCTCTTTTTTTTTTTTTTTTTTTTAAATTTGAAACAAAAAATCAAGCATTTACTTCTTTCATGTCATGTAAAAACTATATCATTTGGCCGATGATGAATACAAAATTATGACAGATGTCCCCATTGATTTTTGTTAATTCAATAGTGTTTTGTACTAATCTACTATGTCATATAGTGTTGTGACAAGATCCGCACGTATAAATTAAATTGAGTCAAAATTAAATATTACAGGCAGTTTCTGCTCAACTTCAGAAGTTTCCAACTCAATATCTTTCATGAGACACTTGACTTTCTCATCATCACTTTCACTTGATGAAGTCACCGAACTTGATTGTTCTATGTTTGAGTCAACCCATTTGCTTTTTCTTTCATCGGAAATAAGCACTATTTTACCTTTTTTCTTTTTGAAAGATCTTCTTTCGTCTTTGGACCGCCGTCTTTCAAGTGGTTTATTTTCATCCTTATTTGGCATATTACAATTTGCAATGAAATGATCTTGTTCCTCACAGTTAAAACAATCTTGATTTTCATCAGCTTGGTCTTTTTTATGATAATAATTAATTTTGACTAATTATTTTTCATAAATTTTTCAAATTTCTTAACAAATAAATACAGAGTCTCATTGCTTATCTAGTCAGTAGATTTTCTGCTAGAGACTTCTTCATTAACGGTTGGAGTTGATGTTGTGGCAGCCATAGCCTTTTTGGGTTGAGGAGTGGATGGCTCTTATTATGTCCTGATTCCTAGCTCAAACTCGTTAGCTTTTAGATCAGCAAAAAAAATCATGCAGCTCTAGTTTGTTGAGGTCATTGGACTCCCTCATGGTCATTTCCTTTATATCCTTATTTCTGGGAATTGCTCTCATTACCTTCAAACAAATCTCAAGGTTAGAATATTCTTTACCGAGATATGCAAGTGAAATAATTTTACTATTAAGTCATTTATCAAACTCATTTATAGTTTCGGTGGGATTCAATTTTGCATTATTGAACTTTTGGATGGCAACATTAACTTGTTCTTCTTTGTTTGGTCATTTCCCTCACAGAGTTTGGTCAGTTTCTCCTAAATCTATTTAGCTGTGAAACAAATTTTAATTTTTCTGAACATATTTTTATCTAATGATTTTTGTAAAAGATATCCTTGGGCACATTATCGAGGTTGGCCTTTCTCAGACTAGTGCTTTGCAACCATCTATGTAGCAATAAGATAATACAATGGCTGGGTTTGATTTTAAAATATTCATTGCACCGTCTGTAATGACATATAAAATGTCATCACCTTGGGCCACTAAATGTGCTTGCTTTCTAATTTTCCAATCATCTTAATATTCCTTTGAAAACATGGGAATTTTGTTAAACGATGTCATTTCAAAGTGTAGTTATCATAGTTCAATAAAAACCCGCTCTGATACTACTTGTTGTGATCAAGATAGAGTTTAGACGGGGTGAATAAATTCTTTAAACAATGCTTTGAACTTAAAACCATGCTTAATAGCTTTCGAGCTGTTAAGAACTTCTCTTCAACGATTAGCTTTACTTTACCACTTTAAAATAGTGTAAGTGCGAAAATTGTGCAGTTTGACTAGTGATAAATAAAAGATTGGCATTTTAAGAAAAAAGAGTAGGAAAACTTGAATGTGCATAAATGTAAAGTACGTAAGTAAATGATATAATGTTTTTATGGATATTCGGATATAAAACTCCTACGTCACAACTTCTTCCTCCTAGGAATTTTTTCACTAAAAAACTTTGAAATTACAATGTTTCGTAATAGTCCGTTTCAATTAGGAATTATCACACTGCATAAATTGAAACTCTTAGTGATCACTTTGCAAAGTCTGGATATTTTAAATTCTCTATTTACAAGAAAACACAACAAATAACAAGGACCCAAAGGTCAGCTTTGTAATGACTTGACTTGATTGAGGTAGTACATGTTTTTTTTATTGAAAATATAAAGTAATTTACTAAGAATGTTCTTTGGTTGACGATTCTGAAATATAGATTATCTTTAATGTTCATGTTTATGAAACTTTCCTCGCTTTTTCTAAAAGCTGACAAACCGTAGACCAAATATGTAACTTTCTGTCACTTCAGGGGTTGGTAGGATGCTGTGTAATCTTTCCATTTGAAACATTCGTTTGAATGGCTTGACTATAATATCCTTCTTGAAATGCTAAAAAATGTTTGTTTGTGGTGTGGTTGGAATGTAACAGTTTGAACCTTTGCACTTCATTGAATTTACAAATGGGTCAATTTTATCGGATGATCTCTTGCAGCTGGAGTTCATTAAAATCAATGGTTTGACTTCTTTACAAAACGGATTGAATTCTTAAAGAGATTGAAACGCCTGAATTGATCTAGTGTTCTGAAGAACTTTTTTTACATAGAAGAAAGCGCACGGTTGGATCCTGTAACAGTTCGATGTTGTTTATTTTTTCAATTACCAAAATTTAAGGGTAATAGAAAAGTTCTAAAAGTAATCTGTTGGTTTCTCTTCTTTTTTTTCTGCATTAATTTTTCTTGTATAACATTTTGAGATGTTACGTCAAAAAGTATTCACAAATTTTTCCCAACAACACAGAGCTATCACTACAAGAAAAATGCCATACGACAAAGGTTGTCGTATCCCTTTTAAAACTGTTGTTAAAGCCAGTGTTGTAAAATGGTTCGCTCAAAGACAACGGTTTTTCACCGTTGTCGTAGCTACAATTTGCGACGGTTTTCAAAACCGTCGCAAATGAAAAACCGTTGTCGTAGCTACAAGTTGGGACGGTTTTCAAAACCGTCGCAAATGATATTTGCGACAGAAAGCATATATAAACCGTCGCTAATTAGCGACTGTTTGTTACACCGTCGCTAAATTTAGCGACGGTTTATTAATCACCGTCGCTAAATGTAGCGACGGTATACATGTGCAAAACCGTCGCTACTTAGCGACGGTATAAAAAAAAATTTAAGAATTTAATAAATCTGTGTTGTGAATTGGTACAATCGTATAAGAGATAAAAAAATTTAAGTATCGTGAAGTGATAAAATCGTGAAAGAGATAAAAATTTTAATTGTTTTGATGTGGTAAAAAAATCGTGTAAGAGATAAAAATTTTAAGTGTTGTGAAATAGTAAAATCGTGTAAGAGATAAAACTTTTAAGTGTTGTGAAGTTGTAAAATCGTGTAAGTGAGAAAAATTTTAAGTGTTGTGAAGTGAAGTGGAAGAAAATGGAGCGAATTTATAGGTATTTATAGATAGTAGTGGAAGAAAATGGAGGGAAAGTTAGGTGGGATCGAATTTTTGAAATTTGCGACGGTTGTTTTCAACCGTCGCAAATATCATAAACGGTTTTAGCTAAACTGTTGCTAAGATTAGCAACGGTCTAATCTAAACTGTCGCTAAGTTCAAATTAGCGACGGTTGTACATGATACTGTTGCTAACTTTAGCGACGGTTCAAATTAAACTGTCGCTAATTTGAAATTAGCGACGGTTTACATAACACTGTCGCTAACATTAGCTTAAAAAATGATCTACAACAACGGTTTTAACTAAAACTGTTATTAAAAGTTTTTTAACAACGGTTTTAGTTAAAACCGTTGTCGTATGTGTGTTGTTGATTATGAAATTTCTTGTAGTGTATTCTACTTGTGTAATATTTTGAGATGTTATATCAACATGTATTCAGAAGTCTAGCCCAATAACATGGAGCCATTCTACTCAACATGGGATAGATTCAATTATTTAGCAAACTCCTCTCGATATCGTGATTGTTTCAAATATTTTCTTAAGGATATTTTCTTTAACGATTTTGATGCAGTAACAAGAACATGGCTAATCAAGGGAGCTCTTGAAATTGGTAGTCCCATATTTCTTCTAGATGATTATGAGATGATAAACTTTTTAAATGATACGACATATTTCAACTACATCAGTATTGCCATCCTTCAGTACAGAGTTGGAGCCATCAATAACCCCAAGAAATTAGGTACCCAGATTTTATAAACCAACAGCTCGATTATCAAGATAGGGATGAAGATAGCTTAGAATTAATCATGAGTAAACTAAAGGTTATGGTAGACAAATACATGACATTGACTGAGGAAGCTACAGAAAATCAGCCTTGGTCAGAAGAATTTGTGGAAGAAGTATCATGTGAAGACGAGCCACCAATGAAGTTGTGTGATGAAAAAGTTCCTGAAAAAACTATTAGATTGAGCTCATCGATAGTATTATCATACACACATCTATGAGATCCTTATCTTCTTCCAACACCAATTTCAAAGATTTTTTTTCTCTATGAGCCAACATCGATGCTCTCTCCCCATTTTTATCATTTGATATTCAGTGTTTTTGAGGTGACGAGCTTACAATGTGCATATCAAGCCAGAATTGAGGGCATATAAAACCAAGAACCATACGTGATATCATATGACACTTACTTTGAGTGTCAACCACTCTTTGATGAGTGCTTCTAATGGTCAAGCCAACGACTAAAATTAGGCGCCACTTAAGCGGTAACTCAAGAGTTTTATTTATATTTTATTTAAATTAATTTTTTTTTCATTTAGTTCTGATTCTTAGTACTTGATCATATTTAATCCCTTAAATTTCAACGCGAGGAGTGCGTAACGGAAAAAGTTGAAGATTGGTGGAATAATAAATTTGTTCCAACATAAGAAGATTGATGTAGTCCTCAAGCCCACTACCTTACGATCAATCGCGAGAGTCTTTTTTTTTTCACATTCTGTATTCTTGCATTTAGTGTTTCTCTTTAATTGGTTTTGTGTATTGTGTGTCTTCTAGTGCATTGGGGACCATGCTCGAATTTAGTATAGGGAAGGGGTAGTTCTTTTTCTTCATTTATTTTTGTAATTTGAAAAATTCATGCATTTATTGTGCCTAGTCATGTAAAAAATAGATCATGGGCGATGATGAATGCGAATTTATGACAGATGTTCCCTTTTATTTTGGTTAATTCACTAGTTTATGACACCCCTGTTGAGAAAACATGAAATTTTTGCTTGAATGTGGATAATTTTAAGCATGTATATTGAAGTTAGTAAACTTTGTGAATAGTAGTGAAGTTCAAAATTTTCAAGGGGAATTTGAGAAAAATGGAGTGGTTGTTGAACTTAAATGCATGTCGTTTAAAACAAATTTCTTACAAACCGCATAAAAATGACTGAGACAATTTATCATGAATTATTGAACTGAACGGAGCCTACTTTGAAATATGAAACTCATATTTACATCGAGCAACATAATTGTACCCTTAGAAAATATGAAACCAAAAAAACCAAATATTCATAAACTAAGATCATATATATATGTGAATCAAAAAATTGATTTTGAAAATAAAATTTTCTTGCAAAAAGATACTTTTGAAAAAGTGATCTAAAGTGAAAGAAGTCAAATAAATTAATCAAATCCTATTCTTAGGTTAAAAAGGAGCAATATATGGAGTAGAGGAATATTAGATCACTACAAAAAATGTCATACGACAACGGTTGTTAAAGTCAGTGTTGTTAAATGGTTCGCTAGCAACGGTTTATTAATCACCGTCGCTAAATGTAGCGATGGTATACATGTGCAAAACCGTCGCTACTTAGCGACGGTTTACATGTGTTCCGTCGCTAATATTTTAGGTAAAATAAAAAAAATTTAAGAATTTAATAAATCTGTGTTGTGAATTGGTACAATCGTATAAGAGATAAAAAAATTTAAGTATCGTGAAGTGATAAAATCGTGTAAGAGATAAAAATTTTAATTGTTTGGATGTGGTAAAAAAATCGTGTAAAAGATAAAAATTGTAAGTGTTATGAAGTAGTAAAATCGTGTAAGAGATAAAAATTTTAGGTGTTGTGAAGTGAAGTGGAAGAAAATGGAGCGAATTTACAGGTAATTATAGATATTAGTGAAAGAAAATGGAGGGAAAGTTAGGCGGGATCGAATTTTTGAAATTTGCGACGGTTGTAAAACCGTCGCTAAATAACGTTGTGTTTTATTCTAAACACATCCTAATCGACAACGGTTTTAGAAAACCGTTGTCGATTGTCCAAAAAAACACGCTAATAGATAACGGTTCGTGAAACTGTTGTCATAAACGTTCAAAGACAACGGTTTTACAGAACCGTTGTTATTGACCCTAAAAACTGTTGTCTTTGACCCCCAAAAGACAACGGTTTTATAAAAACCGTTGTCTTTTGCTTAAAAAATGATCTACGACAACGGTTTTAACTAAAACCGTTTTAGTTAAACCGTTGTCGTATGTGTGTTGTTGATTCTAAAATTTCTTGTAGTGGATGCAGAATTTATCGTGCATAATTCACAATGAGCAATATACTCCCTTCTTTTTGATTACCCTATATTTTATTTGGTAGCATTTATTTGAGCCATGATCTGCACATATGAAGCCCTAATTATTTGTGATTGCTGTTTAGTGAAAAGTGGAAAAAGGAATGTGTGAAAAAGATACTTATGCCCACATGTTGACTGAGCAACTTGCTATTTTGAGAATGGATTTTTGAAGTGCATGCTACTAGAAACGACATAACACTCACACACCCACATTCACATTCACATTCAATGCATAAATGTAGTAAGTAAAATTCAAGGGTTGTGTGATGGACTATGTTGGACTTTGATCGATGGGAAGCATGCCAAGGATTCGCCAAGGCATGAAAATGGAAGCCATGAAATCACCATTGATCTTGTTTTGTTTTACGTTTTTGTTTTGTCATGTAACCTATTTTGCTCGAAGGCAAGCAAAAGGTTAATATAAGGAGGTTGATAGGCCTCGCTTTTGCATATTTTATTAGGTCATTATAAGTTCATTGTTGCACGACTTTAGTATGTTGCGTTTATATTCCATTTTTTATCATTATTTTATAATTTGTGACGTTCTTCATTTGGTATGGTCTATTTGTAGGAAGAAAGGAAATGAAGCCTATATTTGCATGGATGGTGTGCTAGGGTGGGCTAGGGTATGATATTTCAGCTGCCCTAGCGAATCTCTTAAAGAAATGAGAAAGCAACGTAGAGAAATTCACGCTAGGGCGGTCATAATCGACCACCCTAGCGCACCTTGATAAAGAAATAAAGATCTGTGCGATTTTTTCAACTTTTATGGACTCTGGATGTATCTATTGTTAGATTAGATGCCCTGCAAGCCAACGGTTGGCTAGGGAATTTATTGACTCAATTGTAATAAACAATCTTTATTTGAATATAATTTAACTTTTTATGGTATTGTTATACTTTATCTGTATACACATGCATACAGCATGGATAAAGTCCTTGATTATGCTTTAATACAAATGAATCGTAATTCGATGTTGAAACTCATTTGTAAACACTGCATATTCTAAATTCGTTCCTAGTCGATTCAGCCGCCTAAAACAGGGATAAAGGCCGCTTGAGCTCGAGACTAGCATCTGTGATGTTGTGTACTGCGTTTTTTGGTAAGGGCATAGAGATGTCCAAACATGCAGATGGGTAGTCATATGATGATTATATCGAACAACCCTCCCTCGGACTTTCCAAGTGGTTATCATTCATCGAGAGGATAAGTCCGTGGTTATGATTGTACACCATTAGTCCTTACGACCCGGGACAACACTGAGGCTCTATATGCTAGGGCTGTGCTTTGACTCGTTTACCGGCTCCAGGAGAGTCATCAGGTGGCGAGGTTGGGTACAGTTGCGACACATATAGGAGCCAGTGCATTGTAGTCGGGGATTCACCGCTCACCTACGGATGTGGATATCCTATGTGATCTAATGTAATAATAGTGCATGGAATCTCTGGCCAGAGTATGAGATGTACGTTGGAGAAGGAGTTCTCCAATAGTACACGTGATGCCACTATTATAGTTATCACATAGTTATAGAATTAATATGCAACCCTCGATGAACCAATGGTTGCAGATTCGATCGGGATATATGAGATGAAGGGACTGTACTGTACGCTAATCATAATCGACTGGTTCTTGCAGGCACTATCAGTGATACCTAGGGGATCATAGGGCGATGCTACTAGACGCTCTTATCATGATCCGATGGGTGCAATCAGAAATGAGTTCTGACATTCTTGAGAATTTAATTTATTAAACTCAAATGTTGGGTTTATTAAATATTAAATTTTGGAGGTGATAAAAATTCAAGGAGTTGAATTTATCATTTAAATAATAAATTCAAATGTTGAATTTATAATGTATTTAATTTATTAAGCTCAAGAGTTGAGTTGATTAATTAATAAATTAAATATGGTTGGTAATATGTTTAATAGGCTTGTAGGAGTACAAGTCCAACATATTAAATAATTAAAGTTTTAATGGGCCTTGATTAATGGATTAAACTAGTGTGACTAGCTCAATTAATTAATCAGTCCAATTAATGTTAATTAATGGGTCCAATTATTATATTATGGTAATTAGGCCACCTAGCCTCCAAAAAGATGTGCATCGAGATTGCATTTGATAAGGCATGATTTTTGAATCTTAAATTTACTTAATTAATTTGATTATTTAAGTAAATAAAGGATTAGAAAGATAATTAGAATATTTTATTCTAATGGCATGCATTTTGATAAGGTTGTTCGGTGATTTTGAAAGGGGATTGACAATTCTTTCGGCTCTTTCAATTTTCAAAGAAGCTCTCGAAAATTCTTCTCAAAAAGCAAGAAAACTCGGCCACTCTTATTTTGAGGCAGTGTCGTTTTTGGTGTTATATCTCTACGCAAAAACATCTTCTAATTTTCTAGTGCAAATTAGAAGAGGAACAAATATTTCAGTCGTGGACCGGATTAGGAGATCGAAAAAAGTTCGTAGGGATTCATCAAGAGCTATCTCCGCTAAACCCGGAATAGTTGGAGCCGTGTGATTTATTCACCAAAGGTATAAATTTTAACATCCAATGAATGTATTTCTTAAAATCATACGAGCGCCCAGAACAAAACATATTTTGATTGTCAAAAAAAACAAAAAATTTTAAACTTCCGCTTCGTTTGGGCGTGTAGAAAACCGAGATCCAACAGTGGTATTAGAGCCAAGGTTTTTCTAAATCGTATGGTTTTGGTATTGAATAATTTATTTCTAACAACACAAGAAAATTTTTCACAAAATTTAGCACCACGAAAAATTATTTTTTTCCAGATTTTCGAAATAAAAAAAAAAAAAATTAAATCTGCCCGGAACTGTTCCGGGCAGTCCGTGCGCGTAGGGCCGCGCACGGCAGCGTGCAGCGAGCGCGCAGGCGCCGGACGCCTGCGCGCACAGCGCTAGCGCAGGCGTCGGACACCTGCGCTCACAGCGCTAGCGCAGGCGTCGGACGCCTGCGCGCCCCGCGCTAGCGCAGGCGTCGGGCGCCTGCGCGCGGCGTCGGCGCGCCTGTGCACGTTCTGCGCGCACATGGCCGCTGCCGCGGCCCGAAACGTTCGGGCAGCGGGCGGGCGGATGCCCGGGAGCGTCTCGGGAAGCGCGCTAAATAAAGGGCTTGAATTGTTTGGGCCTAGGGTGCGATTTTCTGATTTTTCAAAATTTTTGGGTAAAATTGATACTTTTGAAAATTGGTTCATTTTTATTTTGGAAATTAATTTTTGAAAAATTAATAATTTTCTTGTAAAATAAATAATTAAAATATGATTTTAATTATTTATGGTAAAAATGAGTTTTTACAAGAAATCAATTATTATTGATTTAATTGGAAATTAAATAAAGGGGTTTATTTAATTTGTTAAATTCTTTAATATTTGTGGTGGTTAGTGATAAATTATTAGATATATGATTTATCAATTAATTAAATTGTTTAATTAAATTAATGTTAATATTTGAGATTAAATGTATGAAGGATGATCGGGAGCCTTGACCAATGTGTTAGGTGTATGTTAGGATATTTTACTGTTTTGTTCATTTTGTTAATATTTGATATTATTAAAGTGGGCCTGGTTTATGGCCCGTTCCCACCCTATGAGATGTATCCCTTATGTGCCATGGCTATTTAAATGTAATTATTAGAAATAAAGGGAGATCAAGATTGGAAGATGGTGGGCCCGATGATCAAGATGAAGACATGTAAAATATTGGAAGCTCTTGTAATTGTTGCATTTGCATCCCTGCATTCACCTAGGTTTTGGACCTGGATCCATGTTTGGCTCACATGGATCTAATAGTGTTGGCGATCGATTATCCTTATTTATTGTTGAATGTCATATTATGATATATATGCGATATATAGTAGTATGCATGTATGTATATTATTAGATAATATAGTTGCATGAATCCGACAAACATACAAACTCGTGGCACGTGATTTTAAAATTAAAATCCCTCATTTGGAATAAGATTCAAAATTTATATCAAACCGAAAAAGTAAAAATTAAAGGAGTTTAATTTTTCCTTGCCTTCCATCAACCGTGGTTGCATGTTGATCGCTACCCGCGGACAGTGTCTGGCTCATATTATTGGGGATGCCTGTACGCCGGAAAGCTGTGACTTCCACCGGACATATGATGTGAATTGAGTGGAACTCCCATGACTTCGGCTCATATTATTGGGGGAACTCATGGCGACCGTCTACTACAATTCAATATTGATGGGTTGGTTTGACACGCGAAAATAAACGACGTCATATTATTGGGTCCTTATTAAACGTGAGGCAAAACACGCGGAGGTTGCATATGGATGCAATTGGACTCTACCTTTTAGAAATTATAATTGGCTAATATTGTAGAACCCGTAAGTCAGTAGACGTATAAGCCGTGCATAATTCTAGATTTTTAAATTTAATTGACTTCATTGCATGATTATTTTAAATGCATTTATTTGAAGTTAATTATTTTATTATTTCAGTTCAGTAGTTTGATTTTTAGCATTTCAGTTATTTCAGTGAGGCCGGACCGGAGTTGGAGTTTTGAGATAGAATTTAAGATTCGAGAAATATTTCAGAAGTTAATTTAGCTAGCAACCAAGTTCATTTAAGTTAGAAAGGGAGGTTTGAGGATTTAATTTAATTATTTGAGGTGATTAAGAAATGAACTCATTTAAGTTATTAAATTAAGGGGTTAGCTCACTAAAATTATTTAAAGGATTAGTAAGGCTTTCAAGGATTATTAGTTGACTAGATAACCAACATTTCCCCTTTATTTTATTATGCATTTTTCGGCCACCCTTAGTTGCTAGAAGATTCATTTTCCAACTCATCAACTTTGACCAATTCTTTGCATGTAATTAGTGGGATAATTCTAGGATTCTTGGGAGCACAATTTAATTAATTAATGGACATATCCTAGACTAGAAAACAAGCTAATATTCGGACACCTCATCCCCAAGTAGACTTGATATCAAACAACAATTCAAATTTCAAAGGAGAGTGGACTTAGTCTTGATTCATTCCTTATATCTTGCACCCTTTCTCCTCACCTTCCTAACCATTTTTCCCCCTCTCTTTTCTTTCGAAATCTGAGTGAAATTTTAAGCTGAGAACCGTGGGAATCCAGTAGGAAAATAAGGGAGAGAAATCGAGAGCAAGAAAGGTAGACAAGAAGCGCTCCACCTCCTCCGTGCCGCGTCGTCGTCGTTTCGTTCGTTTTCTTTCGAAACGTAACCAGGCATGTCTAGATCTCTTTCAAACCTCAATCAAGTCATATTATTAATTATTTTTCAGTACATGATCAGATTTTATCATTTCAAAAACCGAAATTTTCAGCAAAACAAGAAAGAAAATTCCGCACAGATTTTTATCGACTTCCATGCTTCACGATTGGTATGTTTTGTTTCGATTTCAGGGATGGATCGTTCCAGGGGCTCGAGGCTTCATATAGACATGTACTAGGACATGTTAGGGCCATGATAGATCGTGAGTTTCAGTTCCATACATGCTGGAACGAGCACATGACAGCAACCTCCCCATTAGTGCAGAATGTTGTTCGAAAAATTCAGTTTCTTGTCATGGAGGAAGGATCTGATCTTGGCTGCCCCAAGGGCCTATAGCCATGGTTGGATCACTTCCCTAGCATGTCTAAGACGTGACTAAGTTGCTCTTTTGGTGGCTTGGTCCATGGTTCATCGGTTTTTAATAAAAACGTCAAAACAGCCCCTATACCCCTTCGGCTTCTTCATTTGTTCAGCTTTTGGTTCGTTCTTTTGTTGCTTGGTATGGATCTTGGTTGGCCTATGGCCCTTAGCCACGGTTCATATCATGCTCCTAGATGTCTAGATCGTGCCATGGTCAATCAAATGGCCACTGGAATGACGCAAGACATCGATCATAGCATAAACACTACACACGCATTCAAGATGCTCTCGGTTGGACCCTTCGGTTGAGTTATGGTGTGATGCGGATTGTGGCTGGCCTAGGGCCCTTAGCCATGGTTCAAATCATTCCTTGGGATGTTGGTAAGAGTCTCTGGTCGGTGGTTCACTCCCCTAATGGCCGATAGTCTCGAAACCAACGCAAGTCTTGTAGTTGCGCAGCTGCTGGAAATTACAGCAAGTTGCTGTGTCGGTTCAGAGGCTTGTTCGAGTTCTTGGTTGGCTTTTAGCCCATGGCCTTGGACTGGACAGTGCCTCATTGAGTTAGGAAGGTCATGTTTTTGACCATTCGTCATTTGGATCATTTTTGAGGTCGTACGAGAATTTACGGTGCAATGTGCCAAATTGACTCTCGAAAGAGCGTTTCGTGTTTTGGCCTCCATTCCACCTAGATTTCGACCCTATCATTTTAGGAACATTATTTTATGATTTTTCAGCGTATTTTAATCATGACTATACGTCGGTTCAGTGTCGGTTCAAGTTGGCTCGGAGTCATGATTAAATGCGAAGTCATTAGGCGTCATAGTCGCATCTTTTGAACGTAAATTGCATAGTTGGTCAAGTTTAAGCTATTGCATAATTTTCATAGCACAGTTAGGTTGCAGCGAGCCTGGGAACGATCCAATCCAATCCAGTTGGTAAAATTACGGGACATTTTAATTATGCCAGTTAATTATTTTACGTGCATTAAATAGAAAATGATTATTTTTGAGATTTATGCGATATGGCTTGTGGTTCATTCACTATGTGGGAGTGTTATTTTATACGGTCGCCAGTGACCGATCAGTTCAGTATGGTACCACCCGGTCGCTAGTGACCGGCCAGCTCAGTTCAGTTTCAGCCTCCCCGGTAGCCAGTTACCGATCAGTTCAGCTTAGTGCAGTGGCCACAGGCGTAAAACATAATCTCAACAGAAAATTTTACCGAATATTTCAGTACAGGCTCCAAGGAGCAAATATTTTTACAGTGATTTCGAGTTCAATTATGCACGTATTATAATTGCTCAGTACAGATTATTTTCAGTATGCCTCAGGACAGGATATGTTAACTCATGCATATTTTAATTCAGATTTTTACTCGTTACCTGTGATATATGCATGCTGAGTCTTTAGGATCACTAGACTTGATTGTTGTAGGTACTGATGAGGCCAGGGCCGAGGGCGGGGACCAGTGAGCCAGCTTAGGTCGGCAGTAGTGGCACCCGAGGACCTCAGAGCAGCAGTTGTTATTTTTTTTCCGCAAACAATTTTATCAGTCGTTGGATATTTTTAAATCGTTGTTGTTGGCAAAACTTTAATTTTCTTCCGCTGCAATATTTTGAAATATTGAACTTGATTCACCAGTGATTTTATGAATGAGGCCATTTAAGTTCTTTTAAAAAGAAAATTTTTAATTTTCCGCAAATTTTCAAGAAAGGAGTTTTAGGCCCTTCACAGTTGGTATCAGAGCGGTGGTTCTGTATAGGGTTTCACTACTACTGACCGCGAGAAGCTCACGAAGCCACGCCTTTGGTCTGTAAGTTTTTCAGTTCAGCATTTTGTTCAGCATTTTAGTTAAAGCATGAATTAGTTTGTCAGCATGCTTCCAGATTTTCAGTATTTCAGAGTTCATTTAAAATAAATTATGGAATTATGCATGTTAGTTACGTATGGGTTATGTTGGAACAGTATGCCCCCTAGACGCATTTTAGAGCGCAACAGAGAGGAGGAGCCTCGCCGAGAAGACAGGGAGGAGCGTAGACCAGAGGGAGACCTACCACCTCCTCCACCGCCCCCACTGGACATGAGTGCCCAGATGTTAGCTGGGATGGCACAGTTCTTCGCACAGTTTGCGGGGGGCAATGCCGCAGTCGTAGCCGCAGCCGCAGCCAGGCCGACAGGGCCCGAGGCTGTGTATGAGCGATTCATGAAGATGCGCCCGAAGGAATTCTCTGGGGCATCTGACCCCATGGTTGCCGAGGGATGGATCAAATCCCTCGAGGTTATCTTCGATTTTATGGAGCTGGGGGACGCAGACCGAGTCCGATGTGCCACCTACCTGTTCACTGGAGACGCCCGCTTATGGTGGGAAGGAGCTTCGGTAGCCCTGACATTGGCTACACTTTCTTGGACCCGCTTTACGGAGGTTTTCTACTCCAAGTATTTTGCTGAGGAGGTTCGCACCAGGCTGACCACTGAGTTCATGAGTCTGAGACAGGGGGATATGTCGGTTACGGAGTTTATCCGTAAGTTCGAGAGGGGCTGTCACTTTGTGCCCCTGATAGCGAATGATGCCAGAGCCAAGCTGATGCACTTCTTGGTGGGCTTACGGCCGATCTTGCGCCGGGATGTTAGGGTATCTGACCCTCTGCTACTTATGAGGTTGCCGTCTCCAAGGCCTTAGCCGCAGAGCAGGATCTGCGGGATATCGAGAGGGATCGCCAGGGCAAGCGCCCAGTCCAGGCACCGCACCGCCCTCCTCCTCATCAGCATCAGCAGCAGAATAAGAGGCCTTTTCATGGACCGCCCAGGAACCGAGGCCAGCAGCAGCAGCAGCAGCAGCAGCAGCAGCGGGGACGCCCAGCCCCGAGGACTCAGGAGCACCCAGTCTGTCCCACGTGCTCACGTCGCCATCCTGGAGCATGTATGGCTGGCTCAGGAAAGTGTTTTAAGTGTGGCAATCCAGACCACATATTGCTGCAGTGCCCTCAGAGGAATCTGCCTACCCAAGGCAGAGTTTTTGCTCTCCATGCCGCGGAAACCAACCCGGAGACTATGTTGTTGACAGGTACCTTTAAACTTTACGCTATTATTTGAATTTCCGTGTTTTGGGAATCGGGATTTAGATTTTGAACTTAGAACTGTTATAGGATTGCATGCTCTACTCAGATTTATTTCGGGGAAATTAAGCTAGAGGAACCTTGACCTTTGCATGTCTATAAGTTTAGATCTTGTAGTGGGATTCAACTTAGAGTTCCGATCTTTCAGGGAGAATTTTTATATCTGGTTCCACTACCAAGGCCTTGATA
This sequence comes from Primulina tabacum, assembly GCF_025594145.1. Classification (NCBI taxonomy): domain Eukaryota; kingdom Viridiplantae; phylum Streptophyta; class Magnoliopsida; order Lamiales; family Gesneriaceae; genus Primulina; species Primulina tabacum. The sequence continues at coordinate 10,886,545 of NC_134564.1, read as the reverse complement.
GATTCAGGGGCCACTCACTCGTTTATTTCGGAGGTCTTTGCTAACTTCCTCAAGATCCAGACCATTGGGCTAGATACAGCCTTTTCAGTAGTATTGCCGTCAGGCGAGGAGATGGCAGCTACCAATGTTATCCGAGATATAGACCTTGAGTTGCACGGTAATCTTGTTTATGCGGATCTGATTGTGCTACCGATGCCGGAATTTGACATCATCCTAGGGATGGACTGGCTATTGAGGAACAGAGTGTTGATAGACTTCCAGCGGAGATCTGTTCTTGTCCGACCGCCTGGAATGGAGCAGTTCTTATTTGAGCCGGACAGGTACTTTCCTTTACCGCGCATTATTCCTTATGTTCAGGCTAGGAAGCTCATGCATAGAGGGTGTCGGGCATTTCTAGCAACCTTTTTATCTGTCCCCGAGGAACCCAGCCAGTCAGCCTCAGATGTTCCGGTTGTCAGAGATTTCTTAGACGTTTTTCCCGAAGACGTCTCTGGTATGCCACCAGAGAGAGAGGTGGAGTTTTCCATTGAGCTTATGCCAGGTACGGCTCCGATATCCAAAGCGCCGTACCGACTAGCACCGACAGAGATGGCAGAGCTTAAGAAGCAGATCCAGGAACTTCTCGACAAGGAGTTCATTCGCCCGAGCTTTTCTCCATGGGGCGCGCCAGTCTTATTCGTGAAAAAGAAGGATGGCACGATGAGGCTTTGCATTGACTACCGGGAGTTGAACAGGGTTACAGTGAAGAATAAATACCCACTGCCGAGGATTGAGGATCTGTTTGACCAGTTGCAGGGAGCTTCGATTTTCTCCAAGATAGATCTGCTTTCTGGTTATCACCAGTTGAGGGTGAGAGGTGCTGATGTTTCGAAGACAGCTTTCAGGACTCGTTATGGTCACTACGAGTTCCTTGTGATGCCGTTCGGTCTGACGAATGCGCCAGCGATCTTCATGGATCTCATGAATCGCGTATTTCAGCCGTACCTCGACCAGTTTGTGATAGTGTTCATAGATGACATTCTCGTCTACTCCAAGAATCGGGAGGAGCACAGCAGGCATCTGACCACAGTGTTGCAGACATTGCAGAAGCACAAATTATTCGCAAAGTTCAGTAAGTGCGAATTCTGGTTAGAGAAGGTGGCGTTCTTGGGCCACATTGTTTCTAGCAGTGGTATTGAGGTAGACCCCGCAAAAGTTGTAGCAGTCAGAGATTGGGTTGTGCCTCAGAATGCATCCGAGATCCGCAGTTTCCTTGGGCTAGCAGGATATTACAGAAAATTCATCCAAGGATTTTCCTCTATCGCCGTTCCACTCACAGCACTGACAAAGAAAAATGTGAAGTTTGTGTGGAGCGAGGAGTGTCAGAAGAGCTTCGATACTTTGAAGCAAGCTCTTATTTCAGCACCAGTTTTGGCCATGCCATCAGGGCCCGGCGAGTTTGTCCTTTATACCGATGCTTCGAAGCTTGGTTTAGGTGCAGTTTTGATGCAGCATGGGAGAGTGATAGCGTATGCTTCTCGACAGCTGAAAATCCACGAGAAGAATTACCCTACCCATGATCTGGAGTTAGCGGCCGTAGTTTTTGCTTTGAAGATTTGGAGGCACTATCTGTATGGAGAGAAGTGCCAGATCTTTACCGACCATAAGAGCCTCAAGTATTTCTTTACGCAGAAGGAGCTGAACATGCGTCAGAGGCGTTGGTTGGAGCTTGTGAAAGACTACGATTGTGACATTAGCTACCACCCGGGTAAAGCTAATGTAGTTGCGGATGCTTTGAGCAGGAAAGTCGCAGTGATGGCTCATTTGACGATGCAGAAACCTCTTCAGATTGAGATGCAGAGGTTTGATCTTGAGACTTATCCTCGAGGTAGAGTTCCTCGTTTATCTACCTTGACTATCCAGTCCTCTCTTATTGACCGTATTCGCAGCGGTCAGGCAGCAGATGAGCAGTTGGCACAGTGGAAGAAGAGAGATGAAGCCAAGGGCAGTGTTTTGTATTCAGTCAGCGACGGTATTGTGAGATACCGAGATAGGATATGGGTTCCTAGCAGTGATTCTATCCGAGCAGACATCTTATCAGAGGCCCATATGTCCCCGTACTCCATTCACCCTGGGAGTACGAAGATGTACAAAGATCTGCAGCTATTGTATTGGTGGCCAGGAATGAAGAAGGACATCAGGCGTTTTGTATCCGAGTGCCTGACTTGCCAGTTAGTGAAGGCCGAGCATCAGAGACCAGCAGGTTTGCTCAAGCCTCTTCCTATTCCCGAGTGGAAGTGGGAGAACATTACCATGGACTTTGTGACCGGATTGCCGAGGTCAGCCAGAGGATCGAATGCTATCTGGGTGATTGTAGATCGTCTTACCAAATCAGCGCACTTCTTGCCTATTAAGACGACTTTCACCATGGTTCAGTATGCAGAGCTGTATATCCGAGAGATAGTCCGACTCCATGGTATTCCAGTTTCTATCGTATCCGACAGAGATCCCAGATTCACTTCCTCGTTTTGGAAGAGTTTGCATTCGACTATGGGTACGAAGTTGCTGTTTAGCACAGCTTTCCATCCGCAGACAGATGGACAGTCGGAGCGAGTTATTCAGATCTTAGAGGATCTTCTCCGTGCTTGCGTCATTGATTTCTCTGGGAGTTGGGAGTCGAACTTACCATTGGTAGAGTTCACCTATAACAACAGTTTCCAGTCGTCTATAGGTATGGCTCCGTATGAGGCGCTGTATGGCCGCAAGTGTAGATCTCCTGTTCATTGGGATGAAGTAGGAGAGAGAGCAGAGTTGGGTCCAGAGATTGTTCAGCAGGCAGCAGATGTAGTAGTCAAGATCCGTGATAGAATGAGGACTGCTCAGAGTCGACAGAAGAGTTATGACGATCAGCGGAGGAGAGAGTTAGAGTTTGCAGTGGGCGATCATGTCTTCGTGAAAGTGGCACCTATGAAGGGTGTCATGAGATTTGGCAAGAAAGGGAAGCTCAGTCCGAGATTCATTGGACCGTTTGAGATCCTTGACAGAGTTGGGACGCTTGCTTATCGTGTGGCTCTTCCGCCGAATCTGGCCGGAGTACACAATGTCTTTCACGTCTCCATGCTGAGTAAGTATATGGCAAATCCTTCGCATGTGCTGAATTTCGAGCCGTTGCAGCTTACTCCGAACTTATCTTATGAGGAGAGACCCGTGCAGATCCTAGACAGACAGGAGAAGAAACTTCGGAACAAGCTCGTTAAGCGAGTCAAAGTCAAATGGCTCAACCATTCAGAGGAGGAAGCTACGTGGGAGTCTGAGCCGGAGATGAGAAGTCGATACCCTGAGTTATTCGGTGAGTTCTAATTTCGAGGACGAAATTTATTTAAGGGGGGAAGGATTGTAGAACCCGTAAGTCAGTAGACGTATAAGCCGTGCATAATTCTAGATTTTTAAATTTAATTGACGTCATTGCATGATTATTTTAAATGCATTTATTTGAAGTTAATTATTTTATTATTTCAGTTCAGTAGTTTGATTTTTAGCATTTCAGTTATTTCAGTGAGGCCGGACCGGAGTTGGAGTTTTGAGATAGAATTTAAGATTCGAGAAATATTTCCAGAAGTTAATTTAGCTAGCAACCAAGTTCATTTAAGTTAGAAAGGGAGGTTTGAGGATTTAATTTAAATATTTGAGGTGATTAAGAAATGAACTCATTTAAGTTATTAAATTAAGGGGTTAGCTCACTAAAATTATTTAAAGGATTAGTAAGGCTTTCAAGGATTATTAGTTGACTAGATAACCAACCTTTCCCCTATATTTTATTATGCATTTTTCGGCCACCCTTAGTTGCTAGAAGATTCATTTTCCAACTCATCAACTTTGACCAATTCTTTGCATGTAATTAGTGGGATAATTCTAGGATTTTTGGGAGCACAATTTAATTAATTAATGGACATATCCTAGACTAGAAAACAAGCTAATATTCGGCCACCTCATCCCCAAGTAGACTTGATATCAAACAACAATTCAAATTTCAAAGGAGAGTGGACTTAGTCTTGATTCATTCCTTATATCTTGCACCCTTTCTCCTCACCTTCCTAACCATTTTTCCCCCTCTCTTTTCTTTCGAAATCTGAGTGAAATTTTAAGCTGAGAACCGTGGGAATCCAGTAGGAAAATAAGGGAGAGAAATCGAGAGCAAGAAAGGTAGACAAGAAGCGCTCCACCTCCTCCGTGCCGCGTCGTCGTCGTTTCGTTCGTTTTCTTTCGAAACGTAACCAGGCATGTCTAGATCTCTTTCAAACCTCAATCAAGTCATATTATTAATTATTTTTCAGTACATGATCAGATTTTATCATTTCAAAAACCGAAATTTTCAGCAAAACAAGAAAGAAAATTCTGCACAGATTTTTATCGACTTCCATGCTTCACGATTGGTATGTTTTGTTTCGATTTCAGGGATGGATCGTTCCAGGGGCTCGAGGCTTCATATAGACATGTACTAGGACATGTTAGGGCCATGATAGATCGTGAGTTTCAGTTTCATACATGCTGGAACGAGCACATGACAGCAACCTCCCCATTAGTGCAGAATGTTGTTCGAAAAATTCAGTTTCTTGTCATGGAGGAAGGATCTGATCTTGGCTGCCCCAAGGGCCTATAGCCATGGTTGGATCACTTCCCTAGCATGTCTAAGACGTGAATAAGTTGCCCTTTTGGTGGCTTGGTCCATGGTTCATCGGTTTTTAATAAAAACGTCAAAACAGCCCCTATACCCCTTCGGCTTCTTCATTTGTTCAGCTTTTGGTTCGTTCTTTTGTTGCTTGGTATGGATCTTGGTTGGCCTATGGCCCTTAGCCACGGTTCATATCATGCTCCTAGATGTCTAGATCATGCCATGGTCAATCAAATGGCCACTGGAATGACGCAAGACATCGATCATAGCATAAACACTACACACGCATTCAAGATGCTCTCGGTTGGACCCTTCGGTTGAGTTATGGTGTGATGCGGATTGTGGCTGGCCTAGGGCCCTTAGACATGGTTCAAATCATTCCTTGGGATGTTGGTAAGAGTCTCTGGTCCGTGGTTCACTCCCATAATGGCCGATAGTCTCGAAACCAACGCAAGTCTTGTAGTTGCGCAGCTGCTGGAAATTACAGCAAGTTGCTATGTCGGTTCAGAGGCTCGTTCGAGTTCTTGGTTGGCTTTTAGCCCATGGCCTTGGACTGGACAGTGCCTCATTGAGTTACGAAGGTCATGTTTTCGACCGTTTGTCATTTGGATCATTTTTGAGGTCGTACGAGAATTTACGGTGCAATGTGCCAAATTGACTCTCGAAAGAGCGTTTCGTGTTTTGGCCTCCATTCCACCTAGATTTCGACCCTATCATTTTAGGAACATTATTTTATGATTTTTCAGCGTATTTTAATCATGACTATACGTCGGTTCAGTGTCGGTTCAAGTTGGCTCGGAGTCATGATTAAATGCGAAGTCATTAGGCGTCATAGTCGCATCTTTTGAACGTAAATTGCATAGTTGGTCAAGTTTAAGCTATTGCATAATTTTCATAGCACAGTTAGGTTGCAGCGAGCCTGGGAACGATCCAATCCAATCCAGTTGGTAAAATTACGGGACATTTTCATTATGCCAGTTAATTATTTTACGTGCATTAAATAGAAAATGATTATTTTTGAGATTTATGCGATATGGCTTGTGGTTCATTCACTATGTGGGAGTGTTATTTTATACGGTCGCCAGTGACCGATCAGTTCAGTATGGTACCACCCGGTCGCCAGTGACCGGCCAGCTCAGTTCAGTTTCAGCCTCCCCGGTAGCCAGTTACCGATCAGTTCAGCTTAGTGCAGTGGCCACAGGCGTAAAACATAATCTCAACAGAAAATTTTACCAGATATTTCAGTACAGGCTCCAAGGAGCAAATATTTTTACAGTGATTTCCAGTTCAATTATGCACGTATTATAATTGCTCAGTACAGATTATTTTCAGTATGCCTCAGGACAGGATATGTTAACTCATGCATATTTTAATTCAGATTTTTACTCGTTACCTGTGATATATGCATGCTGAGTCTTTAGGCTCACTAGACTTGATTGTTGTAGGTACTGATGAGGCCAGGGCCGAGGGCGGGGACAAGTGAGCCAGCTTAGGTCGGCAGTAGTGGCACCCGAGGACCTCAGAGCAGCAGTTGTTATTTTTTTCCGCAAACAATTTTATCAGTCGTTGGATATTTTTAAATCGTTGTTGTTGGCAAAACTTTAATTTTCTTCCGCTGCAATATTTTGAAATATTGAACTTGATTCACCAGTGATTTTATGAATGAGGCCATTTAAGTTCTTTTAAAAAGAAAATTTTTAATTTTCCGCAAATTTTCAAGAAAGGAGTTTTAGGCCCTTCACAAATATTATTCGGGATTATAATTGGCTAATTGGACTCTACGTGCCTACTAAGGAAATATGATTTTCCTTTTTCATCAGAGGGTGGTGGAAATGTTAAAATAGTAGGAGGGTAATTTATAAAATGAAATCCATATTTTATATCTTAAAACTATTTTACACTAATCAGCAACAATTATTCTGTTTCCATTTCAGTATATTTTTCGATTTTGTCACATAATCCAATTTTGTTATTAACAAGCTAACCGAATCTAATTTTCAAGACTGGTTGGGAAAATTGTTCTGAATTCGGAGAAAATGGCATACACACTAATGTCAGTCCTGTTGAACTGACAAAGCATGCAAGATGGTAGGACCATAGTATGCAAGCTAAAGTGTAACATGCTCGCTTTTACGTCAAATGAACTGTAGGGACAGTTTGAGGAAATTTTGAATGCTGTTGACATTCGAATGCACGTGCAAGAGTTGCATGGTGCATGAAACTATGCACACCACTTTCAAGGAGCTCATGACTACACGCATGCAAGACAAGGCTTTGGCCCATGAGCATGGTGTACGTATGACTGGGCTTATTAAGAATGTGATGGGTCTGGAATATATGATTCCTAATGAGTTACTAGGTAACATGAATTTGTTGTATTTTCTTCCTCATTTGACGGGGTTATGGTGAACTTCAATTTGAATAAGATAGATGATAGCCTTGAAGAGCTAGTCTATACGCTTATAACTTATGATATCACCATAACACAGGGAATTGTTGTTTTTCTAATGGGCCTCTCGTCAGACGAAAATTAGCCCATAAGGTAAGGGAAAGAAATGTTCCGCCCCTCACAAGAAAAAACAATCCCTATAATAGGCAAACTCTGAAAGACACTTAAAAGGCCTACAAAGCCCGATAAATCAGAACATATTTATCTCACTGCAGGAAGTCCGGACATAAGAAATTATATGTGCCAGAAATGTTCTGGAAATGATAAGTGAATGTCCAAGTAAACATGATTTCAACAACAAACAAAAGAAAGTTAGATGATCCAAATCCCACACAAATTTGGCATGCTAGACTATGTCACATTTCCCAAAGAAGGATGCACAAGCTAGTGGGAGAAGGCGTGTTTGACTTGTCAGACAAAAATTCTCTACCTGCTTGTAAGTCCTGTCTACAAGGAAAAATGACAAAGACTCCATTCAATGGAAATGTAGATGACAAAGACTCCATTCAATGGAAATGTAGAACGTGCGCATGGTCTATTGGATTTGATCCACACAGACATTTGTGGCCCGCTAAGTGTTAGCACAGAATATGGGCAATCCTACTTCAATACCTTTACTGATGACCATTCGAGGTATGGGTATGTTCATGAAACACAAATCTGAAGCATTTGAAAGGTTCAAAGAATTCAGATCTGAAGTAGAAAACAACTAAAAAGAAGTATTAAGACACTTCGATCTGATCGAGGTAGATAATACTTGAGTGTTGAAATTTTGGATTATCTAAAAGAGAATAAGATTCTCTTACAGTGGACTCTACAACAACACCACAATTGAATGGTGTTTCTGAACGTCGTAATCAAACCTTGTTGGACATGGTTCGATCTATGATGTGATTTACTGAATTGCCTACATCGTTTTGGGGTTTTGCGCTTGAAACTGCGGCAATGTTGTTGAATAATGTCTATACTAGAGCAGTGGATAAAACACCATATGAGATATGGATGAGAAAAAACTCCCAAATATTCTTACATGAGAATATGGAGATATCTTACTTACGTGAAGCAGACAGCGGGAGAAAAATTGGATAGTAGATCCACTTTATGCTACTTTGTAGGATATCCAAAGAATTCTGTTGGATATTATTTCTATCTTCCTAATGAAGCAAAATTGTTTGTTTCAAGAAATGCCACCTTTATGGAAAGAGAATTTCTATTAGATAGAAAAAGGCAAGATGATAGAACTTGAAGAAATTCAAGATACTCCCTCAACTATAGTAGTTGAACCTAATCTCCAACAACCAGTAGTTGAAGTACAAGCTCCAAGGAGGTCTCATAGGGTTATTAAACCACCTGCTAGATATACGCTTCTTCATGAACAAGACCATGATGAGTCTTGTGTTGGATATGATCCAATGAACTTTAAGGAAGCAATATCCGATACTGATTCAACCAAATGGCTTGAAGCCATGCAGTCAGAAATGGACTCTATATATTCAAACCAAGTATGGACATTGGTGGATCAACCTGAGGGAATCGTTCCTATAGGGTGCAAATGGATCTACAAAAGAAAGCTTGGGGTGAATGGGAAGGTAATGACCTTCAAAGTAAGACTGCTTGAAAAAAGTTATACTCAAAGGCAATGAGTTGTCTATGAGAAAAATTTTTCACCAGTTGTTATGTTTAAGTCCATTAGAATATTACTAGCCATAGCAGCATAGTATGACTATGAGATATGGCAAATGGGTGTAAAGACTGCATTCCTCAATGGAGACATCAAAGAAGAAATTTATATGTCTCAACCCGAGGGATACACATCAGTAGGAAGTGGGCATAAGGTATGCAAACTTCAGAGATCAATATATGGTCTCAAGCAGGAGTCAAGGAGTTGGAACCTCAGATTTGACAGCACTATCAAAGAGTTTGGTTTTGCTAAGAATCCTGACGAACCATTTGTGTACAAGAAAGTTAGTGGGAGTGCAGTGACATTCCTGGTACTTTATGTTGATGATATCCTGCTCATTGAGAATGATGTAGGATTATTGCAATCAACTTAAGTTTGGTTAGCAAGTAAATTCTCCATGAAAGACATGGGTGAAGCATCCTACGTATTGGAAATACAAATTTATAGAGATAGATCAAAGAGGATGCTCGGATTCACCCAAGCCACCTATATCGATACCATTATAAAGCAATTCTCTATGGAAGTGTCCAAGAGAGGATACTTACCAATGTGTCATGGTGTTACTCTATCTAAAGCTATGTGTCCCAAAACTGATGAAGAGATAGAGATGATGACATGTATTCCATATGCGTCTGCCATTGGTAGTATCATGTATGGTATGATATCGATACGTCCTGATGTTGCTTACGCTCTGAGTGTTACAAGCAGATATCAGGCGAACCCTGGTCCAATGCATTGGAAGGCCGTGAAAGATATTCTTAAGTACCTGAGAAGGACTAAGAATTTGTATATGGTCTATGGGGGTGGAGAATTGAAATTGGAAGGCTACACTGATTCTAGCTTCCAATGTGACGTAGATGATTCGAAATCGACCTCTGGTTTTGTATTCATGATATATGGTGCGGCTGTCTCTTGGAAAGGTTCCAAGCAAGGCACCGTTGCGGATTCCACCACTGAAGCTGAATACATTGTTGCATCTGATGCAGCCAAAGAGGTAGTTTGGATGAGGAATTTTGTCCAAGAGTTGGGTGTTATTCCTAATAGAGTTGATCCAGTCCCCTCATACTGTGACAACACTGGTGCCATTGCACAAGCAAAGAAACCAAGGTCTCATCAACGATCCAAACGTGTACTGACGAAGTTCCACATCATACGGGAGATTGTGGGAAAAGAAGACATATCAGTCGAAAGAGTCCTCTCTGCAGATAATGTTGCTGATCCACTTACATAGCCCTAGCCAAGACCATTGTTTTAGAAGCATCGCGAAGCAATGGGATTACGGGTAGTTGGCTCTAGGGCAAGTGGGAGATTGTAGAGTAGATGCCCTGCAAGTCAACGGTTGGCTAGGGAATTTATTGACTCAATTGTAATAAACAATCTTTATTTTAATATAATTTAACTTTTTATGGTATTGTTATACTTTATCTATATACTCATGCATATAGCATAGATAAAGTCCTTGATTATGCTTTAATACAAATGAATCGTAATTCGATGTTGAAACTCATTTGTAAACACTGCATATTCTAAATTCGTTCCTAGTCGATTCAGCCGCCTAAAACAGGGATAAAGGCCGCTTGAGCTCGAGACTAGCATCTGTGATGTTGTGTACTGCGTTTTTTGGTAAGGGCATAGAGATGTCCAAACATGCAGATGGGTAGTCATATGATGATTATACCGAACAACCCTCCCTCGGACTTTCCAAGTGGTTATCATTCATCGAGAGGATAAGTCCGTGGTTATGATTGTACACCATTAGTCCTTACGACTCGGGACAACACTGAGGCTCTATATGCTAGGGCTGTGCTTTGACTCGTTTACCGGCTCCAGGAGAGTCATCAGGTGGCGAGGTTGGGTACAGTTGCGACACATATAGGAGCCAGTGCATTGTAGTCGGGGATTCACCGCTCACCTACGGATATGGATATCCTATGTGATCTAATGTAATAATAGTGCATGGAATCTCTGGCCAGAGTATGAGATGTACGTTGGAGAAGGAGTTCTCCAATAGTACACGTGATGCCACTATTATAGTTATCACATAGTTATCGAATTAATATGCAACCCTCGATGAACCAATGGTTGCAGATTCGATCGGGATATATGAGATGAAGGGACCGTACTGTACGCTAATCATAATCGACTGGTTCTTGCAGGCACTATCAGTGATACCTAGGGGATCATGGGGCGATGCTACTAGACGCTCTTACCATGATCCGATGGGTGCAATCAGAAATGAGTTCTGACATTCTTGATCAAGGTGTTGATGAAAAGAATGGGGCTAAGTAGGGCAAGCCCGAATAAAGGATTATGTCCTGAATCACAAAGAGTTGTGAACCCACGGCTAGCTGTATCCCTGAACCATTGAGGGTCACACAAGTACTTGATTGTTTGTTCCCGTTGAGATAATAAATTCAAGGAGTTGAATTTATATTATAATATAGTAAATTCAAGGAGTTGAATTTATGATAATTAAATTTTGAGAAAATAAATTCAAGGAGTTGAATTTATGATATAGTAAATTCAAGAAGTTGAATTTATGAAATTTGGAGAGAATAAATTCAAGGAGTTGAATTTATAAAAAATTTGAGAATTTAATTTATTAAACTCAAATGTTGGGTTTATTAAATATTAAATTTTGGAGGTGATAAAAATTCAAGGAGTTGAATTTATCATTTAAATAATAAATTCAAATGTTGAATTTATAATGTATTTAATTTATTAAGCTCAAGAGTTGAGTTGATTAATTAATAAATTTAATATGGTTGGTAATATGTTTAATAGGCTTGTAGGAGTACAAGTCCAACATATTAAATAATTAAAGTTTTAATGGGCCTTGATTAATGGATTAAACTAGTGTGACTAGCTCAATTAATTAATCAGGCCAATTAATGTTAATTAATGGGTCCAATTATTATATTATGGTAATTAGGCCACCTAGCCTCCAAAAAGATGTGCATCGAGATTGCATTTGATAAGGCATGATTTTTGAATCTTAAATTTACTTAATTAATTTGATTATTTAAGTAAATAAAGGATTAGAAAGATAATTAGAATATTTTATTCTAATGGCATGCATTTTGATAAGGTTGTTCGGTGATTTTGAAAGGGGATTGACAATTCTTTCGGCTCTTTCAATTTTCAAAGAAGCTCTCGAAAATTCTTCTCAAAAAGCAAGAAAACTCGGCCACTCTTATTTTGAGGCAGTGTCGTTTTTGGTGTTATATCTCTATGCAAAAACATCTTCTAATTTTCTAGTGCAAATTAGAAGAGTAACAAATATTTCAGTCGTGGACCGGATTAGGAGATCGAAGAAAGTTCGTAGGGATTCATCAAGAGCTATCTCCGCTAAACCCGGAATAGTTGGAGCCGTGTGATTTATTCACCAAAGGTATAAATTTTAACATCCTATGAATGTCTTTGTTAAAATCATACGAGCGCCCAGAGCAAAACATATTTTGATTGTCAAAATAAACAAAAATTTTTAAACTTCCGCTGCGTTTGGGCATGTAGAAAACCGAGATCCAACATCTATATACTATGGGAACCATAAGACATGAGAGGAGGATCTAATTTACATAGAGAGAGATCAACAATTAAGGGGGAGCCACATAATAAGGGAGAAAAAAAATCCAAGAACAAGAGTCCAAGAGAAGAGCAATAACTTCATAAGCGTTTTCTTCTTTTCTTTTTTGTATTTGTTGGGATTAAGGGGATCCTACCCCCAAACAATTATGTTTGAATTCTTTTTTAAGATTTAATTTGATTTTTAAGCATACTTGATTATTTTATTAGATTTTAAAGCAATTTTGGAGCATGATAAACTTTAAAATGATTTTATAAGTTGTAATTGAGACAAATATGAGATTTTATAACATGATAGAGTAACATAAATCATGAATCTATAATTTTCATAGATGTATGAGGTTTGATACATGTTGATAGTCATAGTCCAACATAGTTCGTTAATGCGATTACAATTTCAAAAAAACACAAAGACTCTTAGTTATTGTATTTTAATTATTAGATTAATATATCTCAACAAAGTATATTGATAAATTAGGAAATCTCGTCAAACAAATGGCTTAAAAATTCAAATTCGATCATTAGAGAAGATTCAGGGTATGTGAACCGATATTCTAACAATTGTTTCTTTAATTTATGTTATTTATATTGTGTTTGGTCATCTTTTTATTTCGCTTTTTAATTTAGTTGATTAATCAATTAATTTACTGTTTTAATTAACTAATGTGTTTAGAGTAAATTTGTCTAATAAAACTCTATAGGAAATATACTCATACTTGGTATACAATTTTTTATAAGGAAAACTTGCAGGCGTGCTAGGAAATCTAACTTATATTATCAAACGTTGTGTGTCCTGATTCAATATTTTGTTATAATTCCCTCGGTATGATAAAACTAAGAATTTGGTTGAAACATACAATGAAAATTACATAAGAAATTCATGAACAACATCAAATTTAATTATATTGTTATCAACTCGAGCAACATTTTTACAAGAGAACTAGAAGATAATGATGAAAAAATAAAGGGATCCGACCACTGGAAATGGAAATGAGGGAGCAATTAGTTGAGAGAATTTGCAGAAACTTTGCTGTAGTTACTATTTAATTTTTGTTGAGAGCCCTTATAATCTTTGTTGCTGGTTTTTTTTCAACTCCTTCGAGCAGTTCTAGCCATCTTCCACGATCATCAATTGCGCATCAATTGATTTCTTCATGGGCTTGGCAACTGGGCTTCTCATATTTGATGGACTTCCATTGCTAGTGGGCTTTAAAGAATTTGGGCTCAACAATTACCCTCTGCAGCCAATTTGGACACATGAGCCAATTTAGCTATGTCTAATAATTAAAATCTATTTTATTAGTCCATTTACAAATATACTAAATATATGAGGAGGAAGAGAAAAGAAAAAGAAAACCAACGTGGTCTTCCTCCAACTTCAACTTTGTCTTCTAATTTTCATGGTAAAAACCATGTTTCAACTATTCCACTTTATCTTCTTCTCCCAAAATCCTCCAATTCTTCACTGCTCTAAAAAACAATCCTCCTTCACCTTCAGACAACCAATCAGCCTCTCACGGAGATCCCATGTCCAATATCACCATCGAGTACATCAACATTATGATGCCATCCAAGTTTCTAAAAATCACCACCATCAGCCTCCTTCGCATCGAGCCAAACCATCAGAAGGAGTAGGTATATTTCACCATTTTTCTCAATTCTCTATCATACAAACATGATAGAATATGTCATGCTTTCATCCTCATATATTAAAGGTGTCTGTGAATGTGCCTGAATTAGTAATACCTTGCGACATTTCAATTCCTCATCATCCATTATAATTGTTTTTACCACCACTGTAACACGCTCCAAATGTTAAATTAATTACATCGTCAATCTTCTTCATATCTTGGATGTGATTCTTAGTCTCAATGCTAGACCATTAGAATTGTGCTTGCTCTTGGATATTTCTAACATATCTATCAGAATATTCCTAAAGGTTTCCTAGCTTTCATTTCACTTCTTATCCTTATTTTCTTACATCTTGCTTAGTAAATGTTCCTCTTCCACTTTTTAATTTCAGCATTCATAGTTTTGTTGATCACCACTATATTGATTTTTAAACCATTCTCATTTATTTTGCAGAAAACATAGTTGGAGAAATCGAGGATTTGAGAAACCTCAAAGGCTAATACAAGAAGTACATTAAATATCAATGGAAATGAAAAATCTTACATCATGGGAGTGCTGTTGGCCAATACAAAAGAATATTACGAAGCTTGGATAAATATCTTTGCAACTGGTTAAGCATATACTTATGGAGTGTCATACACATTGAGATCAACTTAACACACGGATTATGGATATTAGTTGTATTTTTTTGCACTTGTTTGTCATGGTTTGACAAATATCCTTATGAATTGTAGACTTGGAAAAGTGGCTTGAAAGCCAAACTTTGTTTTTGGAAAAATGTTTTTAACAATAGAGCTGCTGCTTATTATTTATTTACGGGTATTTACATTTTTTGCATGTCACATTTACAGAAGAAACTCTACCAAAATTTCTAAAAACTAAACAAACGGCGAAAGGTATGTTTTTCCAACGTTGACGCAAATATTGTTGATCAACACTACCAACAGTTAAACAAATTTTTTCAAACAATACTCATCTATGTTTCAAGATATCCAATAAACTAACTTCACTTTGTCATCAACTTGGCCAATAAAAACAACAAATAATCCTCCTAGAATAAATTAACTACAGTGGATTCCATGAGCAATCATTTTTATTTATTCACAAGTTCTACATCATTATTTACAAACAAGATCATCAAGGAATGGCTTAAAATTCTATTCCTCACATATCTAAATAAAACATTAAATTGCATATAAGTCCTTATAAAAAAATTAACCAAAGTGGTCATCCAACATAATTTGTAAAATACTTCCCAACTATTGGGATATAATGCTTCAAGTACTTGCCATCAACGAACCTTCTATGTGGCTCTCCATAAAAACTTGCTAACCAATACGTGTTTCCATCTAACACTTGGTGAACCTTGAATGGTCTTCCCAATTGGGCGACCATTTACCGAATTCCTCGTTTTTGGCACCAAGGGGCATAATCACCTTCCAAACTACATCCCTTCCTCAAATATTTTTTTATCTGCGCATTTATTGTAACTTCTGGCTACCTTGGATTTTTGAAGCATAAAATTACATGTTGGCATTCTTAGCTCCTCCAAATCTTCAAGTTCCATGATCATTGCCTCCGTATAAAGCTCTGGTTCCAATTCAATTTGTTTAATCAATATCAAAGAAAGGATCACCACCACCACAGGTAGCGCTGCATCATGTCTGTAAGTCAACTGTAAAAGGACTTAGACCGGTAGCACTTCTTTTTGACGTTCGCTAAGCCCAAAAGGTTTCAACATTTTAATCCACATTTGGCTTGAAACTTCAGTTTGACCATTGTATTGTGTATAATGGGGTGAAGAATTAATGTAACGACAAAAAAACCCGAACACACTAACCATATGCATGCATGAAAATTTGTTTAAATTTATTAAATTCCGTGGTCTAGAAGCATGTTTAAGTATGATCATGGTTTAATGATTTTTTAATCAATGCTATTAATTGGAACTTTCTGTAGTCGAATACACGATGTACGCAAAGACAAGAGAACCAGGGACAACTTTTATAAGGTCCAAAATTAAAATGACATAATCCAACTGCATGCAAATCTAGGGAAAATGAAAAATAGCTAATTAAATGGTTTTAATTGCATAAATTGAACATAATGTGCATGGTTGCATGTATAAAATGTACTTTCTACACGAATTCATGTAAAATTTATTTTTTAAAAAGGTTATTCGAGATGCGATCGAGGAACGGAAACCGATGGCTGAAAAAGGTAAAAAAATTTATTCAATAATTGTTTTAAATTATTTAAAATAAGGTTTATGCTAAATGATATTTTTGAAAATATTGTGTTTTGAGGCGATTTTATATGTCGAGTCGTAATTTTTAACGATATTCGGTTTTGAACTAAAATATGAATTATTCGAGAGCCCGGCTAATATTTTCACGAAATTTCCTAAACAAAATATTTTAAATATTATTTAATGGACTTAATGGGCCTACTATACCATGTTATTGGGCCTAAGCTTCTACTAGTAGTTTTAATTAAAATAAAAATCCTAAACACAACCCCATAACCCTTGCAATACAGGCCTCACCCCTCTCAAATTTGCAAGGTCTCTCCCCTCCCCCAAAACACACACATCACACGTAATTTCAAAGAGAAAGCCACGGTTTTTGAAGGAAGAATTCAGCCTAGGTTTTATGTTGCCATTCTTTGCATGGTCGAATTGTCTTCGAGCATAATTTACGCAAAGGCACGCCATTACTATCTTTTTCCCATCTATCACACCATATTATTGTTTTGAAGCACGTTTGCATGAAAAAAATGATTTCCTTATGATTATTTTTGTTTTTATGCTTGTGGTGTTATTAAATTTTGTTTTCATGATTTAAAAACTTATGTTTTCATTGCATGAAGGGGCTTCCATATTAGGGTGAGTTGAAGACACGATTTTCCAGCATGTTAGGAGTCACACGAGTCATGGTTAAAGAATGCAAATGCTAGGATTGAAACATGAACGAAATTATTGCATGTTGGTGTCCAAGGGTTCGGTTTAGGCGAAAACAATTGCATGGCTCAGCCAGGGCTTCACCTGGGCTGCGTCTTGACGTGATTGGGTTTGTGGAGGAGTCCTAGCATGCACGGAAGCTAAGGAAGAGTCCAAGAGAGCTAGGACACTTCCCAAAGCCAACCGAGAATTGCAGCGTGTGCAGGGGGATCGCGGTTTGGCCAGGGGTCCAGGCTAGTTCTTTAAGGGTCCAGAGGGTGAGGGCTCAGTGGTGGCTCGAGGGTAGGAGTCCTAGTGCGATAGAAGTCCTAGGCTCATACATGAGGGAACTCGCGCACGCTCTTGTCTTCATGCAGGAGGTTGCACCGAGCTATGGGCTGGTTCAAGGGGCCGTGGCTAGTCATTAGGGTCCATAAGGGGTCTGGGATGAGGTTGGCTCAAGGTGGCTTGGGCATGGCTCGATGAAACCGAGAGTTGGCTCAAGGGGGAATGTAGGGGTATGGTTTTAGAGTTTTAATGGCTAAGAGGTTGAACCGTGGGTCCACGGGGATGGTTCGTGGTTCACAAGGGTAAATTAAGCAATAAAATGTCTATGTTTAAAATTTGAGATTTTAATATTAAAGTTTGAATTAATTTGGGAATAAAATGCTCTACGAATAAGAAATTAAATCAGAAGCCATGAATTTAAGCTAAATAAAAATATAAGAAATTTAATGAAGCTTAAATAATTATTTGGGATGGTCTAGAGTCAATGAAAATAAAAAAAAGTCAATCGATAAATCTTACGTATAGGAGTAAAACGATCATTTTACACCTGAAAAATAGTAAACGTCTTGGAAGTGCCTTGAATGTTGTAAATAATGATAATATGCTTATTAAATGTTTATGGAATTTTATGATAAAACGGTAATACTAAAAGATATGTTGCATGCTTGCTTTAAAAGAAAAATCATTTTTATATGCTTAAATTTTTATAATTGATGAAAATATGAAAAGTTGAAGGAGGGGAAGTAATTGTGACTAATACAATGGTACAATGATTATGATGATATGTAAGTCCAAGGCTCAATTGACGGGTGAGAGTGTCGCTGATGTCCCCGTCGCCCAGTACTGTGGTTACACATAGATGGATCCATCGATCTTTAGCTGATACGAACGTCACAATTAACTATCTGAATTAAAAAAAAGGAAAATGTATACGTATAAGATGGAAAGGAAATGTATATAATATATGGAAAAATGTTTTTGTTTATGCATGTTCTTGAAATGTTATTTTAAGAAAAAATATTTTCATTGTTGCATGTGATTGTATATGTATTACTTGTTATCATGGCTATGGTTTACTGAGTCAATAGATTCACTAGGTGTGATCGATGCAGGTGAGAATGATAAAGATATTGTTGAGGGACTTGTTGGTAGATCTTGCTGGAATGAAGGTACACCCAACCCGAGGACCAGCGCTAGTTTTTCGCATTTATATTGAGTATATGATTTAAGTTGACGTTAAATATTTCTACGAATTTTATGATGCTTTATGAGTGTTTTTTGAGAGGTTGTTCAAGTTAGTTTATATTTTGAAATATTGCTAAGTTTATGTTTGGGTTGTTGACGATTTACGATTTTACGTTTTGAGTTGAGTTGCTTGGAATTTTCAATAATAGCTGGTTGTTTTATTTTTAAAATGGTGTAAAGTTATTTTAAAAGTATATTTATATATATAGATATTTTTCGGCCAAATAATTAGAAAAGAAATTTTCTAGTATATTTTAAAGAAAAATCAGTAGTTGACGTTTCAATTGGTATCAGAGCAATGTTCCTGGAAAGGGTTGTGCCACAGTCAGTGCCGGGAAGCTCAGTCGCCAAGCCTCAATCTGTAAGTTTAATTGCTTTGTATGATTTTTATTATGATATCTGCATAATTATATGAATTATACGTTTACGTTACATGTTTAACAGTTTTTTGAGATTATATGTTTTATATGCTTAAATTGCTCAAAAATGGATTAGTATATGTATGATTAGAAAACTTAGATTTAAATGCATGTTGGTTACGTTTAGAAATTTGGAAAACGTTCAGATATAATATCTCCTAGACGTGCACCAAGTATGGATAGGTAAGTTGAGAATGTTGATGATCGTCATGTGAATGCACCACCGCCTCCTAATGTGGGATGCCGCTATTCGCTCACTAGAGGGCATGACACGCTTGTTTGAGCAGCAGTTTCAACATGCTCCGAGACCACAGCATGATGTATATGATCAGTTCCGGAGGCTAGGTTCGAAGGAATTTTCTGGCACCATTGACCCCTTTGCTGCTTACGGTTGGATTCGATCACTTGAGGTGCACTTTCGCTATCTGAATATGGGAGATGCTGACCGCGTGAGGTGTGCTATTTATATGTTTAGATATGATGTTTCCCTTTGGTGGGATGGAGCGGAGCATGGTATTAAACTCGCCACAATTACGTGGGAGAAATTCAAGAATATTTTCTATGAGAAGTACTTTACTGCTGACGTCTGATGACGCTCGAAGATGGAATTCATGACTCTCCGTCAGCGAGACACTACTGTGGCTGAGTTTGTGAGGAAGTTTGATAGGGATGTCACTTTGTGCCCCTCATTGCTAGGGATGCTGCTAAGAAACTTAGACACTTTCTAGATGGTCTACGACCTACTATAAGTCGTGACGTGATGATGATGCGACCTATGGATTATGAAGCTGCCGCTGCCTATGCATTTCAAGACGAGCTAGCTTGATTTTGAGATGCAACGCAAAAGACAATAGCACCAGAAGAATTCTCAGCCGAATAAGAAGCCATATATGGGACCTCCTAGGTCTTAAGGGCAGCAAAAGCCCTAAGCAACAATGAAGAAGCCAGGACCACCAAAACCACCACAACCTGGAGCACCGAAACCTGAAGAGAGGCCACTGTGCAAGAAGTGAAATCGCTTACATTTTGGCAAGTGTATGTGGGGGACATCCAATGCTTCATATTCAAGGAGGAAGGACAATAAAGATGATGATTGCACAAAGAAAAAAGCAGCAACTGTGGGAAGAGCTTATGTTATGCATGCCGAAGAAGCTGAGGAGGAGCCAGACACGACTCTTATCATTGGTAACCTAGTTATTTAATGTTTTTATATTGATTTATTTCATGAAATGTTAAATTGGTTATTAGAATTGTTTTGGGATTAAGAATAACCTAGTGGAAATTAGGTTGCATACTCTATCTTAGTTGAATTAAGAAATGACAATGGAAACCATAGAATTTGGACTTGAATTTTGAGCCTTAATTATGTAAGAAAGGTAATTAATCCCCAATGGAAGTTTTAGGGCTTAAAATTGAGAAAAATCAAAACTTTGGGCATGATTTGATATTTTCGAAAATTTGAGGGATTAAATGTCAATTAATCAAAAACTTAAGGGACTAAATTGTAATTAACCAAGGGACTAAGGTGTAATTTTCAAAAACTTGTGGGCTAAAATATAATTTCCGAAAATAAAGGGACCAAAAACGCATTTTCTGAAAATTTAAAGGGCCAAAATAGCAATTTTCGAAAATCTTGGGGAGTAGAATGAAATTTTTCGAAATAATTGAAGGGTTAAAATGCAATTATTCAAAAATATAGGGGGAAGATTTTGAACTTTCCTAGAATTAATAGGATCCAATCACTAATCTTCATAAAATTTTTGGAAAACAATGATAGAAATTCCTTAAACTTCCAAATGAATAGATTTAAAAGCGTTTTCGTTGGAGAAAATATATTCATTCTAGGTGTAGCTACCTATGCACTGCTGGATTCGGGAGCTACACACTCTTTTATATCAGAGACTTTCGTCAAGCGACTGAATATTACACCTGAGGATATGGGATTGGGTTTCAAAGTTTTTATTCTTTTGGTGATCAAATGGTCACTACGAGCATTGTGAAGAATCTGGAGCTTCGTTTAAAAAAAAGATGTTGTTCGGACAGATCACATCATACTCCCTATGCCTGAATTCGACATCATACTTGGCATGGATTTGTTATCAGTGAATGGAGCTTCGATAGATTTTCGACTTAGGACAGTGTCTATTCGACCACCTAGTGGGAAGTCTTTTGTATTTGAGGCATCGAGTAACAAGCAAATGCCGCACATTATCTCCTATATGTGCACAAGGAAACTTATGAGACGAGGATGCCATGCTTTTCTAGCATTTGTTACTACAACACATTCTCCTATCAGTCAGAAGCTAGAAGATGTTGAAATCAATAGAGACTTTCCTAGTGTCTTTCCCGAGGACGTTTCTAGCATTCCACCTAATCGTGAGGAGGAATTTTCTATTGAGTTGATGTTGGGAACTGTACCCATTTCTAAAACACCTTATCGTTTAGCACCTACCAAAATGAAAGAGTTAAAAGATCAAATTCAATATTTGCTGGACAAGGGTTTTATTCGCCCTAGTTGTTTTCGGTGGGGCGTATCGGTATTATTTGTAAAGAAGAAGGATGGTAGTATGCGACTCTATATTGATTATCGAGAGCTGAATAAAGTCACCATCAAGAATAATTATCCTCTACCAAGAATTGAAAACTTATTTGATCAATTACAAGGAGTATCGATATTCTCCAAGATAGATCTTCGTTCTGGATACCATCAGTTTAAAGTTAAAGAGCTTGATGTTCATAAGATAACGTTTAGGACTAAATATGGGTATTACGAGTTTATGGTCATGCCATTTGGGTTGACCAATGCGCCAACGATCTTCATTGATCCCATTATCGCGTATTTCAGCCGTATCCAGATCAATTCATCATAGTCTTCAACGATGATATTTTGATCTATTCGAAGAGTAAAGAGGAGCATAATCGTCATTTGAGGACAACACTGCAAGTACTGAAAGTGAGACGTCCACTACTCGTTTTCTTAAAAAGTATGAGGAATTTTTTTTAAAAAAAAACCTCACATAATCAGCCGAAATACATATATATATTTATAAAATATTTTGTGCCATTTTAAAAGTATAAAGCAACCAACTAACATTTAAAAATCAAAGGAAATTGTTTGAATCATAAAATCGTCAATCGTTTTCAACTTCTACTTAGCAAAATTTCTCAAACTAACAACCTTTCAAAAACCACTCAAAATCATAATCAAAATCATAAAATATTTTTAACATAATCTTAAAAGTCATAAATCATAAACTAGCGCGAAAAACTAGCGGTGGTCCTTGGGTTATATACAACTTCAGTCAAGTCAGGTAAACCATCAAGACCTCCATTATCATTATTTTCATAATCACCTGCATCAATCACACCTAGTGAGTCTAAAGACTCAACACACCATAATCTTGATAACAAGTAATACATTTATAGATCACATGCAACAGTGAAAATACTTGTACGTAAAATATAATTTTCATGAAGATGCATAAACTTAAACATAAACATTTTCATAAACATTTTTATATCATGATAAACATATTCATATTAATAATATTCACATTCGTATCCATATTCATATTCATATTCATATTCTTCATATACATATCCATATTCATGTCCGTATCTATATTCATATTCATATTAATTTTCGTTGAATTCAGAACGACAATTGTGATTTTAATATTCGTATTCGTATTGAACGACGAATCCATCTACATGTAAACACAGTACTGGGCGGCGGGGACATAAACGACACCCTCACCCATAAACTGAGCTTTGGCCTGCGTATTAACATATCATGTTATTGGAAATACGATCGTCAAGCTCCCTCTGGGGCCTTCTCCCGTAAACGGTCTCCCTCTGAGCCTTTTCCTTCACGGCATCTCCAATCATATCATCATATTAGTCACAATGAATTCACTTCTTTCAACGTTTCGTATTTTCATCACTTAATAAAAATTAAACATGCATAAAATGTTTTTCTTTTAAACCAAGCATGCAATATATCTTTTAACGTTATCTTTTCGTCATAAAAATCCATAAACATTTAAAATAAACATTTTAACAAATTAAACCATAAAAATCCATAAATATTTAAAATAAATATTTTAACATATTAAATCATAAAATCCATAAACATTTAGAATGAATATTTTAAAATAATCATATTACCATATAAAAAACATTCAAGACACTATCATGACGTTTACTAATTTTCTGGTGTAAAATTATTGTTTTACTCCTATACGTAAAATTTCATGTTTTTGACATTTTCTTAATGCCTTCGACTCTAGACAATCCCAAATAATTATTTAAACTTACTTAATTTTTCCACATTTTTATTTGGTTTAAATCGATGGCTTTTAATTTATTCGTTAAATACAACATATTAACTTTAATATAAAATTTTCAAATTAAAAACTTAGACTTTTAATAATTATTTGGCCCTTGTGAACCACGACTCGACCCCCATTGAGCCATGTTTCAAATTTTAGTTCATAAAAGCCTAATTCGAACCATCTAAGCTAACCCTCGAGCCAACTTCGTTTTTCACCGAGCCAAGCCCAAACAACCCTGATCTGATCCCTGACCAGCCCCTCTAGGAACCTTCATGGACCCACAGAACCCTTATGACTTGACCCTAGCCCCAACACCGAACCCACAAATCCATAGCATGATATGGCCGAGAACTCCACTTCCCCTAGGACTTTTCAAACTTTCTAGGACTCTTACCAACCGTGCCAGCCCCTGACCTTGACCCTTGTCACCCTTTTAGAACCCTAATGACTCAACCTAGCCAAGCCCGAAGCCCCCTGGCCGAGCCTACCGACCCTTGCGCTGCAGCTGCTCCTGCGTGAAGCTTGAAGCATCTCGCTTCTAGGACTCCTTCCCAGCCTTGGTGCTCGAGTCTTAGCGTGGCTAGGACTCATCCCTTGACCCCCACATGACCTTAGCCCAGCCCTGGTTGAGCCCAAGCCAAGCCATGCATGGTTAGCCCTCAAATTTAAACCATGACACAAAACATGAAATTTCGGTTCCATCTTGTTCCATTCTTGCGTGTAGCCTGTTCGTGTGTATTCTAGGACCTTATAACTTGTGTAAAACAATCCCCTTTCAACTCCTAATTAAGGAAGCCCCTTATGTACATGTAAATCATATTTTTGGATCAAAACCAAGCTTTAAAAATTCATGTTTATGAACAAAAACGAAAATAATAAAAGTGCATCTTGTTTTTCATGCAATACATAATTAAATACATATTATGGTATGATGGATGAGTAAAGGAAATAATATGACGTGCATTTGCGTTTTTAATAAACGATTATACGTTGACGAAACGAAGAAAGACGAGGACGATGGCTTTTTCCTTGAAGAACTTTCGAAGCTTTTCCCTTCAACTTTTTGTGTTCCGTGTATTGGAGGAAGAAGGAGTCTTGTTAGTTATTGGGGGAGGGAGGCGTGAGTTTGTAGGTTTAATGGGGGTGGCTAGCACTCTAAATAATAATAATAATAATACTAATTGTAGCTTAGGCCCATTAATAAAGTAAATTAGGTCCTATAAGCCCATTAGTACATGTTTAAAATGATTCGAGTAGAAAAGTTTGTGAATTTATTAGCTAGGTTGTCGAAATGTTCGTATTTTTGTTGAAAATGCAACACTGATGAAATTTACGTCCCGGCGTATAAAATCACCTAAAAACTCTTTTTTTGTCAAAAAAAAGAAAAAGCATCATGATTCTTGGTAAACCTTGCTGTAATTTCGTGATGTCTCATGATTCTTGATCATATATTGTTTTAAAATAGCTAATATAACTTGATTGAAGAGCAAAGAAGTAATATATACATGCCTGGTATTTGTTTTGAAGAAAACAAATCAAAACGACAATACGACGCGACGGAACAGAGTTGGTTTCTTTTCTTGTTTTTGCTGCTACTTTCACGATTTTTTAAGCTGTTGTTTTCTGCTACTTTTCGAAGGTGAGGTTGTGGGGAATGTAGGTGATGAAGGTGAATAATATAATAGGTGTTAAAGATGCCATTATATGCCTTTAGTTTGGGAGTTACAAGTCAAGAAATTGAATGAGTTTTTGAATGGTTTCTCCTTCACCTATCTGCCGATTCTTTTCAAATTTTTCTTGCATTTTCTCGTTTATTTGCTAGACTAATAAAGGTGAGTGTTATAAGGGGTGATAAAGGTGTAATAATATGCATTAAGTTGGGAGGTTACAAGTGAAAGAGTTGAATAGCATTTGAATTATTTCCTCCCCTTGCTGTCATCGATTTTTCTTCTCCTTTCTACTGCATGTACTCGACAGTTTGCTAAGATAAAAATTTGAGGAAAAATGATGGGTATTATAGTATTTGAATTTACTACTACTAGTGAATAAAAATGGGGATTGAATTCACCTTGAAGTGCAATTAGAGATGGTTTGAATGGATTTACTACATTTTTGAATTGTCTTGACCAAGTATTATTACTACTTCTTGCATGGTAAAATATTGTTAAATTTTGTATTTTAAATTCTAGAGGTTTTAAATACTCATTATACATTTTAATGAAGTACCACATTAATTTAGAATAAGCTCTTGCATGACATTGCATGGTTTATAATTTAAGTATTTAAATGTTATGTTTAATTTCTTGAATATATTTGACCTATGTTAATTCATCTCCATTTGTTTACCCATTTAATTTAAGCTTTAATTAAATATTGAATCCCAGAGAATTTATTTACCAACTTAGCTCTAATTAATTAAATAAATTCTAAAACATTTTATTTCTTTAAATTAAATTATTCCTTGACTTAAATTAAATTTAGGAATGTCTTTCTTATTATTAATCTTATCTCTAATCTCCAAACTCCGGTCCGGCCTCGCGTATTTATCCTGAAAAGATAAAACTATGCATCTATCTTTAAAATAAATCAAACACTTCATATATTCATAAAAATTCATTTTTCATTCATTTTCATCATTTTTCATTTTTTTTATATAATAGAAATTATGCATGACTTATACGTAATCTGATTTTTGGGTTCTACAACTCTACCCCCCTTAAAGGAATTTCGCCCCCGAAATTAAAACTTACCGAATAACTCGGGATAACGACTCCTCATCTCTGGCTCAGATTCCCATGTAGCTTCTTCCTCCGAATGATTTAGCCATTTGACTTTCACTAGCTTGACCATTTTGTTCCGAAGCTTTTTCTCTTGGCTGTCTAGGATTTGCGCTGGTCTTTCCTCATAAGACAAGTTCGGAGTGAGCTGCAACGGTTCAAAGTTCAAGACATGCGATAGATTCGCCATATACTTCCTCAACATGGAGACGTGAAACACGTTGTGTACTCCGGCCAGATTAGGCGGAGGAGCAACACGGTAAGTTAATGTCCCAACTCTGTCGAGGATCTCAAATGTTCCAATGAATCTCGGACTGAGCTTTCCTTTCTTCCCGAACCGCATGACACCTTTCATCGGTGCTATCTTCACAAAAACATGGTCACCAACAGCGAACTCTAAATCTCTCCGTCTCTGATCCGCATAACTCTTCTGTCTACTCTGAGCAGTCCTCATCCTATCACGGATCTTGAATACTACATCAGCAGCCTGCTGCACAATCTCCGGACCCAATTCTGCTCTCTCCCCTACTTCATCCCAATGAATAGGCGATCTACACTTACGATGTACAGTGCTTCATATGGAGCCATACCTATAGACGACTTAAAACTGTTGTTATAGGTAAACTCCACCAATGGTAGCTTTGATTCCCATCTCCCGGAGAAATCGAGGACACATGCACGAAGAAGATCCTCCAAAATCTGGATAACTCTCTCGGACTGACCATCTGTCTGTGGGTGAAAAGCTGTGCTAAACAACAACTTCGTACCCATAGCTGAATGTAGACTCTTCCAAAACGATGAAGTGAATCTAGGATCTCGGTCAGACACTAGAGAAACGGGAATACCATGAAGTCTAACGATCTCCCGGATATATAACTCTGCATACTGGATCATGGAGAAAGTCGTCTTAATAGGCAAGAAATGAGCTGACTTCGTAAGACGATCAATAATCACCCATATAGCATTCGACCCTCTGACTGACTTCGGCAGACCGAAAACGAAGTCCATGGTGACATTCTCCCACTTCCACTCGGGAATAGGAAGAGGCTTGAGCATACCCGCTGGTCTCTGATGTTTCGCTTTCACTAGCTGACACGTCAGACACTCGGATACAAATCGTCTGATATCCCTCTTCATCCCTGGCCACCAATATAATAACTGCAGGTCTTTGTACATCTTCGTACTCCAAGGATGAATAGAGTACGACGACATATGGGCCTCAGATAAGATATCCTCTCGAAAAGAATTGCTGCTCGGAACCCACATTCTGTCTCGATATCTGACAATACCGTCTCTAACTGTGTACAAGATACTGCCCTTGGCTTCGTCTCTCTGTCTCCACTTAGCCAATTGCTCATCTGCTAACTGCCCACTGCGAATATGGTCTAAGAGAGAAGATTAGATCGACAAAGTAGATAGATGAGGAACTCTACCTCGTGGATATGTCTCTAAATCAAACCTCTGCATCTCAAACTGAAGAGGTCTCGAAACTACCAAATGAGCCATCCCTGCGACTTTCCTGCTCAACGCGTCTGCAACTATATTAGCTTTGCTAGGATGATAGCTAATGTCACAGTCGTAGTCCTTTACTAGCTCCAACCAACGCCTCTGCCGCATATTCAACTCTTTCTGTGTAAAGAAGTATTTGAGACTTTTGTGGTCGGTGAAGATCTGACACTTCTCTCCGTACAAATAATGCCACCAAATCTTTAATGCAAATACTACGGCTGCCAACTCTAGATCATGGGTAGGATAATTCTTCTCATGAGTCTTCAACTGACGAGAAGCATATGCTATCACCTTCCCATGCTGCATCAATACTACGCCTAACCCGAGTTTCGAAGCATCGGTATATAGAACAAAATCTCCGGGTCCTGAAGGCATGGCCAATACTAGCGCTGAAATAAGAGCTTGCTTCAATGTATCGAAGATCTTCTGACATTCCTCGCTCCACACATACTTAACATTCTTCTTCGTCAATGATGTGAGTGGAACTGCAATGGAGGAGAATCCCCGAATAAACTTCCGATAGTATCCTGCTAGCCCAAGGAAACTACGATCTCTGATGCATTTTGCGGCACAACCCAATCTCTGACTGCTGCAACTTTCGCTGGGTCTACCTCAATACCGCTGCTAGAAACGACGTGGCTTAAGAACGCTACCTTCTGTAACCAGAACTCGCACTTGCTGAACTTTGCGAATAACTTGTGCTTTTGTAGGGTCTGCAATACTGTGGTCAGATGTCTGCTGTGATCCTCTTGATTCTTTGAGTAGACGAGATTGTCGTCTATGAATACTATCACAAACTGATCAAGATACGGCTGAAATATGCGATTCATGAGATCCTTGAAGATCGCTGACGCATTCGTCAAACCGAACGGCATCACAAGGAACTCGAAGTGTCCATAACGTGTCCTGAAAGCAGTCTTGAGAACATCGGCGTCTTTCACCCGTAACTGATGATACCCAGAACGCATATCAATCTTAGAGAATACGGAAGCTCCCTGCAACTGATCAAATAAATCTTCAATCCTCGGGAGTGGGTATTTGTTCTTCACTGTAACTCTGTTCAACTCCCGGTAGTCAATGCAGAGCGTCATCGAACCATCCTTTTTCTTCACAAACAAGACCAGTGCGCCCCATGGCGAAAAGCTCGGGCAAATGAACTCCTTGTCAAGAAGTTCCTGAATCTGTTTCTTGAGTTCTGCCATCTCTGTCGGTTCTAATCGGTATTGTGCTTTCGATATCAGTGTGGTACCTGGCATAAGCTCAATAGAAAGTTCCACCTCTCGCACCGGTGGTAAACCAGAGACGTCATCAGGAAAAACGTCTAGAAATTCCCGGACAATAGGAACATCGGATGCTGACTGTTTGGGCTTCTCGGGAACAGATACAAGAGTAGCTAAAAATGCTCGGCACCCTCGATGAATGAGCTTCCTAGCCTGGACACAAGATATCATACGCGGTAAATTAAAATACCTGTCTGGCTCGAATAAGAATTGTTCCATCCCAGGCGGTCGGACTAGAACAGATCTCTGTTGGAAGTCAATCAAAACTCGGTTCCTCAATAGCCAGTCTATCCCCAGAATTATATCAAATTCCGGCATCGGCAGAATGATCAGATCCGCATACACAAGATTACCATGAAGTTCAAGGTCTATATCTCGGATCACATTAGTAGCTGTCATCTCCTCTCCAGAAGGCAATGCTACTGAATACGCTATGTCTAGCCCAATTGATTTGATCTTGAGAGAATTTGCAAAGGATTCTAAAATGAACGAATGAGTAGCCCCTGAATCTATCGAGGCTTTCGTAGCTGAACCGGCTATAAAAATTCTCCCTGAAAGATTGGAATATTATGCTAAACCCAATAGTTTTACAAGAACTATGCTAATAGACATGCAAAGGTCAAAGTTCTTCTAACCTAAATTCCCGTAGCTAACACTGATTAAAACATGCAATCCTATCATAAATTCTAAGTTCGAAATCTTAACCCAAAACATTAAACTTCAAATACAACTTAAGGATTTAGGATACCTGTCATGAGCATCGTCTCCGGATTAGTCTCCGCAGCATGTAGAGCAAAAACTCTGCCTTGGACAGGCAGATTCTTCTGAGGGCAATTCTTCAATATGTGGTCAGTACTACCACATTTGTAACACTTTCCCGAACCATACATACAAGTCCCAGCGTGACGACGTGAGCACTTGGCAATGACTGGATACTCCACTGTCCTCGGGACTGTTCATCCCTGCTGTTGCTGCTGCGGCCCTCTGTTCTTGGGTGGACCGTGGAAAGGTCTCTTATTCTGATGCTGTTGATGAGGAGGACGGTCTGGTGCCTGAAATGTTCGTTTACCCTGGCGATCGTGCTCAATATCAGTCTGGTCTTGCTCTGCCGCTAGTGCTCTGGAAACAACAACATCGTAGGTAGTAGGGCCAGCCACCCTAACATCACGGCGTAAGATCGGCCGCAGATCATTCAGAAAATGCCTCAATTTGGCTCCAACATCATTAGCAATTAGGGGTACAAAGTGACATCCCCTCTCGAACTTATGGATGAACTCTGTAACAGTCAAGTCTCCCTGCCTCAGGGTCATGAACTCCGTGGTCAATCTCGAACGCACCTCTTCAATAAAATATTTAGAGTAGAATACCTCTGTAAAGCGCGCCCAGCTCAAAGTAGTCAAATCCAAAGCCACTGATGCTCCTTCCCACAATAGGCGAGCGTCTCCTCCGAACAGATAGGTCGCACATCGAACCCTATCTCCATCTTCAAGCCCCATAAACTGGAATATAACCTCGAGGGACTTAATCCAGCCCTCGGCAGCCATAGGATCGGACGTCCCTAAGAATTCCTTCGGTCGCATCTTCATGAACCGCTCATAGATAGCCTCCGGCCCCGTCTGTCTGGCTCCCACTGCATTGTTCCCCGCAAACTGTGCGAAGAACTGAGTCATCCCAGCTAGCATCTGGGCATTCATGTCTGGTGGAGGGGGTGGTGGTAAATCTCTCTCCTCGTTCTCCCCTTGTCTGTGATCCTCACCGCCCTCATGAAGACGCTCATCATCACCTCTCGGGCGTCCAACACGGCGTCTAGGAGGCATGCTGTTCCATAATTATAACCCATACGTAACCAACATGCATAATTCCACTATTTTCTTTAAATTTAAATAAATAATGCATAATCGTAATCTTGACATAAAATCTTTCATGCACTCATGATGTAAAAATATTTCAAGCTTTAAAATAAATGCGTAATCGTAAAACATACAGACCGAAGACGTGATTTCATGAGCTTCTCGAGAGCAGTAGTAGTACAACCCTTTACAAGATCATAGGCTCTGATACCAACTGTAAGGGCCCGTATTTTGTATTCATAATTTTGCGGAATTATTAAAAATTTTCTAAATAAATAATTATCTTGTCTCATTTAATTAAAATAAACATGTAAATAATTTTAACTTTAAAATAACAGCGGAAGCAAATATTGTTTTCAACCAACAATTTATAAATAATTCAACGTAAACATCAACTTAAAAATAATCCAACGTATTAAAACTGAGTTTGAATAATAAAAGGTGCATAAATTAAATCATGAGGTCCTCGGGTTTACTACTGCTGTCCCAAGATCGCTCACTGGTCTCCGCCCACGGTCTCGACATCATCAACACCTACAACAATCAAGTCTAGTGAATCTAAAGACTCAACATGTATATATCGTGAATAACAAGTAAATATATCATAAAATCGCATGCAACGTAAAAATAAAGTATCGTAAAGCGTACGGTGAAAATCGTATCATGAATAATTACAACTACGTGCATATCTGAAATTTCATACGTAAAAGCTTTGCTCAATAGAGCTCTGTCATAACATGTCATAATTTTTCTGGTAGAGATAATGTTTCTAAGCTAGTGGCCCATAACATAGCGTAAGCGCCTGATCAGACTAAACCACAGTATACTGGGCGGTAGAGATCAATCACAGCCCTTGGACTGGATGTCCGTACCCATACATAATCATAAACCGGTCGTAAGTCACCGGGCGGAGAGGTCCTCGGTTGCGCCTACCGACTTCCAAACCCATAAGCATAAGGTTGCCACAAGACATATAGCATATATCTCAAAAATAAACATTTTATATTTTTATGCACGTAATATAATTATACCCTTATTTTACCGGATGAGTTGGATCGCTCGTTTGCTAAGTTTTGTTGATTTCAGGATGTTGCTCGGTTCCAGGCTCATATGGCTGCTACTAGGCATGAATTAGAATGTGTTAGGGTTTTTTTGGGTCAATGGTTCAAGTCCATACACGCACAACAAAGAATTGACAGCAACATTTCAAGGAGTTACAGCTTTGTGTCAAAAAAAAAATTTTGTCATTGAATGTCTAAGGGATGTGTTCGAATCCTTGCGGTCCTAGGGGCTGTAGCCATGGTTAGAACCCTCCCTTAGCATGTCTAGGATGTGTCCAAGGAGTCCTTTCATAGTTTGGTTCATAGATCCATCATAATTTCATCAAAACAATACAATTGCTTTCTGTTTCTTCAAAATTCTGCATGAGCACACTTTCGGTTTTGGGTGTTTTGTTTGGATTATGGTTGGATTCTAGCCCATAGCCATGGTTTATACAACACTCCATCATGTCTAGGTCGAGCCATGGTTGATCAAATTGCCATTGGAACGACCCAAGACATAAAACAAGTTAATACATCTCAAGACAACGCAGGCTGCATTTCTCGGCTAGCATGATGCATTGTCCTAGGTGTTGGCTCGATTTATGGTTGGCTTTTAGCCCTTATCCATGGTCCAAGCCATGCCTTGGGATGTTGGTAAGAGTCCTTGGGTGGTGGTTCAAGCCCATAGTCAATTATTTTCAGAGTTTACTACAAATACACACAAGCTGCCACTGCTGCACTTTTGACAGCAGCTATGGGATCCGGTTTTTGGGGTTGTTTGAGTTCTTGGTTAGCTTTTAGCCCATGGCCTTGGACTGGACAATACCTCAATGAGTTAGGAAGGTCATGTTTTTGGCTGTTCGTGATTTGGTTCGAGTTTAGAGGTCATACGAGAATTTACGGTGAAAGGTGCCAAAATGACTCTCGAAAGAGTGTTTTATGTTTTTGGATTCCTTTCACCTATTTTCGTGTTTTGCAATTCTTATGAATTTTTTTCAGTAGGTTTAGGGTATTTTTAATCATGGTTAAACGTCGGTTTAATGTTGGTTCGGGTTGGTACGATACCATGATTGAAAAACCAAGTGGTTGGTCCTCATAGTCTCATTGTTGGTTCTATTGTTAAGTTTTTTTGGTTAGATTGTCAAGTTTAGGTCAAGATAATATTATTTGCATGTGTCACATATTAGAATAAAGTTGCAGCAAGCCTGGGAGCGATCCAACTCATCTGGTAAAATAAGGGTATAATTATATTACGTGCATAAAAATATAAAATGTTTATTTTTGAGATATATGCTATATGTATTGTGGCCACCTTATGCTTATGGGTTTGGAAGTCGGTAGGCGCAACCGAGGACCTCTCCGCCCGGTGACTTACGACCGGTTTATGATTATGTATGGGTACGGACATCCAGTCCAAGGGCTGTGATTGATCTCTACCGCCCAGTATACTGTGGTTTAGTCTGATCAGGCGCTTACGCTATGTTATGGGCCACTAGCTTAGAAACATTATCTCTACCAGAAAAATTATGGACTTGTTATGACAGAGCTCTATTGAGCAAAGCTTTTACGTATGAAATTTCATATATGCACGTAGTTGTAATTATTCATGATACGATTTTCACCGTACGCTTTACGATACTTTATTTTTACGTTGCATGCGATTTTATGATATATTTACTTGTTATTCACGATATATACATGTTGAGTCTTTAGACTCACTAGACTTGATTGTTGTAGGTGTTGATGAGGTCGAGACCGTGGGCGGAGACGAGTGAGCGATCTTGGGACAGCAGGAGTAAACCCGAGGACCTCATGATTTAATTTATGAACCTTTTATTATTCAAACTCAGTTTTAATACGTTGAATTATTTTTAAGTTGATGTTTACGTTGAATTATTTTTAAATTGTTGGTTGAAAACAATATTTGCTTCCGCTGTAATTTTAAAGTTAAATTATTTACATGTTTATTTTAATTAAATGAGACAAGATAATTATTTATTTAGAAAATTTTTAATAATTCTGCAAAATTATGAATACGAAATACGGGCCTTTACACCTAACATCCCAAATTATACATTTTCTTACTTCTAATGATTATCGCAGTCTTCGAATCATTAATCCTTACGTGTAATTTTAAAAAATTAATTCAACTAATAACCACGAATCATCAGTATTTTCTTAGAAAACTACCTGTTTCATAAAGCATTCATAATCTTCACGATTAACTTATGACCCAAGAAGTAGAATATCAATACTAAATCCCAAAAATTAACATAGTCCAATAATTTTCAGCATTCCTAAGATCCATTAATCAAATTCTTAAACATGTTCAAATCAACCACAAAGCCAGCATGCATGGAAATCATATAGTTTCTTATTTCATAAGGTAACATTCGTAAAAATTCTAAAGCATATAATCTTTCAGCATAACAAAATCATGCAACCACGCAGGATTTTAAATATCATTTATCATGTAAACTTAAACAAAAATTCCATTTAAATCTATGTTTTTAAATCATGCAACATATACTTAATCCATTTTTGAACAATTTTAAACAAATAAAACATATATTCTCATAAAGTTATTAAACATGTGACGTAATCATATAATTCATGTACTCATGCAGGGAACAACATAAAAATCATATAAAGCATATATACTTACAGATTGAGGCTTGAGACTGAGCTTCCCCGCATCGATGGTGGCACAAACCTTTACAGGAACATTACTCTGATACCAACTGAGAAGTCCACTACTCGTTTTCTTAAAAAGAACTAGAAATTTTTTTAAAACCTCACATAATCGGCCAAAATACATATATATATTTATAAAATATTTTGCACCATTTTAAAAATATAAAACAATTAACTAACATTTAAAAATCAAAGGAAATAGTTCGAATCATAAAATCGTCAGTCGTTTTCAACTCATACTTAGCAAAATTGCTAAAACTAACAACCTCCCAAAAACCACTCAAAATCATAATCAAAGTCATAAAATGTTTTTAACATAATCTTAAAAGTCACAAATCATAAAATAGTGCGGAAAAACTAGCGCTGGTCCTCTGGTTATGTGCACCTTCAATCGAGTTAGGTCAACCATCAAGAACTCCATGATCATTATTTTTATAATCATCCGCATCGACCACACCTAGAGAGTCTAAAGATTCAACACACCATAATCTTGATAACAAATAATACATATACAGATCACAGTGAAACATTGAAAATACTTGTACGTAAAATATAATTTTCATGAGGATGCATAAACTTAAACATAAACATTTTCATAAATTTTTTCATAAACATTTTCATATCATAATAAACATATTCATATTAATCATATTCACATTCGTATCCATATTCATATTCATATTCATATCTATATCCATATTCATATTCATATTCATTTTCGTTGAATTCAGATCGTTAAATGTGACTTTCATATTCGTATTCATATCCGTATTCGTATTGGGCGATGGATCCATCTACATCCACAGTACTGGGCGGTGGGGACATCAGAGACACTCTCACCGATCAACTGAGCCTTGACAAACGTATTAACATATCATGTCATTATAAATATGACCGTTAGGCTCCCTCTAAATGCTTCTCCCGTAACAATCTCTCTCTGGGGCATTTTCCCTCATGACATCTCCAATCATATCATCTTATTAGTCACAATTACTTTACTTCCTTCAACGTTTCATATTTGCATCACTTTATAAAAATTAAACATGCATAAAACATTTTTCTTTTAAACCAATCATGCAACGTATCTTTTAACGTTATCATTTCATCATAAAAATCTGTAAACATTTAAAATAAACATTTTAACATATTAAATAATAAAAATCCATAAACATTTAAAATAAACATTTTACATATTAAATCATAAAAATCCATAAGCATTT
Source organism: Primulina tabacum (assembly GCF_025594145.1). NCBI lineage: Eukaryota > Viridiplantae > Streptophyta > Magnoliopsida > Lamiales > Gesneriaceae > Primulina > Primulina tabacum. Next base: position 10,850,950 of record NC_134564.1, on the reverse strand, counting down.
AAAATTAACATTTTTAAATAAACATATTATCATATAAAACAGCATTCAGGACACTGTCATGACGTTTAATAATTTTCGGGTGTAAAATTACTGTTTTACCTCTAAACGTAAAATTTCACGTTTTTGACATTTTTTTAATTCCATCGACTATAGATCACCCCAAATAATTATTTAAGATTATATTAATTTTTCCACGTTTTTATTTGGCTTAAATCGTTGGCTTTTAATTTATTCTTTAAATACAACATATTAATGTGTTTTAATCTCGAATTAAATCTAGCTTTAATATAAAATTCTTAAATTAAAAAATTAGACTTTTAATAATTAGTTGGTCCTTGTGAACCACGACTCGACCCCCGTTGAGCAATGTTTCAACTTTTAGTTCATAAAAGCCTAATTCGAACCACCTAAGCTAACCCTCGAGCAAACTTCATTTTTCATCGAGCCAAGCCCGAACCACCCTGAGTCGATCCTTGACTAGCCCCTCTAGGAACCCTCCTGGACCCATCCTTCGGACTTGAACCTAGCCCCAACACCGAACCTACAAATCCATTGCATGATATGGCCTAGAACTCGACTTCCACTAGGACTCTTCGAACTTGCTAGGAATCTAACCAACCGAGCCAGCCCCTGACCTTGACCCTTGTGCACCTTCATAGGACCTTAATGAATCAACCTAGCCCAGCCCGAAGCCCCCTGGCCGAGCCTACCAACCCTTGCGCTGTAGCTGCTCCTGCGTGCAGCTTGAAGCATCTGGGGTTGGAGTCCTAGCTCGCAAGCTAGGACCCCTTCCCAGCCCTGGTGATCGAGTCCTAGTGTGGCTAGGACTCTTTCCCTGACCCCACACATGACCTAGCCCAGCCCTGGTCGAGCCAAATCCAAGCCATGTATGGTTAGCCCTCAAATTCAAACCATGACACAACACATGCAATTTCGGTTCCAGCTTGTTCCATTCTTGTGTGCAGATTGTTCGTGTGTGTTCTAGGACATTATAACTTGTGTAAAAAAAATCCCTTTTCATTTTCTAATCATGGGCAGCCCCTTATGTACATGTAAATCATGTTTTTGGATCAAAACCAAGCTTTAAAAATTCATGTTGGTACACAAAAACGAAAATAATAAAAGTGCATCTTGTTTTTCATGCAATACATAATTAAATACATATTATGTTGTGGTGGATGAGCAAAGAAAAGAATATGGCGTGCCTTTTCATTTTTAACGCACGATTTTACGCTGACGAATCGAAGAACGACAACGAGGACCATGGCTGAATTTTCTTTGAAGAAGTTTCAAAGCTTTTCCCTTCAACTTTGTGTGTGCCGTGTATTTGGAGGAAGGAGGAGTCTTGTTTTTTATTGGGGGAGGGAGGCGTGAGTTTGTAGGTTTAATGGGGGTGATTAGAACTTTGAATAATAACAACAATAATAATAATAATAATAATAATAATAATAATAATAATGGTAGCTTAGGCCCATTAACAAAGTTAATTAGGTCCAATAAGCCCTTTAGTGAATGTTTAAATATTTGGAGTAGAAAAGTTTGTTAATTTATTAGTCGGGTTTTTGAAACATTCGTATTTTTGTTAAAAATCCAACACCGATAAAATAAACGTCCCGGGGTTTAAAATCACCTCAAAACTCCTTATTTTCAAAAATAAAAAAAAAAGCATCAACCATATTTTAAATAATTAAAAACAATTATTTAATAAAAAGATTTTCTATTTTTCAGCCCTCGGTCTCCGTTCCTAGATCGCAACTCGAATAACCTTTTTAAAAATACTTTTTTTATGCAACCATGTAGAAAAGTATATTTTAAACATGTTCACATGCACAACATAATTAATTTATGCAATTAAAACAATAAACTGAAATACGCAAGGAATTTAATAACTTGCATGCATGTGGTTCACGTGGACTTTCAAATTTTCAGGGCGTTACAGCAAGATAGAAAATTATTTGCAAAATTCAGCAAGTGTGAGTTTTGATTGATAAGAGTGGCGTTCTTAGGCCACATCATTTCTAGAGATGGAGTTGAGGTTGATCCGAGCAAAGTGGAGGCGGTGAAATAGTGGCCAGTACCGAAGAGCATAACCGAGATCCGTAGCTTCTTGGGACTAGCGGGCTATTACCGAAAGTTCATATAAGGATTCTCTTCTATTGTGATACCCTTGACCGCCTTGACAAAGAAGAATGCAAAGTTTATATGGGGATTCGAATGTCAAGAATGTCTTGACAAGTTGAAGCAAGATTTAATTTCAGTGCCAGTATTATCGATGCCATCGGGGCAAGGAGAGTATGTTCTTTATACCGACGCTTCGATAATGGGTTTGGGTGTAGTTCTGATGAAAAATGACCGAGTTATAGCCTATGCGTCGAGACAGTTAAAGGTTCACGAGAAAAATTACCCCACTCATGATCTTGAGCTTGCAGCAGTGGTATTTGCACTGAAGATTTGGAGATTACTTATATGGGGAGAAGTGTAAGATTTTCACTGATGATAAAAGTTTGAAATACTTCATCACAAAAAAAGAGCTGAATATGAGGCAAAGAAAATGGCTAGAGTTGGTAAAAAACTACGATTGTGACATTAGCTACCATCCAGGGAAAGCTAATGTAGTAGCAGACGCATTGAGTAGGAAGACAACATTTATTACTCAATTATCACTTCAGAGACTTCTACAGTCCGAGATACAGCGATTTGAGCTTACAATGTATGCTAGGGGCGAGGCCCCAAATCTTGCCACCATGACAGTAAAGTCGATTTTGAGAGATAGAATCCGCGAGGGACAGTCTACTACTAAGCAATTGCAAAAGTGGAGAGCGAGAGATGAAGCCAAGGGCCGGATGCTGTATTATGAGGTGGATGGTATATAGTACGATATCGAGACAGACTTTGGTTTCCTAGTGGTGATTTTTTGCGGGAGGTCATTATGAAGGAAGCCCATGACACGTCATATTCCATTTATCCTGGAAGCACGAAGATGTACAATGATCTTCAATTAATGTATTGGTTGCCGGGCATGAAGCGAGACATCCTGCAATTTGTATCCAAGTGTTTGATATGTCAACAAGTTAAAATCGAGCACTAGATGCCAGCGGGAAAACATAAGCCACTTCCTATTCCCGATTGGAAATGGGAAAATATCACTATGGTTTTTTTGTTGTATTACCGAAGAGTATCAAGGGGTTTAATGCTATATGGGTGATAGTGGACTGTCTTACGAAATCAGCGCATTTTCTACCTATCAAGACGAAATTCACCATGACACAATATGCCGAGTTGTATATTCTAGAGATAGCTCGTCTGCATGGGATTCCCGTATCTATTGTTTCTTACAGAGATCTAAGGTTTACATCATCTTTCTTGAAAAGTCTGCATGCAGCGATGGGGACTTAATTATTATTCAGTACAAGCATTTCATCCTCAAATTGATGGTCAGTTCGAAAGAATGATTCAAATATTGGAGGATCTACTTCGAGCTTGTGTCATTGATTTTCAAGGAAGTTGGAAACTGAAGTTGCTACTAGTGGAGTTTACATATAATAATAGCTATCAATCATCAATAGAGAAGGCTCCCTATGAGGCGCTATATGGGAAGAAGTGTAGATAACCCATACATTGGGACGAGGTTGGTGAGAGAGGAGAATTTGGTCCGAATTTGATCAAACAAACAGCGGAACTAGTAGTCAAAATTCGAGTTATAATGAAGAATGCACAAAGCGGACAGAATAGCTATGCCGACAAGGGACAAAGAGAACTAGAGTTTGCAGTAGACGACCACGTGTTTGTGAAAAGAGCACCTATGAAGGGTGTAATGAGATTTGGCAAGAAAGACAAACTTATTCCAAGATTCATAGGACCATTTGAGATTTTGGAAAGGATTGGAATACTAGCCTATAGAGTGGCATTGCCACTGATGCTGTCCGGAGTACACAATGTGTTCCACATCTCGATGCTGCGAAAGTACATGTCAAATCCCTCACATGTACTAAATTATGAACCTATACAATTGACTCCAAACATGACTTATGAGGAAAGACCCATGCAAATTTTGGCTAGGCAACAAAAAATACTTCGAAATAAAATTATACCAATGATCAAGGTCAAGTGGCTAAATCACTTAGAGGAAGAAGCTACTTGGGAAACCGAGAGGGACATGAGGAGTCGCTATCCAGAGTTATTCGGTAAGTTTTAATTTCGAGGAAGGAATTTTATTTAAGGGAAGGAGGAATTGTAAGGTCCAAAATTAAAATGACGTAATCCAACTGCATGCAAATCTAGGAGAAATGGAAAATAGCGAATTAAATAATTTAAGTTGTAAAAATTGAACATAATGTGCATGGTTACATGCATAAAATGTAATTTCTACACGAATGCATGTAAAATGTATTTTTTAGAAAAGGTTATTCGAGATGCGATCGAGGAACGGAGACCGATGGCTGAAAAGAGGAAAATATTTTTATTAAATAATTGTTTTTATTCATTTAAAATAAGGTTGATGCTAAATTATATTTTTGAAAATAAGGCGTTTTGAGGCGATTTTATATGCCGAGTCGTAATTTTTAACGGTATTCGGTTTTCAACTAAAATATGAATTTTTCGAGAACCCGACTAATATTTTCACGAACTTTCCTAAACAAAATATTTTATATATTACTTAATGGGCTTAATGGGCCTACTATACCATATTATTGGGCCTAAGCTTCTACTATGAGTTTTAATCAAAATAAAAAGCCTAAACACTAACCCATAACCCTTGCAATACATGCCCCACCCCTCTCAAATTTGCAAGGACTCTCCCCTCCCCCAAAACACACACATCACACATAATTTCAAAGGGGAAGCCACGGTTTTTGAAGGAAGAATTCAACCTAGGTTCTACATCGTCGATTTGTTTTCGAGTGTAATTTACGCAAAGGCACGACTTAACTATCTTTTTCCCATCTATCACACCATATTTTTTTGAATTATATTTGCATGAAAAACATGATTTCCTTATGATTTTTTTTTTATGCTTGTGGTGTTATTAAATTATGTTTTCATGATTCAAAAACTTATGTTGTTATTGCATGAAGGGGCTTCCATGTTAGTGTGACTTGAGGATAGATTTTCCAGCATGTTAGGAAACACACGTCATGGTTAAAGGCTGCACAAGCTAGGATAGAATCATGAATGAAATTATTGCATGTTAGTGTCCAAGGGTTCGGTTTAAAAGAAAACCATTACATGGCTCGGCCAGGGCTTTACCTGGGCTCGGCCTGGATGTGTTTGGGTTGGTGTTGGAGTCCTAGCCATGGTAGGACTCAATCACGGCGGCTAGGGAAGAGTCCAAGCGAGCTAGGACTCTTCCAAAAGCTAACCAAGAATTGCAGCATGTGCAGAGGGATCGCGAATTGGCCAGGTGTCCAGGCTAGGTCTGTTATGGTACTGAGAGGGTTTACAGGGTGAGGGCTCGGTGGAAGCTCAAGGGTAGGTGCCCTAGTGCGATAGGAGTCCTAGGTGCGTACATGAGGGAACTCGCGCACGCTCTTGTCTTCGTGCAGGAGGTTGCAACAAGCTAGGGGATGGTTCAAGGATCCATGGATGGTCATTAGGGTCCATAGGCGGTCTGGGAAGAGGTTGGCTCATGGTGGCTCGGGCATGGCTCAATGAAACTGAGAGTTGGCTCAAGGGGGAAGGTAAGGGTTCGGTTTTAGGGTTTTAATTGCTAAAGGGTTGAACCGTGGGTCCATGGTTGTGGTTCGTGGTTCACAAGGGTAAATTAAGGAATTAAAAGTCTATGTTTAAAATTTGGGAATTTAATATTAAAGTTTGAATTAAGTCGGGATTAAAACGCTCTACGAATTAATAATTATGAAATTAAATCAAAAGCCATGAATTTATGCTAAATAAAAATATAAAAATTTAATTATGCTTAAATAATTATTTGGGATGGTCTTGAGACAAAGAAAATAAGAAAAAGTCAAAATCGAGATATTTTACGTCTAGGGGTAAAACGGTTATTTTACATATGAAAAATAGTAAACGTCTTGGAAGTGCCTTGAATGTTGTAAATAATGATAATATGCTTATTTTAAATGTTTATTGAATTTTATGATAAAACGGTAATGCTAAAAGATATGTTGCATGCTTGCTTTAGAAGAAAAATGATTTGCTTGAATTTTTATAAGTGATGAGAATACGAAAAGTTGAAGGAAGGGAAGTATTGTGACTAATGCAATGATATGATGATTATGATGATATGATGATATGTAAAGTCAATGATAAGCTAACGGGTGGGAGTGTCGCTGATGTCCCCGCCGCCCAGTACTGTGGTTACACGTAGATGGATCCACCGACCTTCAGCTGATACGAAAGTCACAATTAACGATCTAAAATCAACGAAAAGTAAAATGTATACATATATGATGGAAAGGATATGTATATGATAAATGGAAAAATGTTTATGTCTATACATGTTCATGAAATGTTATTTTAAGTAAAAGTATTTTCACTGTTGCATGTGATTATATATATATTACTCGTTATCATGGTTATGGTTTGATGTGTCAATAGACTCACTAGGTTTTATCGATGCAGGTGAGCACGATAATGATATTGTTGAGGGACTTGATGGTTGATCATGCTGGACTGAAGGTGCACCCAACCCGAGGACCAGCACTAATTTTCCGCATTTATATTAAGTTTATGATTTAAATTCACATTAATGATTTTTATGACTTTTATGATTATTTATGTGGTTTTTGAGGGGTTGTTAGAGTTAGTTTATATTTTGAAATACTTCTAAGTTTAGGTTTGTGTTGTTGACGATTTATGATTTTATGTTTTGAGTTGAGTTCTTTGGAATTTTCAATCAATAGCTGGTTGTTTTATTTTTAAAATGGTGCAAAGTGATTTTAAAAGTATATTTATATATATATAGATATTTTTCGGCCAAATAGTTAGGAAAAAAACTTCTAGCATATTTTTAAAAAAATGAGTAGTGAATGTTTCAACTTTGATAAGGTTTCTACATTTAGAAAGTTATAAATAGAAACTCTATTGTTAGCAAGTCCAAATTAAGAAAGCTGCAACATATTTATAGAAAGGGACAAATTTAATCGCTAACGAACTCTTATGAAGAAAACGAGTAGTTTCGGGCACGCGATACTAAAACGAGTAGCGCCAAATATTTTTAAATATTTTTGGGATTTTTTTAGTAAGATTAATTAAGTATTTAATTAATTATTTAATTGGGCCTAGATTAATAAAGATGATTTAATAATTAGGGCCCTTAACTACTCCTTAAACCCAATAAGTAATCTAATAATTTATTTAAATAGAATCCTATCCTACCACACCATAAAATACACATCTCCCACACACACTCACACAGAAAAACACACACTACGACTCCTAGAGGCGGCCGAGACTTAGAGGAGAGGAAGGAAGGATATTTCGCGTCCCACTCATCTCTCGTTGCGTCGTCGCTCGTATATCATAAGAATAAAGGAACGAGACATGTTGCATCTTATGTTTTCATAAAGATTTTTTATTTTTATTAAATTTTTGAGGAAAGGATGCGAACCAAGGTTAGCAAGGGCTGGTCTAGATGTTTAAGAAGAGGATTTAAAGGACAAAGGGTGAATCAAAAAGCCCCATCGGGCTGTCCAGCCCTGCACGCAAATGCGTGAAGGTTGTGGATTCAAAAGGGGTGCAACTTGGGTGCCAAGGCCATGGGGGCTGCAAGGTGCCTAGCTGTGGTATGGAGGGGTTTTTTAGGCTCCTATGTGAGTCTTGGTTGGGTTCAAATAGGGCCTGGATTTGCTGGTGCAGCACAGCGGCCGAGACTCCAAAGGTTGATCATGTTGGCTTGTTAGGAATCGTGTGGTTCCTAGGGTAAGGGGATGGTGTAAAGGGCTGGTCCAGAGGCTAGGGACTTGCCTTAGGGTCCTGTTGAGGGTCTAGTATGAGCCAAAAGTTGATCCATGGGCTTGGATGTGGCGACCCGGACGCTAATCATCATCTTAATCATCTTTGGGATTTAATTATCAATTAAGATAAACAGAGTCTAAAATTTTTTTTTTTTTAAATGCGGAAGGTAATGGAATCAATCTATTATACAAACCAGTATAATAATACAAATCTTTTACAACATGCTTCTAGTTCAAACTAGTCTAAGGTTTAACTACTAAATTTCAAGTATTAAACCAAGTCTACAATAAATACGGAGTCACCACTCTAAACTCGTCTTCTCTCATCATCTTCTTGACCCCGATCTTGTCCCACCTGTTGTCATGCACACATACAAACAAGACAACAGCCGGATACACCGGTGAGAATAAATCCGAGTATAAATAATGTATACATGCAGTTAACTGAATTAACATAAAAGCATGAATTATATCTTATTACATGTAGCATAATCAAACAACATGTATCAATACCAGTCTTTAAATAAAACATGAATCGTAATCTACGAAACATAAATCAATACAAATCTGTAAATCAAGTTCTAGTCTCGATATCTAAGACTCGACTCATCTCTCATTCTAATCTTGGGATCCCGGTGAATAGGAATGTAACAAATCTCCCACCTATCTCTTACGTTCGCGGTGGTTGTAATTGCTACGTTCCTATTTACGGACTTGGCCCTCGCTATATCGAATATCTATGATAAGAGCGGCTCTACTCATAATCACATCGATATGACCAAACGTTCGGTGTCTTGGAGTATCTACCAAGACTATGCCTATTCTGACAATGTGCAATGGGTCAGTGACGGCTCTGTCATAATCTGCCCCTCTGTCAGTGACTCTTATTCAATAGCTCTCTGCTTTCTACTTTCTATGTCAATAGAATAAACATAATCAGTAAAACATAAAGGTATAAAAACAATACCATACAAGTATGTGGTTTAGGGAAACTCGAGTAGAATCTAACTCAAGTCGATCTCCCAATAAACATCAATTTATACCTTTGTCTTCTCGGTCTAATGAAGACGAAGTCTCGTATCCCAATCTGTCCATATCCAAATCTGATAATGACAATCATATAAATACCATATCAGTATATAACTCTATTTAAGACCTGTTCTGATCAATACTCAAATTGGTACATAATCTGATCCATATCTGAACAAGGTACAATCTAATTCATATCAATGATATAACGATACAATCGAAATCATTACTGAATCTGATCAATCTCAATCAATACTGAATCTGATCAATATCAATCTACTGATGTTTCGACAGCATAACAATACAGTCACGATAATCCCGTCTATCTCAACATCACAGATATAATACCATAATTCATAACCAGTATCAGTAAAACTCATAATCTGAATAATAACACAACTATGATATAGAATCTCAACTAATTCAACTCTGAAATTTATAACAATTTCATAAACAGTCTATTCTTTAATCTGACTTCGATTCTATGATGTCTAACATGTCAAGAACATCATATATGAATTCCATTTAATTCTGACAACATCATAATTTCAAAACCTATCAAAACGTAACAAAACTTACGCCCAGTTGTAGCCTGCGTCGATAGGAACACAGTACTGAAGTCGGATTCAAAAACAGATGGACGGATTTCTCACAAAAGGCGTAAGGATTTTCTTTCTTTTTCTGAAGCTTCCCTTCCTCCCTTCGTTCCTTTTTGTTCTGAATAATTGCAAGGTATATATATAAATATATATACGTTGCATTCCAAGACACCATGTGGCGATTTTTCATGATGCATGCGCGCGCACAAAGCCGCGCATATGCGCCGGTAGTTCTGCCCGGCTGCCTGTTGCATAAATCTTCTCGCGCATATGCGCGACATTTCTCGCGCATATGCGCTAGATGTTCTGTCTCGCATCTTCCCTTACTCGCGCATATGCGCGCCTTCCGCCGCGCATGTGCGCCGAACTCTCTGGCATTCCGCGCATATCCGCGCATGTGCGCCGATTATATTCTTCACACCTAATGTGATTCCTGCTTTCGGCTCTCCCGATCTGATCCGTTCCGTCTATAATCATCTTTAAATAAATAAATAAATCATTTCAGATTAATCTCAGATTACAGTAACAAAATCTCGGGCCTTACATTGGATTACAGCTGGTGCGCGAGGAAGCCAAGGTGAGCGTGAGGACGCATTTTGTGTGCTGCTGATGTGTGAGCTTCAGGGCCTTGAGCATCTGGTCTATGTCAAAATAGGATTGACCATGGTCTTATTTATTGTCTAGGGAAGGGGTCTAATGCCTAGTTCGAGGTTGTTCAGAGCCGTGGTCCGTTCGGGATCGTAAATTTTCCGAACGTGTTAAAATAGGAGCGAAGTGAGCCTAGGTTAAATTTTAAATCCTTGTTTCTATTTTGGCTTTGTCTTGGGGACTTCCAGCAACTTATATTGAGTCTTAGGATGTTAATAAGGTCTGGTCTCGGGTTAGTTTGAGTGGGAAGAGTAGTTTGGTCATTTGTTTAACCGAAAACGCAGAAACGGTGGTAAACGATCCATCCGATAAGGGAATTGAGTCGTTTTTTGAAACATAGGTCCTAAGTTTGAAATTACAGCAAACTACTGGATATTTTTGGGTGTTTTTACAGTTTTGATATCTAGTCCTCTCCTTGATTCAAAGTTTCAAGTCGTCCGGGTACATATGGCGTTGAATCGTGAGCGGTCAGTTCGAGGAAAGTCGAGAGTGGTTCGCAACTTCCTAAAACAATTCCAAATCATGTTCAATGATATTTTTAGAACTTTTAAAGTATATGCATGATTTATGCTATTTTTAGAAGTTTTAACGTATTTTACACGTATATGCTATTTTTAGCAATCTCGACGTATATGAATGATATAAAATATTTTTGGAATTTTTAAAGAATAAGGAAATTTGTGAATGTTTATGTAATGATAACGTAAAGGAAAATATTTTTGAGAAATGTGAATAGATTTTGACGAAAAAGTAGTAAGAGATCTGTTGAAAACGAGAACAGTGAACTTACAATGGAAATGGAGTGAACCGTCGAAAACGGGGGCGAGAATCTCAATGATAATGGATCCGTTGAAAACGGGAATGGTAAAGTTATTTTAATGATAGTAGGTGGGATCATCAGAAAAGTGGATGTTGAACCCGGCGACCTTGTACTATGGTTTATAAATTGATCAATCGAATAAAACTTGTCACTTTCTAGGATCGGACTTCACATAAAAAGGATGGTTTTAAATGGAAAATTATCATATTTATGCATGGATTAAAAATTTGCATATTTTGAAGGTTTCATGATTGCATGGAAAAATCTATTTTGTAAAAGTAATTTTTATGCAAGTGATTGAATATTTATGTACTTGCTATATGAGGTTTGAACATGCTGAGTCATTAGAGTCACTAGGTTTGAATGGTTGCAGGTAATGACAATGTTTAGTCGTGAGGTGCGGACTATCGAGTCATCCGGGAGGCGCAGTGCATACCCGAGAACATAAAAATTCCGCATATATTAAATAATTTTGGACGATTTATGGATTATCGTTTTATTTATAGACTGTTAGGATGCTAGAATTTATTGAGTTGACTTTTAGACTTTTATCGCTTGTTTTTCTTATTCTGCATAAATGATTATGTATGACATGGTTTTTTTATTTGACTATTTATGCTAGTTTATTTACAATGAATTAATTATGCATGGTGTAAAAAAAACCAGTGTAAATTAAATGAATTTAGAAGTAGGGTTGTTTCAGTTGGTATCAGAGCGGTAGTTCTTGAAAAGGGTAATGCTTGCTGCTATTTCCAAGGAGCTTGAGAAGTCACGCCTCAATGTTTGTGAGTTTATTGCTTTAAATTTTTTATTTTGTTATTGATTTAATTGTTTAGATATTCTTGTTTATATGACTGTCAAAGATAAATTTTAGATGTCTTATATTTTATAACTGCATGTTGGTTATGTGTTGAGTTGGACGACTTGTACAAAGATGCCTCATAAGAGAGTTCTTCGTACAGATAGTGAGGATAGGTTGGAGGAGGAGATTCCACTGCCTCCCCTAATCAGGATGCTAGAGCTCGTGTGCTAGCAAGTATGGATCGATTACTAGAGCAGCATGTTGGTATTGCTGCAAGGGTCCGACCAGAGGCAGTATATAAGTGGTTTAGGAGCATGGATCCCGAGGACTTTTCTGGCACTACCGATCCATTCGTGGCTGAGAATGGAGGTGATTATTAGCTATATGAATATGGCAGACGCTGACCGGGTTCGTTGTACCATCTATTTGCTAAAGGGAAATGCTTCTTATTATGTAAATGAGCGGAACGAGGAGTGAACCTGGCGACGTTTATATGGGATGTGGAGACGCGAACCTAATTCGTATTCTTAATCATCATTAGGATCAATTAATTAATCTGGGTCTAAATTTTTTTTTTTAAATAAATAAGTGCGGAACATATGATAATCAGTATTATATAAACATCGAAAGTAAAGTACAAGTCTTGTACAAATTCATTTATCTCAACTAAGGCTCAACAACTATACATCAAGTGTTGAAAGCCAATCTACTTCTAAGTCCGGATCTCCACGGTAATCCTGATCTCTCATCCTCTTCATGACCCTGATCCTGTCCCACCTGTTGTTATGCACACAAACAAACACAGCAACAGCCGGATAACTCCGGTGAGAAATATATTCCCAGTATAAACAATGTATACATGCAATCATATAAACATATATAAAAGCATGAAACAGATATAAATAACATGTATCATAATCTGCAAGACATGAATCGATATAAAACTGTAAATCAAACTCTTGACTCATAATCTCAGACTCGACTCATCTCTAATCTAGGGATCCCGGTTTCTGGACATTGGCACACTATATCGAATCTCAGCAATAGAAGTCGATCTGCTCCTAAGAAACATCGATATAAACCAAACATCCAATGTCTTGGCACATCAGCCAAAGACTTGGCACTTCAGCCAATGACTAGGCACATCAGCCCATGACTCAATACATGCTTTGCTATAAATCAATAGACTAAGCATATCAATCTCATGAATTACAAACATCAATGTAATAAAGTAAAGTATGTGGTTTTGGGAAACTCAAGTCGGATCTAACTCGAGTCATATATTCCCGGTTCGACATTGATATATACCTTTCTCTTGTCAATTTGACTAAATCGAAGTCTCGAATTCAAATCTGTCAATACTCAATCTGGCAATGACAATATTGAGGAGTACAATATCAATATAAAACTAAAATTAATAATGGATATAATCAGACTCAATCTAATTCTGTTTCGACGGCATAACTGCATAATCTCAATATACCCAGCAATACAAATATCAACAAATACCAACCTCAACTCATAATCAATAACAAACTCAATCAGATATCAAATCTGTATAATCTCAATCAAATCAAATCTGAAAAATCATAACAATTTCATATGGTATCCGTTCTTTGATCTGGTTTCAATTATATGGTGACAACAAACTCAGGAACACATAATAATAATCATATCATGATTTCCCGAACATCAGATTTTCAAATCATATCGAAACATAAGAAAACTTACGTTCTTTTGAAGCCTTTATCAAGAGGAGCACAAAACTCAAGTCGGATTGGAATTTGGACGGGCAAATTTGCGTAAATCAAAATTCTATATCAAGAACTTGAAACTTTATTGCCAGTCCCTCGTTTCTTTCCTCTGAAGAATCTGAATTGTAATAACATATTTGATATATATATCATGCATGGTAAGGCTAGGTGGCTCTCTCTTTGTGCAGCACGTCTCGCGCATATGCGCGGCCTCCTCCAGCGCATATGCGCGAGGCACTCTGTCTCGGCATATTCTGAATTCCTCCGCTCACGCATATGCGCGTCCTATCTTCGCGCATATGCGCGAGGTTCTCTGCCATATTCGCGCATATGCGCGGGTCCTGGTCGTGCATATGCGCGAGGTTCTCTGCCTGCTTCGCGCATATGCGCCCTGCTTGGTCATGCATATGCGCGAGGGGTTCAGCCCTCGCACATAATTCAACTCTTCTTTTGTCTTTTCGGCCTGATCATTTCTATTTGTAATCACATCAATTCAAATTCAATAATCGCAGATTAACAGAATAAAAATCTCGGGCATTACATTTCTCACCCTCTAAGATCTGATTTTGTACCCGAAATCGCAAGCAATCAAATCAGATACAATAAAGAATGTGTAATAGAAGCTGACAGTAAACTCACATCAATGAAATTACTCTGGGAATTTCTGTCTCATGTCTGATTCAGTCTCCTAGGTAGCTTCTTCACTCCCATGACGACTCCATTGAACTTTTACAAGCGGAATAGTCTTCGTTCTGAGTTGTTTTTCTTTACGATCAAGAATCTGAATCGGCTTTTCAAAATAACTCAAAGTCTCATCAAGTTCGGCCTCGTCTGGCTGAAGAATATGAGATGCATCAGAGAGATACTTCCGCAATAAAGATAAATGAAAGACATCATGTATTCCAGATAGAGAAGGCGGTAAGGCGAGTCGGTAGGCACGATCTCCTATCTTCTCGAGAATTTCATAAGGCCCAATATAACGTGGAGACAACTTCCCTTTCTTGCCAAATCTGACAACGCCTCTGAAAGGATAAATCTTCAGAAATACTCTGTCTCCTACTTCAAATACCAACGGTCGACGACAAACATTGGCATATTTGGCTTATCTGTCTTGAGCTGTTCTCATTCTTTTCTGAATCAGCTTCACTTTCTCCTGTCATTTCTCGAATCATATAAAGATCAATCTCAGGTACCTCAGAAATATCGTCCCAATAAAGAGGGGATCTGCACTTCTTGCCGTACAACGCTTCAAATGGAGCCATCTCTATACTCGTCTGATAGCCGTTGTACGAAAATTCACAAAGTGGCAAAGAATCTTGCCAACTAGTGCCAAAATCCAGCACTACAGCTCTCAGAATATCCTCCAGTGTCTGGATAGTCCGCTCTGACTGTCCGTCAGTCTGTGGATGATATGCGATACTCATATGTAATTTCGCACCTAGATCTTGCTGCAAACTGTGCCAAAAGTGCAAAGTAAACCGAGGATCACGGTCTGATACAATCGAATTCGGCACTCTATGCAATCTGACCACTTCTCTGACATAAATCTTTGCCATCTGGTCATGTCTGTACGTCATCTTGTACGGGATAAAACATGCTGATTTGGTCAATCTGTCAATCACGACCCAAATCGCATCACAATCTCCGGAGGAAAGTGGTAGATTCGTCACCAAATCCATAGAAATGTGATCCCATTTCCATTCAGGAATAGACAAGCTGTGTAATAGACCTCCTGGTGTCTTTCTTTCGGCTTTCACCTGTTGGAAATTCTGATATTTTGATACAAACTCTGCAACATCTGCTTTCATCTGTTTCCACCAAAACTGTCTTTTTAAATCATTATACATCTTTCTACCACCAGGATGAATACTGAATCGACTACTTTGCGCTTCTGACAATATCTGTCGTTTCAAATTTGAAACATCTGGCACAACAAGACGATTATTCACATATAATACATCATTACGAACCTGATATTCTGATCGATGCCCTGCTCTGACCATCGAAACCGAGTTCCGAACATTATGATCAACTATCTGAGCTTCTTTAATTCTCAAAATCAGCTCTGGTTCGACTTGAATAGTATACAATTTCAGCGGTCTACAATCTGTTTCAAATACTAATCCAGACAAACAACAATCTTCAATCAAATTCGAAACACCAATCATCGATAAGGATAAAGAACATACCTTTCGAATCAGTGCATCAGCTGCTACATTAGATTTTCCCGGATAGTATTTGATTTCACAATCAAAATCTTTCAATAAATCAAGCCATCTTCGTTGTTTCATATTGAATTCAGACTGTGAAAATAGATATTTCAGACTCTTGTGATCAGAATAAATCTCAAATTTCTCACCGTATAGATAGTGTCGCCAAATCTTCAATGCAAAGACGATGACTGTCAATTCAAGATCATGAATTGGATAGCGAGACTCATGTGGCCTCAATTGTCTCGAGGCATAAGCAATAACATGTCCTCGCTGCATCAAAACACAACCCAATCCTCTGTGAGAAGCATCACAATAAACAACAAAATCATCAGTACCTGACGGGATAGTCAACACCGGAGCACTGGTCAATCTCTTTTTCAATTCGAGAAAGCTGGATTCACACTCTTCAGACCATATAAATTGTGCATTCTTCTGAGTCAACAGAGTAATAGGCTTAGCAATACTGGAGAAATCTTTAATAAATCGACGGTAATAGCCGGCTAAACCCATAAAACTGCGTATCTCTGGCACTGAAGTCGGTCTAGGCCAGTTAATTACTACCTCAACCTTGCTAGGATCAACAGAAATACCATCCCCAGATATAATATGTCCCAGAAATACAACTTGTTTCAGCCATAATTCACATTTAGACAGTTTGGCATACAATTTCTCAGCCCTCAGAATTCTCAATACAGTTCTCAAATGTTCAGCATGATCAATCATATTCTTGGAATAAATCGGAATATCATCAATAAATATAATCACTAAATCATAAAGATATTTCTGAAATACACGGTTCATCAATCCCATAAATACAGCTGGAGCATTCGTTAAACCAAACGGCATGACAATAAACTCATAATGGCCATACATGGTTCTGAAAGCTGTCTTCAAAATATAAGAATCTCTGACTCTCAGCTGATGATATCTAGATCTCAGATCGATCTTGGAATACACAGAATAACCCTGCAACTAAGCAAATAAATCATCAATACGAGGCAAAGGGTATTTGTTCTTTATCGTAGCCTTGTTCAGTTGCCGGTAGTCAATACAAACTCTCATAGAACCGTCCTTCTTTCTCACAAACAGTGCTGGAGCACCCCAAGGAGAAACAGTCGGTCTGATGTAACCCTTGGCCAGTAAATCTTCTAACTGCTCTTTCAATTTTTTCAATTCAATCGGTGCCATTATGTACGGAGCTATAGAAATAGGAACTATACCTGGTACCAATTCAATGTTGAAGTCTATCTCTCGAACTGGAGGCAAAACCGGAATCTCATTTGGCAAGACATCAGCAAACTCACATACCACTGGCAAATCAGCCAATGATGGGCTCGATTTCAGTACGTCTACTAAATACACAAAGAATCCCTCTGCTCCTTTATGTAATAATCGAGTCATAGATAATGCAGATATCAAAGGAATTCTCGATCTATAACCCTTACCGTAAAATTTCCACTCATCAGTCATATCAGGTATGAATTTCACAATCTTCTGGAAACAATCTACGGTAGCTCTGTTCTTGGTCAGCATATCAATACCGATAATGCAGTCAAAATCAGACAACCCAAGTACAATACAATCTAACTCGATTTCATTCCCATCATATTGTAGCATACAATGTTTTACAGAACTCACCGAGATAAGACCTCTCCCCAAAGGTGAAGAGACAGATACTACAGTAGATAAAGACTCAACAGGAAATTCATGAATCAATGCAAATCGCTCAGAAACAAATGTATGAGATGCACCTGTATCAATCAATACGTAAGCAGGATAACCACGTAAAGAACAGTTACCTGCAACAACATCCTCTGGTGCTTCCTGTGCATGTTCTTCAGTCAATGCACACACTCTGGCCTGCTGTCTAGGAGGCTGGCTATCAGTCTAGCTTCCTCCTGGCTTGGGCTGTGACTGAGTAGTAGGTGGTGGCTGGAAGGAGTGAACAGCTGATGATCGTCTATCAGTCTGAGCCACTGATCCATATGATTCTGCTCTATGGGATCTTTGGGAACCTCTCTGTGGACAGACTCTGGCAAAATCTCCCTACTGTCTGCAGATGTGGCAAATACCAAATACTCCTTGGCATTGCTCTTTAGGATGTCTTCCTCCACAAGTTCTGCAATAGACCCCTGTACTACTCTGGCTCTGTCGGGAACCACTGGAGCTAGATGAACTACTCCCTGACTTTTTGAACTGTTTCCCTCGAGCTTTCAGAAAATCTTTCTTTCCACTGCTGCTACTGCCACTCTCAAATCTGGGAGGGGGTTGTTGAAACTGAGTCGAGGGTTGTTGCTGTGGTCTCGGTAGGGGAGGAACATATGAAGCTCCTTTCTGCCTAATCATGCCAGCTTCAGCTCCTTTTGCTCTGTTCGGGGCATCAGAAAAATTATTCAGTCTCCAGTATTCACAAATGTAAAAATCTCAGGATTCAGCCCATTGATGAACTGATCAGCAACAGCTTCATCATTCTCAGCGACGTGTGGAGCAAAATGCAACAAGGTAGAGAACTTGGCCACATACTCTTCAATATTCAACGGACAATGTCTTAGATTAGCAAACTCTGCACCCTTGTCCTTCTTGTATGATACTGGGAAAAATCTTTGATAAAATTCAGTCTTAAAGATTTTCCAAGTAATAACTGTACCTCGATGCTCCAAAGCCCTCTTAATCTTGAGCCACCAATTCTTTGCAACGTCATGCAATTGGTGCCCAATCAGTCTGACTCTGCGCTCATCTGTATAATCCTATGAATCAAACCTTATCTCAATGTCATCGAGCCAACTCTCACACTCAACAGAATTCTCTGTGCCCTTCATAGTCGGCGGTTTGAACGATTGAAATCTCTTCAGTAATGTTTCCATCGGTGTTGCTATAACACCCATCGGATTGTTGGAGGTACTATCCTGTTCTGGGATTCTTCGTGGAGGCTTATCTGATTATCAAAAGGATTAGTAATTAGATACAACAAATCTGTTTCAGTCCTCCTCTGATCATCTTACTGCTGATCAAGAATCGGTTCTGATTCATTCTCCACAACACATGTTTCCAATCAAATCAGATATTCAGGTAAACATGTATTTCAAAGAAGTAAAACATGCAAGCACATAAAAGCAGGAAAGAAAACTCAATCAATCCCGCTCACTATCTTCTATCTCAGTCTAAGGAACCTACTGCTCTGATACCACTTGTTGTGGGGACCCAAACCTAATTCGTCTTCTTAATCATCATTAGGATCAATTAATTAATCTGGGTCTAAATTTTTTTTTTAAATACATAAGTGCGGAACATATGATAATCAGTCTGATATTAACATCGAAAGTAAAGTACAAGTCTTGTACAAATACATTTATCTCAACTAAGGTTCAACAACTATACATCAAGTGTTGAAAGCCAATCTACTTCTAAGTCCGAATCTCCATGCTAATCCTGATCTCTCATCCTCTTCTTGACCCTGATCATGTCCCACCGGTTGTTATGCACACATAAAAACACAACAACAGCCGGATAACTCCGGTGAGAAATATATTCTCAGTATAAACAATGTATATATGCAATCATATAAATAGATATAAAAGCATGAAACAGATATCAATAACATGTATCATAATCTGCAAGACATGAATCGATATAAAACTGTAAATCAAACTCTTGACTCATAATCTCAGACTCGACTCATCTCTAATCTAGGGATCCCGGTTTCTGGACATTGGCACACTATATTGAATCTCAGCAATAGAAGTCGATCTGCTCCTAAGCAACATCGATATAAACCAAACATCCAATGTCTTGGCACATCAGCCAAAGACATGGCACCTCAGCCAATGAATAGGCACATCAGCCCATGACTAAATACATGCTTTGCTATAAATCAATAGACTAAGCATATCAATCTCATTAATTACAAACATAAATGCAATAAAGTAAAGTATTTGGTTTTGGGAAACTCAAGTTGGATCTAACTCGAGTCATATCTTCCCGTTTCGACATTGATATATACCTTTCTCTTGTCAATCTGACTAAATCGAAGTCTCGAATTCAAATCTGTCAATACTCAATCTGGCAATGACAATATTGAGGAGTACAATATCAATATAAAACTCAAATTAATAATGGATATAATCAGACTCAATCTAATTCTGTTTCGACGGCATAACTGCATAATCTCAATATACCCAGCAATACAAACTCAGAAACACATAATAATAATCATATCATGATTTCCCCAACATCAGATTTTCAAATCATATTGAAACATAAGAAAACTTACGTCTTTTTGAAGCCTTTATCGAGAGGAACACAAAACTCAAGTCGGATTGAAATTCGGACGAGCGAATTTTGCGTAAATCAAAATTCTATATCAAGAACTTGAAACTTTCTTCCCAGTCCCTCGTTTCTTTCCTCTGAAGAATCTGAATTGTAAAAACATATTTGATATATATACCATGCATGGTAAGGCTAGGTGGCTCTCTCTTTGTGCAGCACGTCTCGCGCATTTACGCGACCTCCTCCGGCGCATAAGCGCGAGGCACTCTGTCTCGGCATATTCTGAATTCCTCAGCTCACGCATAAGCGCGTCCTCTCTTCGCGCATATGCGCGAGGTTCTC
Organism: Primulina tabacum; assembly: GCF_025594145.1. Taxonomy (NCBI): domain Eukaryota; kingdom Viridiplantae; phylum Streptophyta; class Magnoliopsida; order Lamiales; family Gesneriaceae; genus Primulina; species Primulina tabacum. The sequence goes on along the minus strand of NC_134564.1, from coordinate 10,830,564 downwards.
TGCCATGTTCGCGCATATGCGCGGGTCCTGGTCCCGCATATGCGCGAGGTTCTCTGCCTTCCTCGCGTATATGCGCCTTGCTTGGTCGCGCATATGCGCGAGGGGTTCAGTCCTCGCACATAATTCATGTCTTCTTTTGTCTTTCCGGTCTGATCATTTCCGTCTATAATCACATCAATTCAAAATCAATAATCACAGATTAACAGAATAAAAATTTCGGGCATTACATGGGAAGACTTCAGGAGGGTAATCTATGATAAGTATTTCTGACATGATCGATTAAGAGTGAAGAAGTGTTTAGAAGGGGGGTTGAATAAACACTTAACCATTTTCACAAATTCAGTTTAGTGATAACTGAATTCAGGAATCTTGTTTGTCAATATCAATCAGTTAACTGATGAAAGTGCGCAACTAAACTTAATGACAGATAGAATAAAAACTGAAATTATAGGACACAAGATTTGTGGATGTTCGGAGATTTCAAACACTCCTACGTCACCCCTTTTATCTCGAAGATATGATACTTACTAAAAGACTTTGATCTATACACCGATTAGTACAAACCCACTTCAGTTTTGGTCTTAACAATGTCAAACTGAAACTCTTAGTTTCAATACAGTTTATCAGTACTCAACTGATACGTAACTACTTAGTACAATTGATCTCTACAAGATCGAATAATACAGTAGTGAATGTTTGCGTTTTTAAGCTCGAAGTATAGCCTTGAATGCTATGAATATATATATTAAGTGTGAGCTTTGATAGATTTAGAACTGAAATAGTATGCACAGAGTTTGTTTCTGGATTACAGATTCTAGATCACTGATCTTTTGCTCAGCTGATCTTCTCGGCTATTTATAGGCTTTGTCTCCAAAGGTAAAAATAAATCCATTTGAAACTGTATATCCGTTGTATAGCCACATCAACATACTTTTGACTATCGTACACTGTAGATTTTCTGATATGCAGAGTTCTCACTTATGCGTTGCATTATGCTCTTGTACAATTGTCGGTTGATAACTACGTTCCTTGACTGATTATGTGTCAAATTGATCTATCAGTTGACAAAGACGATAGGATTAACAGATTGCTCTCAACTGATTATAGTTTAACTAATCAGTTCAAAATTATCATCTAGTTGAGTATGTAATTCAGTTAGCTTGATTTAGTTGCCTTCAACACACTAATATTAAGTTCTTTTAGTTCAGTTACACTTAGTCTTCTTGATCAGTTGGTCATCCTTTTCACGCTCAGTTTGTCAAACTCTGAAATTTAGTTTCCAACAATTTTCCCCTTTTAGGTGTTTGATAAAACTTAGAATATAAGAACGGATCAAACTGAACTCTTAGTATATAAAATAATCTTTTATTAACAACTCTTCAATGTACAGATTCGTAGAAAGAAGGAATGAATAAAAGAATCCTCAAAATCTGCCAAATTTTCTCAACTGAATATGAAAATTGTGTTCTAACTGAACAGGACTACATCAATGCTTAGTTCGTTTATCGGCTGGTCTTTGATCAATCAATTGACTAGGTCTTTTCTTGAGTAGCTTCTGCTGATCTTCTACCTCTTCCTCCTTTATGTCAAACGTACCCACTCTGCTGGATAAAGCGCGAACTTAGATGTGACATTAGATATAGCATTCATTATTTTTTCTTGCATAAAATCCATTCTCTTTGTCACGATAGTTTCCAAGAATTCAATGCGATTCTTGAACATGTCTTGAGTATGGAAATGTGCTTGAACTATCACTCGGTCTTTCAACATTTGGTCTATCTGGAGAAATAAGGAAGTGATATCCTTTGTGACCTGATGCAGGTTCTTCATAGTGTTCTTGTAACGTACCGTAATTTGAACTACTTGAAATTTGCGGAAATATCGATTTAAAATAAACTGTTCATTCAAAAATAATTGCAATAAAAAGATCGTGAATAAAGTTTGCTAAAAAAACTTGTTTAAACATCGTAACCAAAAACATGAAATTAGAGTAGTTGAAAATTGCATAAAAACTAAAAAGAAACATGTGCGGTCCTCGGATTTAGCCTCCCACTCAGTCCAAGCTAGCTCACTGGTCCTCACCTCTCGTCTCCTCAACTTCATCCTCTCCTGCATCGATCAAGTCTAGTGAGTCTAAAGACTCAACATGTATAAATTGGAAATAGTAAGTAATACGTATTAAAACCACATGCAATGTTTAAAACAGGGCGTACATACTTGAAACTTAAACATGCATGTAAAAGCTTGAACTTACAAACATAACATAGACGTACCATAACGTGAAAATTTTCTGAAACATGCTTGCAACATACATACTTGAACATACATTAACTTCATCATTTTGCGAAGAGATATGTTTCAAAGCATGTGACCTATAAATAAAAGTGCCTGATCAGACTAAACCACAGTACTGGACTGGCAGGGAAAGTCCACTACCACATACATGAGATCCCCGTTCATGCTTTAACGGGTTGATTGGTTCCTGATCATGCTTTACCTCTTTCTAATCCTGATCTAAACCCGGTCATGCTTTACCGACTTCCAAACCCATTCATAATTTGGTCAAAAGACATTTAGCATACCTCAAGAACTTTAAAATATTTTCTTTTGTACGTCGAACATAATTACATGGCATTGAGGGATTCGTTGGATCTCGCTTGGGGCCACTGCTGCATAAACTAACATGAGTTCGAATACCTATCTTGAATAACGTAGACGTAACAACCATGCTCTCACACAAACTTGACCATTTCCTTACGACGTTCTTAATCTCTCGGGACTCGACCTTGTTTAATCCTCGCATTAAACCTAGACATCGAACCCCAAAGCAATCAGTATATTTTTCCCAAAAATTGTAGGACACAGACCACGCGCACACCTCCGGGTCCGGGTTTGTGTAGGCTCTGAACTCACCCTACGGAAAAAAACTAAGGCACGGACCCCGTGTAAGGGTCCGTATAAGGGTCTATGTACCTACTGTAAGTTTACACTACGATAGAAAACAAAGGCATAGACCGCGTGTCAGGGTCTGTGTACGGGTCCGGCTAGCCACTGAAGCAAAATTCAAACTTGCGGAAATTTTTTGCACTGTGCTATTTCTCCCAACTAAATTGAATGGACTAAGAATTGATACCTCGAGACCCATCCTAGGGTACTATAGAGTCGACTCAACTCGTACAACGTCCCAAACGGCGACGCACACCAAACAAGCAACAAATCCGTAAACACGACGTTTTGACACCAAACGTATCATATGACTTCTAATGCAATGAAGTGCCTATCTTCCCAAACTGACACACCAAAAATTATCCCAAAATCATTCTTGATATATTTAAACACAGCAGCGAACACCCGTCGATCCCCAACAAAGCCTGCAACAATAAAACTACAAGAACACATCAAGAACGTCTTTTTCGAAAAAATGCAGTTTGAGTAGTCCCACGAAAACAATCATTACTCTCTCAATTCTTATCCAAATATTTTGAATTTTGTATCAAATCGAAGGTATCGAAAAATTCTATGTTTCTTAAGTTTTTCCCGAAAATCGACCGAAAAGTCACAGTATTTAAAATGACAGCAAATTCGAGTTTTAAAATCCAAAAATAGTTTCAAAAGTGATCCAACCATATTTGCTCAAACTTCTACATAACATACACATAGTTTTCATACAATAAACATCAAACTTATTACTATGACAAGATCGATGCAGAAAAAAAAGAATATACATGCCTTTTGATATTAAAATTACCGAACCGACGATAACGAAGCGGAAACGGTGCGAGGATTGATCTGGGACGAATGTGGCACGGTTTTCTTGAAGAAAAGTGGCAAGAATTGTTAAAATCTTTGAAGGAAGGGGGCGGCTACTGTGTTTTCTTAGAACCCTATGTTTTATTTTTCTCTCAAAAATCTGAAATGAGAAGGAATGAAGTGTGTGTGCGGATGGTGTGTAAAAACATGTGAGTGTGTGTAACGTGTGTGTTTGATTAATTAGGGGTAATTAGGGGCTAATTAGCTCCATTAAATAAATAATAAGCAATTTACATGATAATTAAAATGCCAATTCTCCACTAAATTACTAGAATCCCTAAATTTGAAATAAAATGCACATACCTTAAACCTTAAAAGTTTAAAAAATCTTAAATTCACCTAATAAATTAATTTAGGCTTTAAAAATGCTAAAACTTATAAATCATTTAAAATGCGTCATTCTTAACTTAAAATAAAATACCACATTTTAAAATTGTCAAAATCGTCTTCGGTCTCTTTTCTTCGATCCCACATCGAATAATCGCTTGAAACATGAAACTCAAGAAAATCTTTTAACTTACATCACATAGACATAAATAATTTTAAAATAATTAAATTTCATAAATAAAGCATCTCTAAATATCATATTAAACTTAGATAAATGATTTAACAATTAAATAAATGCATGATTTTATGTGTACTGATTTTGGGCTCTAGAGTTCCTCCCCCACTTAGATCTATTTCGTCCTCGAAATTAAATCTTACCAAACAACTCCGGATAGCGGTTCCTCATATTTGTTTCTGTCTCCCAAGTGGCCTCTTCCATTGATTGATTCAGCCACCGGACTTTGACCAGTTTAGTTACTTTGTTCCGAAGTCTCCGTTCCTGTCGGTCTAGGATTTGAACAGGTCTTTCCTCATACGACATATCCGGAGCAAGCTGCAACTGCTCAAAGCTCAAAACATGCGAAGGATTCTCTAAGTACTTCCTCAGCATCGACACGTGGAACACATTGTGTACACCGGCTAGATTTGGCGGTAAGGCTACACGATAAGCTAATGCCCCAACCCTGTTAAGAATCTCGAGCGGCCCAATAAACCTCGGACTAAGCTTGCCTCTCTTACAAATCTTATAACACCCTTCATGGGTGCTATCTTCACGAAAACGTGATCAGCTACGGCAAACTCTAGATCCCTCCTCCTCTTGTCAGCATAAATCTTTGACGACTCTGTGCGATATTCATCCTGTCTCGGATCTTGACCACCACGTCTGCAGTCTGCTGAACAATCTCTGGACCAAGTTCTGATCTCTCACCGACTTCATCCCAATGAATCGGCGATTTGTACTTCCTGCCACACAATGCCTCGTAGGGAGCCATACCTATAGATGATTGGAAGATGTTGTTTTATGTAAACTCCACAAGAGGTAGCTTCGATTCCCAATTCCCATGGAAATCAATCACACAAGCTCTCAATAAATCCTCCAAAATCTGAATCACTCGTTCAGACTGGCCACTATCTGAGGGTGGAAAGCTGTACTGAATAGCAACTTCGTCCCATGGCTGCATGCAAACTCTTCCAAAAGGACGATGTAAATCTCGAGTCCCTGTCGGACACAATAGAAATTGGGATTCCATGCAATCAAACTATATCCCTGATTTAGAGCTCCGCATACTGCGTCATGGAGAAAGTCGTCTTCACTGGCAAGAAGTGTGCCGACTTAGTAAGTCGATCCACTATAACCCAAATGGCATTGGATCCTCTGACTGACCTCGGCATACCAATAATGTAGTCCATGGTGATATTCTCCCACTTTCACTCGGGGATAGGGAGTGGCTTAAGCATTCCTGCTGGCCTCTGATGCTCTGTCTTCACCTGCTGACAAGTGAGGCATTCAGACACAAATCGGTGGATGTCTCTCTTCATACCTGGCCACCAATACAAAATCTGTATATCCTTGTACATCTTGGTACCTTCTGGATGGATGGAATACGGAGATGCATGTACCTATGTCAGAATATCATCTCTGATCGAATCAACACTAGCACCCAAATCCTTCCTCTGTATTTTACAATACCATCAGATACTGTGTAGAGTACACCGCCCTTGGCCTCATCCTTAAGTCTCCATTTCTGTAACTACTCATCTGAATACTAACCTGCACGGATTCGGTCTAGCAAAGAAGACTGGACTGTCAGATTAGACAACTTAGGAGCTCTGACTTTAGGATAAATCTCTAACCCAAATATCTGAATCTCTGACTGAAGAGACATCTGCATTGACAAATGTGCTACGACTGCAACTTTTCTGCTCAAACCATCTGCCACAACATTAGCTTTACCCGAATGGTAGCTAATTTCACAATCGTAGTCTTTTACCAACTCCAACCACCGTCTTTGTCTCATATTCAGCTCTTTCCACGTGAAGAAATACTTGAGACTCCTCTGATCAGTGAATATCTGGCATTTCTCGCCGTAAAAGTAATGTCTCCATATCTTACACGCAAAGACAACAGCGGAAAACTTAAGATCATGAGTCGGGTAGTTCTTCTCGCGTATCTTCAACTGCCTGGAAGCATAAGCCATAATCTGACTATGCTGCATCAAAATTGTGCCTAAATCGAGCTTAGAAGCATCGGTGTAAAACACAAAATTTCCTTGCCCAGCTAGCATGGCTAACACTGGCGCTGTAATAAGAGCTTACTTCTAAGTATCAAAGCTCTTCTGGCACTCGTCACTCCAAATGAGTTTAGCATTCTTCTTAGTCAATGAAGAGAGTGGCACTGCTATCGAAGAAAATCCTTGAATGAATTTCCTGTAGTAGCCTACTACACCTAGGAAACTGCGGATCTCTGAAGCATTCTTCTGTTCAACTGTAGAGCCCAAAATCAGTACACGTAAAACCCTTGAATTTATTTAATTGTTAAATCATTTATTTAAATTTAAAATGATTTTTTTGTGATGCATGACCTATTTAAATCGCATTATTTAAAATTATTTATGTTTATGTGATGCACGTAAAAATGATTTCTCTAGTTTCACGTTTCAGGCGATTATTCGATGCGGGATCGAGGAAAAGAGACTGGTGAAGATTTTGGCAATTTTCAAAACGCGGTATTTTATTTTAAGTTAAGGATGAGGCATTTTAAATGATTTATTATGTTTTTAGCATTTTAAAGCCTAAATTAATTATTAGGTGAATTTTAGATTTTTTAAACTTTTAAAGTTTAGCAAGTGTACATTTTATTTTAAATTAGAGGATTTTTGTAAAGTGGGTAGTAGTTTATCATTTTGACTTGGTTTTTAATTGGTTGAACATTTTAAATAACTTGATTAATTATTTAATTAAGCAATTTTCCCCTAATTACTCACTCACACACACTTTACACACACCCACACACAGTTTTACACACAAAAACGTTCAACACACACACACACACATTTCAATTCAGATTTTATTATTTTTGGAGAGGAGAAACTAGGGTTCTAAGTTGAGAGAGCAGCCACCCCCTCCCTCTATACTTTCCAGCAACTCTTCGTGGTTTTTATTTCTAGAATTAGCGCCATGTTCGTCCCGGATCAACCTCGCATCTTTCCCTGCTTCGGTGTCGTCGTTCGGTAACATTAAAGATTAAAAGGCAAGCATATTCTGTTTTTCCTGCGTCGATCTAGTCATATTATGTTTTGCGATGTTTTTATACGAGAAGATCCATGTTTTATGTAAGTGGTTTGAGCAGAAAAATTGTTTGTCAATCTATGCAACGTTTTTAGATCTTAGAATTTCGTTTTTATTTTATTTTGAATTACTACAATTTTTCTATCGCTTTTTTGGAAAACCTTTAAACATATGAAACGTAGAAATTTTTTATACCTTCGATTTAATATAAAATTCAAAATATTTGGATAAAAATTGGGTGAGTTATTTTGTTTTTCGTGGGTCTGCTCAAACTGCATTCTCTGAAAATTATGCTACTGATGTGTTCTTGAAGTTTATTTGTTGCAGGATTCGTTGGGAACCATCGGGTGATCGCTGCTGTGTTTAGGTATATGGAGTATGAGTTTGGGATGAGTTTTCATGCTTCATTTTGTGTCGATAGTCGTTGGTTGGATTAGAAATCGTAGGAAACAATTGGTGTCAAAATTTGAGTTTATGGGTTTTATTGAATTGCGTGTGGTGCGTCGTTTCTTTGGGAATGTTTTTATGGAGTCGGGTCAGTGTCATAGTGTCCTAGGATGACTCTCGATGGATTGGTTCACGAATCGTATAATTTAGATAGGAGTATTAAGATGCAAATCGCGGAGTCCAGTACACTCGGCGCCCGACCGGTTGTTTCTTACCGCCCGAGCGCCACTCCTTCTGTCCGAGTGTTTTTCCCAAAAGACCTGGCGCTCGAGCAGTAAAGGTTTACCACTCGAGCGCGGCCCCACCTGTGAGAGTGTTTGGGTTCTTTCTTCTTTTCAAGTTCAATAGTGAGTTCATGTCTTTTTTTTTGGGAAATATTCACTCGTCACTTTAGATCTTGTTTCGGGGTTTGATATCATGGTTTAGTACGATTAAACGAGGTCAAGTCCCGAGTGATCTGGAATGTCTTAAGCTATTTATTTGCTTCGGTAGTGAGCACGAGTATCTACGTCTAAGTAATGAAAGATAAGGGTTTGAACTCACGTTAGTATGTGCAGCAGTGGCCCCAAGCGAGATCCAACGAATCCCTCAACACCACGTAAGTATGTTCGACGGGCAAAGAAAATACTTTTAAGTTTTTGAGGTATGGGATTGGAAAGCGGTAATGTATGACCTGGGACCAATCCACCTTGTTAAATTATGAATGGGTTTAGATCAGGATTGGAAAGCGGTAAAATATGACTAGGGACCAATCCACCCGTTAAATTATGAATGAGGATCTCATGTATGTGGCAGTGGATCTTCTCTGTCAGCCCGGTGCTGTGGTTTAGTCTGATCAGGCGTATTTATGTATGAGTCACTTGTTTTGAAACATGCCTCTACGCAAAATGATGAAGTTTATGTATGTTCAAGTATGTATAAAGTAAGCATGTTTAAGAAAAGTTTTACGTTGATGGCACGTCTATGCATGTATGTACGTATGCTCAATCTTATTTTTGCAAGTTCAAGTTCCAGTATGTACGTTCTATTTTAAAGTTGCATGTGATTTTATTACGTAGTACTCGTTACTTTCAGTTTATTAGACTCACTAGACTTGATCGATGCAGGTGATGATGATTTTGAAGAGACGAGGGCTGAGGACCAGTGAGCTGACTTGGACTGAGCGGGAAGATAAACCCGAGGACCGCCATATTTTAAGTTTTATGAAATGTTCAAAATACTCTGATTATACGTTTTGGTTTATGATCTTTAAACGAGCATTTTCCTCTAGAAATTTCTGTTTAGGATGAACTATTGTTTTGTGGAAGAAAATTTAATGTTTATGATACGAATCCCTCGTACGAATGAAAGGCAAGCACGAATATATAAATCGCACCCTCAATTCAATAACAAACAAGGAACGATTATTTTGTCCCGATCTTTTGAAACAAGTAACGATTTTGTGATATTCACCTCTAAGCGATTATAAATTAGCAACAAATATCAACGATAAAACAATTGAATTTCAAACGAACCTTCAAAGAACTTGTTTAGACAATCCGTGCGAAGAACAATCGACAAACGCCACAAAGATGCAATCTTTGATAAGTTTGATTTTGTTAAACACAAAGCACAAGCTTTGCAAATTGAGAGAAAACTCAAGAACTTTTATCTATCATTCATCATAATTCGTTCAAGGTCTGATACACTGAATATATATTCAATAAAGTATGAAAAAGTAGTGTAAAAAGGCTTAATTATGATAACAAGCAAATTTGACACGGAAGTTGACAAAAGACCGCGGGTGCGCTGCAGACTGGACCGCGGGTGCGGTGCCGCTTCTGTGAAGTTCGGATGCAAAGGACCGCGGGTGCGGTCCTTTTAGGAGCACGGGTGCGCTCGCCTTCCGCGGATGCGCTCGCCTTCTGACCGCGGGTGCGGTATAGCTTCGGCAATATTCTCTTAAATTTGATTATTATGGACCGTGGGTGCAGTCCCTGAACTGGCGCGGGTCGCTGTACCTTCGGCAATTGCACTTGAATAACATTCCAAAAGCCTCCAATATTATTCCCATGATTCTCAACCTCCTCTAATTTAGACATCCAACTTGTAGGACTTCCTTGATAGCTCATCATGAGTCCTTGAAGTGCATCTTTAAACTTCTTGCTTCGTCCCCTCGTTATAGGTCCTTCGGGCAACTCCAACGACTCCCATGCTTTCTTTGGTGCTTGATCAACCACATCTGCATCATTCTCCCCTTCTTGAAAAGGATTTGTCCTCAAATCTTGATCATCTCCTACATCAAACAACGAAAGATCACTAACATTAAAAGTAGAGCTGACATTATACTCACCTGGTAGGTCTAATTTGCAGGCATTGTCGTTGATCTTTTCAAGCACTTGAAATGGTCCGTCACCCCTAGGTAAGAGTTTTGAACGTCGCTTTTCTGGAAATCTTTCCTTCCTTAAGAGCAACCAAACCCAATCTCCCTTTTCAAAAACCATCTTTTTCCTTTCCTTATTGGCTTGCTTCGTGTATTGTGAATTCTTCTTCTCGATGTTATCCTTGACCTTCTCATGCAAACATCTAACGAATTCAGCTTTCTTCTTGCCATCCATATTCAACCTTTCACTCACAGGTAAAGACATCAAATCCAACGGATTCAAAGGATTAAAACCATATACAATTTCAAATGGTGAATAATTCGTAGTAGAATGCACACTACGATTATAAGCAAACTCAACAAATGGTAAACAATCCTCCCAATTCTTTAAGTTCTTTTTAAGAATAGCACGCAAAAGTGTTCCTAAAGTTCTATTGACAATTTCAGTTTGCCCATCCGTTTGAGGATGACATGTAGTAGAAAACAACAATTTTGTGCCAAGTTTAGCCCATAACGTTTTCCAAAAATAACTCAAGAATTTAACATCACGGTCCGAAACAATAGTCCTAGGCATGCCATGCAACCTAACGACTTCTCTAAAGAATAGATCCGCAATATGAGATTCATCATCAGTTTTGTAACAGGCAATAAAATGAGCCATCTTAGAAAATCTATCCACAACAACAAATATAGAATCCCTCCCCTTCCTTGTCCTGGGCAACCCCAAAACAAAGTCCATAGAAATATCAACCCAAGGTTCACTAGGGACGGGAAGTGGTGTATACAAGCCATGTGGTTGTGTTTAAGATTTAGCTTGTCTACAAGTAATGCACTTATCACAAACACGCTCAACGTCACGTTTCATGTGTGGCCAATAGAAATGTTCATGCAATGCACTTAAAGTTTTAGCCACACCAAAATGCCCCATTAAGCCACCCCCATGTGCCTCCCTAACAAGTAATTCACGAATGGATGATCTAGGGATGCACAACCTATCTTCTTTAAACAAGAAATCATGATGCAAATAAAATTTGTCATGTGGACCATGCATACATGTTTCAAATGCATTCTTAAAATCCTCATCTAGCACATATAATTCCTTCACATGCTCAAACCCCAAAACTTTAGACTCCAAAGTAGAGATTAGTACATACCTCCGTGATAATGCGTCAGCCACTACATTTTTCTTACCTTGTTTGTACTTGATGATGTAGGGAAATGTACCTATGAATGCAACCCACTTGGCATGCCACTTGTTCAACTTCTGCTGCCCCTTAAGGTGCTTAAGAGACTCATGATCCGTGTGAATCACAAACTCTTTAGGCCTCAAGTAGTGTTGCTACACCTCCAAAGTCCTCACAAGCGCGTACAACTCCTTGTCATACGTTGGATAGTTCAGCGCTGCTCCATTGAGTTTCTCACTAAAATACGCCACTGGTCGTCCTCCTTGCATCAAAACACCACCAATACCTACATCTGAAGCATCACATTCAATTTAAAAAGTATTAGAAAAATCAGGCAAAACAAGTAAAGGCGCATTAATTAACTTTTGTTTAATAATATTAAAAGACTTCTCTTGCTCTTCGCCCCAATGGAATGGAACGTTCTTCTTAATCACCGCCGTCATCGGTGCCGCCAGTGTGCTAAAATCTTTTACAAACCTCCTATAGAAGCTTGCAAAACCATGAAAGCTTCGAACTTTACCAACAGAACCAGGAATTGGCCAATCTCGAATAGCACTTACCTTGTCCTCATCCACTTGTATCCCCTGCGAACTTACCACAAAACCAAGGAAGACAAGTTTGCTTGTACAAAAATCACATTTCTTTAAATTAGCATATAAATTTTCATCCCTTAGTGTGATTAGCACAAGTCTCAAGTGATTAACATGCTCATCCAAGTCTTTGCTATATACTAGGATATCATCAAAGTAAACAACAACAAATTTTCCTATGTATGCACGCAAGACATGGTTCATTAACCTCATAAAAGTGCTAGGAGCGTTAGTTAAGCCAAAAGGCATGACCATCCACTCATATAACCCGTACATGGTTTTAAAAGCCGTTTTCCACTCATCACCTTCCCTCATCCTAATTTGGTGATAACCACTTTTCAAGTCAATCTTGCTAAAAATACAAGCACCATGCAATTCATCTAACATATCATCTAGTCTAGTTATGGGATGCCTATATTTGATGGTTATATTATTGATTGCCCTACAATCTACACACATACGCCATGAGCCATCTTTCTTAGAAACTAATAAAACAGGTACAGCACAAGGAGACATGGACTCACGCACGAAACCCCTATCTAATAATTCACTTACCTGCCGTTGAAGCTCCTTGGTCTCCTCCGGATTGCTTTTATACGCTGGACGATTTGGTAATGCACTTCCGGGCACAAAATCAATTTGGTGCTCAATCCCCCTCAATGGTGGTATTCCTTGAGGTAGCTCCTCCGGAAATATATCATCAAACTCCTGCAAAAGGGAAACAACAATGCTCGGAAGATTTCCAGCTATATCACTTGTGTTAAAGAGAATCTCTTTGTAAAGAATCAACACAAGTGTATCATGTGTGTGCAACAATTGTTTCATGTCACTCTTTTGGACCATATATATTTTCTTTTTGGTCTCTTTCCTCTCATTTTCTTTTTCCTCATTTTTCTTTTGTATGGCTATCCCAATTTTTTTATCACTTTTGTTTTTATCCATTTCATTTTTCTTTTCAAAGGCCATCTCACTTTTTAATTCACTCTTTCTTTCGGCCTCATCTCTCTTCTTTTTTTTTCAATTAATCCTCCAACACTTGTTTTGGGGACAAAGGAAGTAAAACAATGGGTTCTTTCTTGAGTACAAAAGAATATTTATTTCTAAACCCATCATGTGTCACTTGCCTATCATATTGCCATGGTCTTCCTAACAAAATATGACAAGCATGCATTAGTACCACATCACACAATACCTCATCAACATACTTCCCAATCGAAAACGCAACCAAAACTTGTTTGTTCACCTTCACTTCAGCACAGTCGTTCAACCACTGTAACCTATATGGTTAAGGATGTTTCAAAGTAGGCAAGCTCAATTTTTCAACCATCTCAAGACTAGCAACATTGGTACAACTTCCTCCATCTATAATAACGTTGTGGAACAAGTTTTCCCGCTGATTCGTCTCCTCTTCTTTGACTTGGGCACTCATGATACGCCTAATCACTAATGCCTCACCCACAACTGCTTCATATCCCTCATCAGGATCCTCTAATGCAGGCATCTCATCTTCATCCTCTCCATCATCTCCCTCACTATGAGATTCATACTCCCCATAATTATTCAACACATCACTCTTTTATTGGGACATTGGCTAGCAATATGTCCAACTCCTTGACACCTAAAACATTTAATATCTCTAGAACGATTAATAGGAGTTTCAGGTTTACCTTGCATTCCCTGCTTAGGCGCCTCCTGTTTAATGTCAACTTTGGGCTTGACCACTACCTTGCTTTCTTCACGTTTAACAACGTTGGAACGCCAAGGTGTTGATGTATTCCCAATTTGTGTGGTACGACCAACTCGTCTCCTCTTGAGTTGTTGCTCCACTTTTATCGCCATTTGCACCATTTCATCTAGATCCAAGTAATGTCTAAGCTCCACTTGATCTTGAATTTCCCTGTTCAAACCACACAGAAAACGAGCCATAGTAGCCTCACTATCCTCATCTATGTTTGCTCTAATCATGACTACTTCCAATTCTTTATAATAGTCCTCAACACTCTTCACACCTTGTCTCAAAGTTTGTAACTTCTTAAACATTTCTCTATAGTAGTGATTTGGTACAAACCTCTTCCTCATTACGCTTTTCATCTCCGCCCAAGTTTCTATAGGCCTCTCATTGCATGTTCTCGTAGTGGTCACTAATTGATCCCACCAAATAAGTGCATAATCAACAAATTCAACCACGGCCAACCTAACCTTCTTTTTTTCGGAATAATGGTGACAATCAAACACAAATTCAACTCGCTTTTATCATTCTAAATAAGCCTCTGGATCCGACTTACCATGGAACGACGGAATTTTCATCTTAATGCTGCCTATGTTATTATCTTCCTTATTCCATCATCGTACCTACCACGTAAGGCTTCTCTTCTTCCCCTACCAAATCCTCTACCTCTTCCGCTTCTACCCCAATTCTCTTTTTGGCTCTCCTCTTCTCCTTCCAAATCATAATCATTCTCTTCTTCATCCACTCTACCCAAACCTTTAGGCTTAGATTTATTTTCACTCGTACTAACTTCAAGCCTATCCAACCTCTCATATAAAGGATCCAACTCGGCCCTCAACATTCTACTAAAATGCCCAAATAACGCCTCCATTTGAACCTTAGATAACCCGTGGTTTGAACTCTCTCCTACTTCCCTCTCCATTTTAATTTCAGATTTTGTACCTGCAATAAAATGTTAGTAGAAATAAAAGATTTTCCTCACCCAAATTCTCACGATCACTCCAAAGAAATAACACTCGCACTCAAATTTTTTTCACTAGAATTTGATAGTTCTCTCAAAGGTGTGCTCAATCTTTATATATATATTATTTTTTTTTATCAAACTAACAAGATTCAACTTGTGAACACTTGCAACTGTTTCACATGGATTGCACAAAAACAAGAAAGACAGAATAACACAGAACAAATTTTTGTTTTTGTTTTTGGTAGATATGACAATAGAAACAAAAGGATACCACAGATCTGAAAACAGAATGAAATTTGAGACAGATCTGAAAAATAACAACAACGATACTTACTTGAATTCAATGAGCCAAAGCTCTGATACCAAATGATACGAATCCTCCTACGAATGAAAGGCAAGCACGAATATATAAATCGCACCCTCAATTCAATAACAAACAAGTAACGATTATTTTGTCCCGATCTTTTGAAACAAAAAACGATTTTGTGATATTCACCTCTAAGCGATTATAACTTAGCAACAAATATCAACGATAAAACAATTAAATTTCAAAAGAACCTTCAAAGAACTTGTTTTGACAATCCGTGCGAAGAACAATCGACAAACGCCACAAAGATGTAATCTTTAATAAGTTTGATTTTGATAAACACAAAGCATAAACTTTGCAAATTGAGAGAAAACTCAAGAACTTTTATCTATCATTCATCATAATTCGTTCATGGTCTGATACACTGAATATATATTCAATAAAGTATGAAAAAGTAGTGTAAAAAGGCTTAATTATGATAACATGCAAATTTGACACGGAAGTTGACAAAAGACCGCGGGTGCGCTGCAGACTGGACAGCGGGTGCGGTGCCGCTTTGGCGAAGTTCGGATGCAAAGGACCGCGAGTGCGGTCCTTTTAGGAGCGCGGGTGCGCTCGCCTTCCGCGGGTGCGCTCGCCTTCTGACTGCGGGTGCGGTATAGCTTCGGCAATATTCTCTTAAATTTGATTATTATGGACCGCGGATGCAGTCCCTGAACTGGCGCGAGTACGCTGTACCTTTGGCAATTGCACTTGAATAACATTCCAAAAACCTCCAATATTAATCCCATGATTCTCAACCTCCTCTAATTTATACATCCAACTTGTAGGACTTCCTTGATAGCTCATCATGAGTCCTTGAAGTACATCTTTAAACTTCTTGCTTCGTCCCCTCGTTATAGGTCCTTCGGGCAACTCCAACGACTCCATGCTTTCTTTGGTGCTTGATCAACCACATTTGCATCCAATTATCTTATATTTAAGAAAATTTTTATTTTTCCGCAAATTTTAAAGTTGTTAAAAGTAGCGTACGTTACAGTTGGTATCAGAGCGGTGTTCTTGTAAAGGGTTACGCCTACTGCCAGTTGCGGGAAGCTCACGAAGCCTCACCTCAAGTCTGTAAGTTTTAAAGTTTTGAATTATTTCATGTTGTAAGCATTAAGTCATGATTTCAGCATGTACATGTTTTAAGTTCGAGTTACGTGCATCTTATGTTGTTGATATTATGTTCATGCATGCACATTGGGTTTATGTGTTGGTTAAATTGTTGGAACAGTATGCCTCCTGTATGCATAATTAAGAGAGGCTCGAGAGGAAGGGAGAGACGCTCCACCTCCTCCACCGCCAGATATGCAGGCACAGATGCTTGCGGGAATGACAATGTTCTTCGCACAGTTTTCGGAGAACCAGGCGACAGTGGATGCAGGGGCTAGGCCCAGACTAGACGTGGTATATGAGAGGTTCAGGAGGATGAACCAAAAGGAGTTTTCGGGGAATACTGACCCGATGTTAGCTGAAGGATGGATTAAGTCCATCGAGGTGATTTTCTCGTTTATGGAGCTGCAAGAAGCATACAGGGTCAGATGTGCCACGTTCTTTCTGACAGGGGACGCCGGACTTTGGTGGGATATTGCGTTGGTGTCAGTGAACTTGCAGACACTGACGTGGAACAGTTTCAAGGAGGTCTTCTACTCCAAGTACTTCACTGAAGAAGTACGATCCAGACTGACAAGGGAGTTCATGACGTTACATCAGGGAGACAACAGCGTAGCAGAGTTCGTGAGAAAGTTTTAGAGGGGGTGTCATTTTGTGCACCTGATAGCTAATGATGCCCAGGGGAAGCTGAGGCATTTTATGGATGGGTTGTGGCCAATCTTGCGCCGCGATGTGAGAGTTGCTGGTCCGACTGTTAGAGTAGGTGCCCGTCGAGCCAAGTGTTGGCCGAGTGTTCACAATGAAACTCTATGTATAAGCAATCTTTATTTTAATAATATTTGAAATTATTGTTTTGGCACTTCTTTATCTGTATACCCATGCTAGTTGCATAGATAAAGTCCTTGAATGTACAAATAGTAGAAAGAATATGAGATGCTCATATGATGAGTATCATGAAACTCATATTTGGAATACTGTATATTCTAAACAGTTTCTAGTCGATTCAGCCGTCGCTAAGAAGGATATAGGCCGCTCGAGTTCGAGACTAGTATCTGCGATGTGAGTACCATGTTTCATTGGTAGGAGACATTGTGATGTCCGAACATGCAGATAGGTGCTCCTTGTAGAGTGCACTGAACAACCCTCCATAAAAGAACTTTCCAAGTGGTTCTCACTTATCGAGTGGAAAAGTCCAAGTTTATTGTTGTACACCAGTTAGTCCTTATGACCCGGGACAACATTGAGACTCTATGTGCTAGAATTACACTTTGACTTGTTTACCGACTCTCATGGGGTCATCAGGTGGCAAGGTTGGGTGTTCTGTCGAAACATATAGGAGTCAATGCATTGTAGTCGGGGATTTACCGCTTACCTTCGGGTATGGATATCCTATGTGTATGTAGTGTGAAATATCTGATCAGAGTATGGTGGTAATTATGAAAGGGGTTTCATAGATTACACCATCGATGCAACTACAACATGACACATAGTATCGATTCATTGACAACTCTCTATAAACCAATGGTTGTCGAATCGGTCGGGATATATGAGTTGAAGGGACCGTACTGTACGCTAACCATAATTGAATGGTTCTTGCAGGCACTATCATTTGATACCTAGGGAATCATGTAAGCGATGCTGCTAGGCGTTTAACATGATTGGTTGGGTAATATCAGACTTGAGTTCTGACGTTCTTGTTATCAAGGAGTTGATAAGTAAGAATGAAGCAATTGGGGTATGCTTATATAAGGACATGTTTAGTCCGAATCACATGGAGATGTGAACCCACGGCTAGTTGTATCAATGAACCATTGAGGGCCACATAAGTGCTAGCTTTCTAGATCCCGTTGAGAAGTTAAAATAGTTCAATGTGTTGAACGGCTTATAAATGAGTTTATAAGCGTAAGGAAAAATTGAAGTATGACTTCTTTGAGAGAAATGTAACTTTTAATTTATGAATGTGTTCCTAAATTAAAAGTAGGCCAAGTGAATAATGTAATTGAAAATTGTGATTTTCATAAACATTATTATGGACTAAATTAAATTAATTCAAGTGTTGAATTAATTAAACACTAGTGGGCCTAGTAGAGTCCAAATAATTAAATTAATTCAAGTGTTGAATTAATTAAATAACATTGGGCTTTGTAGAGCCCAATTGGAAATAATTATTTAACTAGTGGGCTTGAGTAAAATCAAGTAAAGTTTAATTGGGCTCAAATATGTTTGAGACAATTAAAAAGTCCATGGGCCCTTTGTAAATGTTACAAGCCTACTAGGTTTTGCATGCTTGGAAGGTGAAGGGATGAGAATACTTTTGATTAAAATATTGCATGGCATGCAACCTTTTTGGATCAACTTTTTGCACTACCAAGACAACTCATCCTCCCTCATTCAACACTCATATTGGCCGAAATTTGAAGGGGCAATTCTATCAAATTTTTCTTTCATTGCGTTCTTCAATTGTTGAAGAAAAATACGCACTTTTCTTTGAAAAATCTTCTTATTTTTCTAGTGCAAAATAAGAAGGGTTCTAACTTGCAAGTGGTGGGCTTGATTTTTGAACAAGGAGTGTTCAAAGGAGGAAGCTTGTAGATTGCCATCCCATTCAAGAGCTTTGTTGTTTGACAACAAAGTTGGAGCCATCATCAACCTCAAGAGATTGATAGGTATAATCTCTAAAACACACTATGAATTTTTTTGTGTTTTTGTATTTGCTACACCTAGTACACATGGTGGCCGAAATTTTATGTGTAAAATTCGAAAAATTTTTGCTTCCGTTGTGCATTTCGGTCACCTAAATCTATCCCTTTCAAGTGGTATCAGAGCTAAGGGTACTAGTTTTTATGTAGCATATACATAATATTATATTGAGGGCGATTTCTAACCGATTGAGATGAAAATTTGCAACAAATATCAAGGTGTTTTGGGGCATATTTCGGGAAGCTCGGGCTGCCCGAGGGGCTGCCCATTTCGGGCAGCTAGGGCAGCCAGAGGGGCTGCCCGAAACCCCCTTCAAAAAAATAAAAAAAAAAAATTTTTTGTTGCCGGAATCCGGCGACGGCGATGACGACTAGGGTTTTCAAAAGGTGTTTTGAAATATTAAAGTATCATGGGCCTTGAGTTGTTGGGCCATTGGATGGCTAACATATTTGTGAATTTTAAATGGGCCAACATGTTTTTGGTGAAAAATGAGTTTTTGGGCCCTTAAGTTTAAAATTACAAAAGTTGCAAATTTTTCTCATAAAATAAATAATTGAAGTTGGACTTTAATTATTTATAGTAAATTGTTATTTATAAGAAATTCGGTTATAAATGAATTAATTGGAAAGTAGACAAAGGTGTTTGTATACTTTATTAATTAGTTTATAATCGTGGCGGTTAGTTATTGGATCAAGATATATAATATTGGATCAATTAATTATTGTTATAATTAATTGATGGTGTATGATATATGATATTATGCATGAAGGATGATCAAAAGCCCAATCCCAATTTGCTAGGTGTATGCTAGGATATTTTGTATTGAATGATTGTAATAATTATCAATTTATAAAGTGGGCTTGGTTTATGGCCCGTTCCCACCCCCATGAGATGTATCCCAATTTGCCATGGATATTTATTTGTAAATATTAGTATAGTGGATGATCAAGATTGGAAGATGGTGGCCATGATGATTATGAAGATCGAAGACATGTAAATATTGGAAGCTAATGTAATAGTTGCATTTGCATCTCATGCATTTCCATAGGATTGGACCTAGACCCGTGTTTAGCTCACACGGGCCATTAGTGTTGGGGCGATTGATCATCCTTGTTTGTTTACTGTTTATAATATATGCATGATATGTTATAAATAATGAGTATGTGCGTTATTATTATGATAATAACAAAGTTGCATGAATCCGGCAAACATACGATCAAACATGGCGAGCTTTTAAATAAAATTAATGATGAGACATTTCAAAATTAAAAACCCTCATTTTGAATAAGATTCAAAATTAATATCAAGCCCGAAAAGGGGAATGATAAATTTGTTTATAATTTCCATGTCTTCCATCGACAATGGGTGCATGATGAACGCTACCCGTACTCGGGGCTCGGCTCATATTATTGGGGGGCCCTGGGTGCCGGAAAGCTGTGACATCCATTGACATAGTGATGTGAACTACGTGGAATTCCCATGATTTCGGCTCATATTATTGGGGGAATTCATGGCGACCGTCCATTAAGGTTCAACATCGATGGGTAAGGCTTGACACGTGAAGATGAACGACGTCATATTATTGGGTCGTAATCAAACGTGAGACAAAAGTTTACTTAGAAGGTTGCATTGTGATGCAATTGGAAACTACCTTTTAGGAATTGTGATTGGCTGATATTATTCGGGATCATAATTGGCTAATTAGACCTTGCGTACCTACTGAGGAAAGGAGTTTCCCGTTTTCACTAGTGGGTAGTGAAAGATGTCAAAATAATATTTAATTATTTATAAAATACAAATAATTATTTAACTAGTGGGCTTGAGTAAAATCAAGTAAAGTTTAATTGGGCTCAAATATGTTTGAGACAATTAAAAAGTCCATGGGCCCTTTGTAAATGTTACAAGCCTACTAGGTTTTGCATGCTTGGAAGGTGAAGGGATAAGAATACTTTTGATTAAAATATTGCATGGCATGCAACCTTTTTGGATCAACTTTTTGCACTACCAAGACAACTCATCCTCCCTCATTCAACACTCATATTGGCCGAAATTTGAAGAGGCAATTCTATCAAATTTTTCTTTCATTGTGTTCTTCAATTGTTGAAAAAAAATACACACTTTTCTTTAAAAAATCTTCTTATTTTTCTATGCAAAATAAGAAGGGTTCTAGCTTGCAAGTGGTGGGCTTGATTTTTGAACAAGGAGTGTTCAAAGGAGGAAGCTTGTAGATTGCCATCCCATTCAAGAGCTTTGTTGTTTGACAACAAAGTTGGAGCCATCATCAACCTCAAGAGATTGATAGGTATAATCTCTAAAACACACTATGAATTTTTTTGTGTTTTTGTATTTGCTACACCTAGTACACATGGTGGCCGAAATTTTATGTGTAAAATTCGAAAAATTTTTGCTTCCGTTGTGCATTTCGGTCACCTAAATCTATCCCTTTCAAGTGGTATCAGAGCTAAGGGTACTAGTTTTTATGTAGCATATACATAATATTATATTGAGGGCGATTTCTAACCGATTGAGATGAAAATTTGCAACAAATATCAAGGTGTTTTGGGGCATATTTCGGGAAGCTCGGGCTGCCCGAGGGGCTGCCCATTTCGGGCAGCTAGGGCAGCCAGAGGGGCTGCCCGAAACCCCCTTCAAAAAAATAAAAAAAAAATTTTTTTGTTGCCGGAATCCGGCGACGGCGATGACGACTAGGGTTTTCAAAAGGTGTTTTGAAATATTAAAGTATCATGGGCCTTGAGTTGTTGGGCCATTGGATGGCTAACATATTTGTGAATTTTAAATGGGCCAACATGTTTTTGGTGAAAAATGAGTTTTTGGGCCCTTAAGTTTAAAATTACAAAAGTTGCAAATTTTTCTCATAAAATAAATAATTGAAGTTGGACTTTAATTATTATAGTAAATTGTTATTTATAAGAAATTCGGTTATAAATGAATTAATTGGAAAGTAGACAAAGGTGTTTGTATACTTTATTAATTAG
The DNA here is from genome assembly GCF_025594145.1 of Primulina tabacum. Classification (NCBI taxonomy): domain Eukaryota; kingdom Viridiplantae; phylum Streptophyta; class Magnoliopsida; order Lamiales; family Gesneriaceae; genus Primulina; species Primulina tabacum. The sequence goes on along the minus strand of NC_134564.1, from coordinate 10,808,705 downwards.
TTTATAATCGTGGCGGTTAGTTATTGGATCAAGATATATAATATTGGATCAATTAATTATTGTTATAATTAATTGATGGTGTATGATATATGATATTATGCATGAAGGATGATCAAAAGCCCAATCCCAATTTGCTAGGTGTATGCTAGGATATTTTGTATTGAATGATTGTAATAATTATCAATTTATAAAGTGGGCTTGGTTTATGGCCCGTTCCCACCCCCATGAGATGTATCCCAATTTGCCATGGATATTTATTTGTAAATATTAGTATAGTGGATGATCAAGATTGGAAGATGGTGGCCATGATGATTATGAAGATCGAAGACATGTAAATATTGGAAGCTAATGTAATAGTTGCATTTGCATCTCATGCATTTCCATAGGATTGGACCTAGACCCGTGTTTAGCTCACACGGGCCATTAGTGTTGGGGCGATTGATCATCCTTGTTTGTTTACTGTTTATAATATATGCATGATATGTTATAAATAATGAGTATGTGCGTTATTATTATGATAATAACAAAGTTGCATGAATCCGGCAAACATACGATCAAACATGGCGAGCTTTTAAATAAAATTAATGATGAGACATTTCAAAATTAAAAACCCTCATTTTGAATAAGATTCAAAATTAATATCAAGCCCGAAAAGGGGAATGATAAATTTGTTTATAATTTCCATGTCTTCCATCGACAATGGGTGCATGATGAACGCTACCCGTACTCGGGGCTCGGCTCATATTATTGGGGGGCCCTGGGTGCCGGAAAGCTGTGACATCCATTGACATAGTGATGTGAACTACGTGGAATTCCCATGATTTCGGCTCATATTATTGGGGGAATTCATGGCGACCGTCCATTAAGGTTCAACATCGATGGGTAAGGCTTGACACGTGAAGATGAACGACGTCATATTATTGGGTCGTAATCAAACGTGAGACAAAAGTTTACTTAGAAGGTTGCATTGTGATGCAATTGGAAACTACCTTTTAGGAATTGTGATTGGCTGATATTATTCGGGATCATAATTGGCTAATTAGACCTTGCGTACCTACTGAGGAAAGGAGTTTCCCGTTTTCACTAGTGGGTAGTGAAAGATGTCAAAATAATATTTAATTATTTATAAAATACAAATAATTATTTAACTAGTGGGCTTGAGTAAAATCAAGTAAAGTTTAATTGGGCTCAAATATGTTTGAGACAATTAAAAAGTCCATGGGCCCTTTGTAAATGTTACAAGCCTACTAGGTTTTGCATGCTTGGAAGGTGAAGGGATAAGAATACTTTTGATTAAAATATTGCATGGCATGCAACCTTTTTGGATCAACTTTTTGCACTACCAAGACAACTCATCCTCCCTCATTCAACACTCATATTGGCCGAAATTTGAAGAGGCAATTCTATCAAATTTTTCTTTCATTGTGTTCTTCAATTGTTGAAAAAAAATACACACTTTTCTTTAAAAAATCTTCTTATTTTTCTATGCAAAATAAGAAGGGTTCTAGCTTGCAAGTGGTGGGCTTGATTTTTGAACAAGGAGTGTTCAAAGGAGGAAGCTTGTAGATTGCCATCCCATTCAAGAGCTTTGTTGTTTGACAACAAAGTTGGAGCCATCATCAACCTCAAGAGGTTGATAGGTATAATCTCTAAAACACACTATGAATTTTTTTGTGTTTTTGTATTTGCTACACCTAGTACACATGGTGGCCGAAATTTTATGTGTAAAATTCGAAAAATTTTTGCTTCCGTTGTGCATTTCGGTCACCTAAATCTATCCCTTTCAAGTGGTATCAGAGCTAAGGGTACTAGTTTTTATGTAGCATATATATAATATTATATTGAGGGCGATTTCTAACCGATTGAGATGAAAATTTGCAACAAATATCAAGGTGTTTTGGGGCATATTTCGGGAAGCTCGGGCTGCCCGAGGGGCTGCCCATTTTGGGCAGCTAGGGCAGCCCGAGGGGCTGCCCGAAACCCCCTTCAAAAAAATAAAAAAAAAAATTTTTTTTGTTGCCGGAATTCGGCGACGGCGATGACGACTAGGGTTTTCAAAAGGTGTTTTGAAATATCAAAGTATCATGGGCCTTGAGTTGTTGGGCCATTGGATGGCTAACATATTTGTGAATTTTAAATGGGCCAACGTGTTTTTGGTGAAAAATGAGTTTTTGGGCCCTTAAGTTTAAAATTACAAAAGTTGCAAATTATTCTCATAAAATAAATAATTGAAGTTGGACTTTAATTATTCATAGTAAATTGTTATTTATAAGAAATTCGGTTATAAATAAATTAATTGGAAAGTAGACAAAGGTGTTTGTATACTTTATTAATTAGTTTATAATCGTGGCGGTTAGTTATTGGATCAAGATATATAATATTGGATCAATTAATTATTGTTATAATTAATTGATGGTGTATGATATATGATATTATGCATGAAGGATGATCAAAAGCCCAATCCCAATTTGCTAGGTGTATGCTAGGATATTTTGTATTGAATGATTGTAATAATTATCAATTTATAAAGTGGGCTTGGTTTATGGCCCGTTCCCACCCCCATGAGATGTATCCCAATTTGCCATGGATATTTATTTGTAAATATTAGTATAGTGGATGATCAAGATTGGAAGATGGTGGCCATGATGATTATGAAGATCGAAGACATGTAAATATTGGAAGCTAATGTAATAGTTGCATTTGCATCTCATGCATTTCCATAGTATTGGACCTAGACCCGTGTTTAGCTCACACGGGCCATTAGTGTTGGGGCGATTGATCATCCTTGTTTGTTTAATGTTTATAATATATGCATGATATGTTATAAATAATGAGTATGTGCGTTATTATTATGATAATAACAAAGTTGCATGAATCCGGCAAACATACGATCAAACATGGCGAGCTTTTAAATAAAATTAATGATGAGACATTTCAAAATTAAAAACCCTCATTTTGAATAAGATTCAAAATTAATATCAAGCCCGAAAAGGGGAATGATAAATTTGTTTATAATTTCCATGTCTTCCATCGACAATGGGTGCATGATGAACGCTACCCGTACTCGGGGCTCGGCTCATATTATTGGGGGGCCCTGGGTGCCGGAAAGCTGTGACATCCATTGACATAGTGATGTGAACTACGTGGAATTCCCATGATTTCGGCTCATATTATTGGGGGAATTCATGGCGACCGTCCATTAAGGTTCAACATCGATGGGTAAGGCTTGACACGTGAAGATGAACGACGTCATATTATTGGTTCGTAATCAAACGTGAGACAAAAGTTTACGTAGAGGGTTGCATTGTGATGCAATTGGAAACTACCTTTTAGGAATTGTGATTGGCTGATATTATTCGAGATCATAATTCGCTAATTGGACCTTGCGTACCTACTGAGGAAAGGAGTTTCCCGTTTTCACTAGTGGGTAGTGAAAGATGTCAAAACAGTGGGAGTAAACATTTATAAAGTAAAAAGTCCATACTTTATAAATATTTTAAAATAGTCATCAACATTTATCTGTTTTTACTTTTCAGTACAAATTGACAATGTCTTCGATTCGCAATCCGATATCTGCAATACTCGACAAACAAATATTAACTGGACCTAATTACCTCACTTGGCTAAGAAACCTGAAAATCGTCTTGAATTCGGAAAGGGTAGCATATACACTAACTGAGTCGCCCCCTGTTGAGGCTCCGACCGACTGCACTCCTGAGGAATTGCAGACTTACAAGGAATGGTGTGACCATGACTTGATAGCCAGGTGTTATATGCTGACTTCTATGAATGATGAGCTGCAGAGACGTTTTGAGGATGCAAAGAGTGCTGCTGACATTCATTTGCATCTCAAGGAGCTCTTTGGTGAGCAAACACGGCCTCTTAGGCATGCTACCGTCAAGGAGCTGATCACTTTGCGCATGCGAGATGGGGCCTTTGTCCATGAGCATGGCCTGAAGTTGATTGGGCTCGTGGACAAGCTCGTTGGCATGGATCTGATCTTGCCGTCGGAGTTGACCACCGACGTGTTGCTGTTATCGCTGCCTAGCTCATTTGATCCTTTTGTGGTGAACTTCAACATGAACAAGATGGAGCCGACCCTTGAGGAGTTGGTGAACATGCTTGTGACCTTTGAGTCCACTATCAAGAAAGAGAAGCTGGTTCTTTATGTGGGTTCTTCATCTGGTACGAAGATTGATCCACATGGGAAGGGAAAGAAGCGTTCTTTCCAACGTCCCAAGAAGAACGTGCCCTTGTTGAGGCAATCTCTGAATCCCGTTGAGGCAGCCAGACCAGTTAAGGCTGACAAGACTGATGATGTAAGTCATCACTGCAAGAAGCCTGGACATTGGAGGCGTAACTGCAGGGAATATCTTGCCCAGAAGAGTTCTGGAAACGGTGTGTTCTAAATTGAAATAAAAATTTCAATTAACTCTACTTCTTGGGTATTAGATACCGGTTGTGGCTCACATCTCTGTAATGATTTACAGGTTATGGGAAGAAGTAGGAAGCTTAAGGAAGGTGTGACCTTCTTGAGGATGGGCAATGGAGCAAGAGTTGCTGCCAAGGCTGTTAAAGATGTTTACTTATGGTTGAACAATAGTTTTAAGTTAATTTTATGAGATGTTTTGTTTGTACCTAATTTTGTAAAAAACATTGTTTCCATTTCTATGCTGATAAAAATGGATATTCTTGTTTATTTTGCAAAGGTGTTTGCAACATTTACATGAATGAATGTTTGATTGGTACTGGTGAACTTGAAAACGATCTCTATAACTTAAAATTGAAAGATATTCAATTTAATGTCCATTCAAAGGCAGACACCATATGAGATATGAATGGGTAATCCTCCCAAATATTCTTACTTATGTGAAGCAGGTAGTGGGAGATAAATTGGATAGTCGATCCATTTTATGTTACTTTGTGGGATATCCAAGGAATTCTTTTGGATTTTATTTCTATCATCCCCAAGAAACAAAGGTGTTTGTTTCTAGGTTGCATCCTTTTTGAAAAGGAATTTCTATTGGATAGAAAAGGGGAGATGATAGAACTCGAAGAGGTTCGAGAGACACCCACAGTTATAGAACCCACACCCGAAGAGCCAAGAGAGGAGATACAAGTTCCTAGAAGATCCGAGAGAGTCTCGAGACCACCTATGAGGTATGGTCTGCTTCTTGAAGAGGGCCATGATGAGCCTAACCATGGATGTGATCCAAGTAGCTTCAAGGAAGCGTTATCTGATGCCGATTCATCCAAGTGGCTTGAAGCAATGGAATCTGAGATGAATTCCATGCATTCGAACCAAGTGTGGAATCTCGTGGATCTACCTGAGGAAATTTTGTTCCCATAGGGTGTAAATGGATTTACAAGAGGAAACTTGGGGCGGATGGGAAGGTATTGACCTTCAAAGCACGATTGGTGACAAAAGGATATACTCAAAGACAAGGAGTTGACTTTGAGGAAACCTTTTCTCCAGTTGCAATGTTCAAGTCCATAAGGATATTGCTAGCCATGGCTGCATGGTATGACTATGAGATATGGCAGATGGATGTCAAGACAGCCTTTCTTAATGGGGATATTAAGGAAGAGATTTACATGTCTCAACCCGAAGGGTTTACATCTATCGGAAGTGAGCATATGGTATGCAAACTTCAAAGATCTATTTTTGGTCTAAAGCAGACATCTAGAAGTTGGAACCTCAGATTCGATAGTACAATCAAAAAGTTTGGTTTTGCTAAGAATCCTGAGGAACCCTGTTTGTATAAGAAGGTCAGTGGGAGTGCAGTGACATTCTTGGTGTTGTATGTTGATGATATTCTACTCGTTGGGAATGATGTAGGAATGTTGCAATCAACTAAGATATGGTTAGCGAGTAAGTTCTCGATGCATGACTTGGGTGAAGCATCTTTTGTATTGGGAATACAGATCTATAGAGATAGATCAAAAAGATTGCTTGGTCTCACTCAGTTCACATACATTGATACCATCGTGAAGCGGTTCTCGATGGATGAGTCCAATAGAGAACATCTACCAATGTGTCATGGCGTGTCCCTATCCAAGTCTGTCTCCCAAGACTGATGCAGAGATAGCGGCGATGACACGCATTCCATATGCATCTGCTATTGGTAGCATCATGTATGGGTTGATATCTACATGTCCTGACGTGGCTTTTGCACTAAGTGTAGTGAGTAGATATCAATCGAACCCTGGTCTTCCACACTGGAAAGCTGTGAAAGATATCCTCAAGTAGTTGAGAAGGACCAATAAATTGTTCTTGGTCTATGGGGTGGAGAACTGAAATTGGAAGGCTATACCATCTCTAGCTTCCAAAGCAATATCGATGACTCGAAGTCAACCTCTGGGTTTGTATTCATGCTCAATGGTGCTGCTGTCTCTTGGAAGAGTTCCAAGCAAGACAATACTGCGGATTCCAGCACAGAGGCCGAATACATTGCTGCATCAGATGCAGCAAAGGAGGCTGTTTGGATGAGGAATTTCGTCCAAGAGTTGGGCGTCATTCCTAATGGAGTTGCTCCTATCCCGGTGTTGTGTGACAACACGGGAGCTATAGCTCAAGCAAAAGAGCCAAGGTCTCATCAGAAGTCCAAACATGTATTAAGAAAGTACCACATCCTCGGAGAGATTGTGGAAAGAGGAGAAGTGTCTTTTGAAATAGTCGGCTCCGCAGATAATGTTGCTGATCCACTAGCTAAGCCTTTACCTGGACCATTATTTGAGATGCATCTCGAATCAATGGGTTTGAAGCATATGGGTAGTTGGCTCTAATGCAAGTGGGAGATTGTTAGAGTAGGTGCCCGTCGAGCCAAGTGTTGGCCGAGTGTCACAATGAAACTCTATGTATAAGCAATCTTTATTTTAATAATATTTGAAATTATTGTTTTGGCACTTCTTTATCTGTATACCCATGCTAGTTGCATAGATAAAGTTCTTGAATGTACAAATAGTAGAAAGAATATGAGATGCTCATATGATGAGTATCATGAAACTCATATTTGGAATACTGTTCTAAATAGTTCCTAATCGATTCAGCCGCCGCTAAGAAGGATATAGGCCGCTCGAGTTCGAGACTAGTATTTGCGATGTGAGTACCATGTTTCATTGGTAGGGGACATTGTGATGTCCGAACATGCAGATAGGTGCTCCTTGTAAAGTGCACTGAACAACCCTCCATAAAAGGACTTTCCAAGTGGTTCTCACTTATCGAGTGGAAAAGTCCTAGTTTATGGTTTTACACCATTAGTCCTTATGACCCGGGACAACATTGAGACTCTATGTGCTAGAATTACACTTTGACTTGTTTACCGACTCTCATGGGGTCATCAGGTGGCAAAGTTGGGTGTTCTGTCGAAACATATAGGAGTCAATGCATTGTAGTCGGGGATTCACCGCTTACCTTCGGGTATGGATATCCTATGTGTATGTAGTATGAAATCTCTTATCAGAGTATGTTGGTAATTATGAAAGGGGTTTCATAGATTAAACCATCGATGCAACTACAACATGACACATAGTATCGATTCATTGACAACTCTCGATAAACCAATGGTTGTCGAATCGGTCGGGATATATGAGTTGAAAGGACCGTACTGTACGCTAACTATAATTGAATGGTTCTTGCAGGCACTATCATTTGATACCTAGGGAATCATGTAAGCGATGCTGCTAGGCGTTTAACATGATTGGTTGGGTATTATCAGACTTGAGTTCTGACGTTCTTGTTATCAAGGAGTTGATAAGTAAGAATGGAGCATTTGGGGTATGCTCATATAAGGACATGTTTAGTCCGAATCACGTGGAGATGTGAACCCACGGCTAGTTGTTTCAATGAACCATTGAGGGTCACACAAGTGCTAGCTTTCTAGATCCCGTTGAGAAGTTAAAATAGTTCAATGTGTTGAACGGCTTAAAAATGAGTTTATAAGCGTAAGGTAAAATAGAAGTATGACTTTTATGAGAGAAATGTAACTTTTAATTTATGAATGTGTTCCTAAATTAAAAGTAGGCCAAGTGAATAATGTAATTGAAAATTGTGATATTCATAAACATTATTATGAACTAAATTAAATTAATTCAAGTTTTGAATTAATTAAACACAAGTGGGCCTAGTAGAGTCCAAATAATTAAATTAATTCAAGTGTTGAATTAATTAAATAACATTGGGCCTTGTAGAGCCCAATTGGAAATAATTATTTAACTAGTGGGCTTGAGTAAAATTAAGTAAAGTTTAATTGGGCTCAAATATGTTTGAGACAATTAAAAAATCCATGGGCCCTTTGTAAATGTTACAAGCCCACTAGGTTTTGCATGCTTTGGAGGTGAAGGGGTGTGAATACTTTTGATTAAAATATTGCATGGCATGCAACCTTTTTGGATCAACTTTTTGCACTACCAAGACAACTCATCCTCCCTCATTCAACACTCATGTTGGCCGAAATTTGAAGGGGCAATTCTCTCAAATTTTTCTCTCATTGTGTTCTTCAATTGTTGAAGAAAAATACACACTTCTCTTTGAAAAATCTTCTTATTTTTCTAGTGCAAAATAAGAAGGGATCTAGCTTGCAAGTGGTGGGCTTGATTTTTGAACAAGGAGTGTTCAAAGGAGGAAGCTTGTAGATTGCCATCCTATTCAAGAGCTTTGTTGTTTGACAACAAAGTTGGAGCCATCATCAACCTCAAGAGGTTGATAGGTATAATCTCTAAAACACACTATGAATGTTTTTGTGTTTTTGTATTTGCTACACCTAGTACACATGGTGGCTGAAATTTTATGTGTAAAATTCGAAAAATTTTTGCTTCCGTTGTGCATTTCGGTCACCTAAATCGATCCCTTTCACCGACTACCTACGCCGTTGCAGTATCTAGATCCATGGCGGCAGAGCAGGTCCAGAAAGATATCGAGGTCGATAGGTAGGGCAAGAGGCTCTATCAGACACCACAGCAGCAGCAACAGCGACCTCAGTTCAAGAGGTTATTCCAGGGACAGCCAGGAAAGAAGCCATATCAGGGACCGCCGAAAGGCAAAGGTCCTATCCCATAGCCGAAGGCTCCTCAGAGGCCGAGTACCCAGTGTGCCCGAAGTGCAACCGCCAGCAGCCGGGTCAGTGTTTATATGGGTCGAGAAAATGTTTCAAATGTGGAGCTAATGATCACATGCTAAAGGAGTACCCACAGTGCAGGCAGCCAACCTAGGGGAGAGTGTTCGCCATGCATGCTCAGGAGGCAAACCCAGACATTACGCTATTGACTGGTAAGCTCATTTAGTTAAGCACTGTATTATTCTGTCATGCATGTTTTGAATTGTATTTGGGATTATAGTGCGCTAGTTAATATTTTGGTGACTTGGGATATAAATTTCTTCTATGCTTGAGGTTGAGGTTAGAATTTGGGATATAAGTTGGTGTGTGCTAACGTCTCTCCGGAAACATTTTCATAAAGAGAGTATCCACGAAGGCCTTGATAGACTCAGGAGCCACCCAGTCTTTTATTTTAGAGACATTCGCTAGTCACCTGGACGTCGAGTCTATTGGA